>NC_080383.1:30663243-31263243 GCF_014773155.1 Arachis stenosperma | reverse complement strand
TGAGTAGCAACATCTGACTGTGGTGCCAAGGTACCGCTTGTCCAAGTTCCTCGTAAGGAGGTGGGTGGTGGTACCTACAAGAGACTCTGATGCTTAAGTTAGCAAGGGTTTTAGGTAGGTTTTTAAGAGATTAGAACATGAGTTATACTTGGGGGTGTCAGTCTAGTTATAGTAGAGTAGATAACCACCTTCGTTGGAGTAGTTCTATCTTTTCTGATATATAAGCCTTCCATTTATCTTGAGAGTTTGTTGAGATTCTCCTTCTAAATGAGGTAGAGATTTTTTGGAGCAGTTTATCTGCTTTGAGCAAGTAGGGTTTTTGCCCCGTGGAGATGGTGTCTGACCTCTTTAAAAAGGTTGGACTTGTCTTGAGTTCTGCCTTTACTGGTGGGCCTTTTAGTGTTTTTGGGCTTGGCTCTTATTTGTTGGGCTAGGGTATAAATAGTGCCCATGTTTGAGTCTGCTCCTTTTGAAGGTCGGGTTCAAGCATTTTGTGGCTTCTGCTATGAATGTCAGTCTTTAAGTTAGTCAGACTACCCGACGTGCTTAAAATTTTAAACGTTGATGGGGCTTTAATGATAGACGATCAATGTGTGGCAACTGTTCCTGGGGATCCGCGCTTACTAAAAGGGGTGCGAAGGAGCCGTTTTGACTTCTTTTTCTTCTTGTTTCTGAAAATCTACTTCTTTTCATTCTTAAAAGTGCTCCTTTGTGTTCTCGTTGTCTTTCAAGGTCCCTTTCTCTAAAGTGTTGTTGTTCGTTGCTGTTGAGAAGGGGATCGTTCGTTGTGCTTGCTGTTTTAGACATGCCTATCTACTCCTTTTCTTCATCGAGGTTAGTCCCATTTCTTCCTTCTTGTATTTTATCTTACCTGGGCCTACTTGTGTGTTTTTGTTTGAACTTTCTGTTTCGTCGTTCTTTTTGTTCTTTATTGGAAGGGATTTTACTTTTCGGCTCTTTTTCGTGTTGTGAAAAAAATGTTACCAGAAAAGATTTCGAGGATATCTTCTTCTTGACTCCTTTAAAGACCTCTATTGATTTTTCTAAAAGGATTTTCTTTCGTATATGATTGTAACTATATCCCTGTTGATTATTGCCCCAAATGGTGTTGCTTCGATGCAACGAATTTGTATGGGAGAAATGCCATTTGACCTTTTTTTTTAAAAGGGCCTTTTGAAAGAAGTAGCTCTTTTTGGTTTTTCCCATTTGCCCGACCTCTTTTTGTATGAGTTCTGACTTCTTGTAGTAATGGACTTCTTTACTTTTTGCTTGTAGGTGTAGCATTTATGTCTCGCAAGATTATTTTGAATATGTCGACTAAGGTTCTCCCTACTCTTCAGGTGTGGGTAGATAGTGTTGTTCTTAATTGTGTCCCTGTGACCGATAAGGAATATTGTGACGAGTTATGTAGGTATCATAGTATATCTGAGAATAGGGAGGATGAGAGGAGCTATGTCTTAGAATTGCCCGACCCAGAGGAGAAAGTGTGCTTACCCCTTTTAGATGAGTTTGAACAGCCTTTCTTTTACGCCTATGATTGCTTCTTCACTAGGCTAGGTGTCCGACTTTCCTTTACTGATTTTAAAATGGAGGTTCTTCGGTCTTCTAACCTCGCTCCTACCCAGCTACACCAAAACTCTTGGGCTTTTATGAAAATGTATCAGCTCCTCTGTCGTGAGTTGGGAGTCCAACCTGCTTTGAGTGTCTTTTTCTATCTTTTTGTCACAACAAAACCTTATAGTTCTACAAAGAAATCAGGATGGATATCCTTTCGTGCTGTACAAGGTCCGAAGAATTTTTCTATTTTTGACGATTCCTTTCATGATTTCAAGAATTACTTTTTTAAAGTTTGAGGTGCTGAGGGCATCCTACCTTGTTTTCCTCCGAGAAACCCCGTTTCCCCTATACTGGCAAGATACCCTTAATATTATTAGGCGCGATCTAACCTATTTAGATGACCTAGAGAGGAGTGTTGTGGATTTGATTTTGGGAACTTGGGTTCAAGATTCCCATTTGGATACAAAAAGATACTTGAGAGATCCCAGCCTTCTGAAATCTGACCTTGGTAGCCCCCTTCCTTTACTTGTTAAATTTTGTTTTTGTACTTGCCATTTTTTATTCCGCTTTATTTTATTTTACAGAAAGTATGGATCCCAAGACAACTATGAAGTTTCTAAGGAATACTAAGAAAATGGTTGTAACCCAAAACCTTCAGCAGTAGAAAGAGGTTGGGGAAGGTTCGTTGCAGAAGGAGATCGGGATCCCGGTTCGATCTTCGCCTAGGAAGAAATTGGGGTCGGGTCCTTCTGGCCCACAAGTTGATATCCCTACTCCTCTTTCCCAACTTATATCCTCAGAGTCCTTTCCTTCTCCTCCTTCCCCTTCGAAGCCTCCTTCCAAGAAGCAGAGGGTGGAAGAGAATGAGAGTATTTACGATAAGAATTTTGATGCCCTTGCTTAGTCCAAAGAGAATCTCCTTCCTCATTACCATGTGAGTATGGATGATACGGTGATTCAACACCATCTTCGGACCTTGGTGCATGGTGGGCTCCGAACTGTAAGAGTCTACACGCAGCTTGCCAAGGAATTGAGGGGCTCTCCCGTTCAAGCTACTACGAGTGCCTTGGTGGCTGCTCAGGTGGATGTGGGGAGACTAGGTGAGATTAAAAAAGAATCGGAACAGGAGCAGGACACCTTAAAGACTGGCTTAGAGAGAGCTCGGGAGAGGGCTACCAAGTCGGAGATGGCCGCTGCCCTAGCCGAAGAAAAGGCCAAAAAATATCAAGAGATCTATACTCGGGTTTTTGGGAGAGGTTGGCTTGGGAGGAGGAGCTGGAAAGGTTGAACGAGGAGCTTGCTGGCTTTCAAGAGTCAACTGCTATGGGTATGGATGAAATATTTGAAAACTTGAAAGCCCAAGTTAGGGTCTTATCCCCCGATCTCAATCTCTCTCTTTTTAGTACAAACAACGTGGTAGAGGACGAGAAGATTGTTCCTACCCCTGAGTCGAGTAATGAAAAGGAGATTTTTCCCGACCTGAAGGCTTCAGGGCCTCAGGTTGGCTCGGCCTCTACCTCAGGTGTCCAGCCCCGGGTTGCTATGGCGGAGCCTTCCTTTTCTGTTCCTGAAGTTATTTCAGTAGTGCCAGTCTCCATGCTTCTTCTAACCCCTCCAGCCGAGGGCCAAGATGTTGAGACTGGCAAGACTCTTAATCCTTTGATGGGCGAGAAGTCTTGAGTTTTTTATGTTCTTTAGGTTTATGGTAGCCCGACCTGTGGGATTTTATGATACTTTAACTTTTGTAATAGTTAGTAGTATTTTGAACACTTTACCTTTCTGTTTAGTTGTTTTTCACAACTTTTACTAAGTAATGTTCAAAGCGTTATCGCAGTATCTTTTGTCGAATACTTTTGGTAGGGCATAATTGGTTTTTAAATTTTGTTAATTTCCTTACTTAGGTCCAACTTTGTGTAATCGGCCTCGACTCAAGTTACTTTTACAACTCTGTCTTTTATCCGACCTATTTGAGGTCACTTTGTACAAGTTGTTTGTATAACTTCTTACATTAACTTGTACCTCATCACTTCATCTTACCAAACATTTTAGGTCAGGCAATAATTTTTGCGGTTTGTCGAGCTTAAATTAATGCGTTTGAGATAGGAAACTTTTAAAGATGTAAAATAGGAATTTTATTAGTATTTAAGAAATTCCTTTACAAAGATAGTTACTAAAGGCTTGAGTGCCCTTAGCCCTTGTCCTGGTGTCTCATTAAAAACCCTTATTATTGGGAAAAAGAGTGCACCTAGGTTCAAGGCCTTTAGCTATAGTACCCTTTTAGGTTACAGGCGTGCCAAGACCTCAAGAGCTCCTGTCCTTGGAGGTCGGATACTTTATAATAACCCTTGCCTAGGACTTTGGTTATCTTGTAAGGTCCTTTCCAATTTGCAACCAACTTTTCTTCACCCGAATTCTGTGTCCTGATGTCGTTTCTGATCAGGATGAGGTCGTTAGCAGCAAAGCTTCTTTTGATTACCTTTTGGTTGTATCTTAGAGCCATCCTTTGTTTTAGAGCTTCCTCTTTAATCCGAGCTATTTCTCTGACTTCAGGGAGGAGGTCAAGCCCTTCCTTTTGCACTTGGAAGTTTGCTTTTTCATTATAAAATATCATCCTAGGTGATTATTCAGTTACCTCTATAGAAATCATTACTTTCATTCCATAGGCAAGTCGGAAAGGTGATTCTTCCGTCGTGGAGTGTGGAGTGGTCCGATATGTCCACAATACTTGAGGGAGCTCATCAACATAAGCTCCTTTTGCGTCTTGTAGTTGGCGTTTCAACTCGGCCAATTTGACTTTATTTGCTGTTTCAGCTTGTTCATTGGCTTGAGGGTGCTCTACCAAGGTGAACTGGTGTTTGATTTTTAGATCAGACACCAAGTTCTTAAAAGTTGAGTCGGTAAATTGAGTCTCATTGTCCGTGATGATGGAGTGAAGAACTCCAAACTTTGTGACAATGTTTATATATAAAAACTTTCGACTTCTTTGTGTGGTGATAGTTGCCAATGGCTCTGCCTCAATCCACTTAGTGAAGTAGTCAACCCCGACTATGAGGTACTTAACTTGGCTCGGGGCTTGTGAAAATGGTCTGAGTAGGTCAAGGCCCCATTTCCCAAATGGCCATGGCGAGGTAACACTGATGAGTTCTTTAGGATACGCCACAGGAAAATTAGCATGCTTCTGGCAAGGCGGGCACATCTTGACAAACTCGGCCACCTCCATCTGTAAGGTCGGCCAAAAGAAGCTAGCTCAGATCACCTTCTTGGCTAGTGCTCAAGCTCTTAGGTGGTTTCCACAAATGCCGTTGTGGACATTCTCTAAGACTTCCTTTGTGTTGGAGGTCGGGATACATTTTTAAGAGGGGTGTTGAGATCCTTCTTTTATACAAGATATTATGTACCAATGTGTAATTTTGGGCTTCTTTTATAAGTTTTCTAGCCTTTTTTTCCTCTTTGGAAAGTACATCAAATTTAAGGTACTTGACTATGGCAGTCATCTATCCTAAATTTTGATTGGATATGGTTAGTATTTCCTCCCCTTTTTAAATTGATGATGATTGCAAAGTCTCTTGAATGAGGCTTCTATTGTTGCCCCCTGGTTTGGTGCTGGCTAATTTTGAAAGGGCATCAGCTCAGGCGTTGGATTCTCGAGCTATATGTCAGACCTCACTTTCTATAAAGTGCGTGAGCTGTTCATGAGCTTTACCCAGGTATTTCTTCATAGTGGGTCTTTAGCTTGGTAGGTACCATTGATTTGCGAAGTGATTACTTGCAAATCGCTAAAAACAATCACCTTTTTTGCTCCAATCTCTTTAGCCAGTTTCAAGCCAGCAAGTAAGGCTTCATACTCTACTTGGTTATCGGAGGCAGGGAACTCGAACTTTAAAGATAGCTCTATCCGAGTTCCTTGATCACTTTCTAGGATGATACAAGCTCCGCTTCCAGCTTTGTTAGACGACCCATCTACATATAACTTTCACATGATGGGATTTTTCGGGCTTTCAGTGTATTCAGCAATGAAGTCGGCCAGATATTGCGACATACTCTGCTTGAAAGGCTTGTTCGCACTTTGGGGTCCCCTCAAATTGCTTCCCTTTTTTTAGGATTGAGTAGAGGAGAAGTGATTTTAGGATCGATCAAGTTAAGAATCTAGATAGAGCTGCCAACCTTCCATTTAACTGTTGGACTTCTTTGATGAAAGTCGGATTCTTCATGGTAAGTATAGCATGGAACTTGTCCGGATTCGCTTCTATACCTCTTTGATTTAGCATGAATCCCAGGAACTTCTTGGCTTCTACTGCAAAGGTACATTTTGAGGGATTTAACCTTATTCCGTGCTTCCTTATAGTGGAAAATACCTCAGAGAGGTCGGACAGTAATGTCTCCTCCTTTTGGGTCTTGATAAGCATGTCGTCTACATATACTTCTATTGGTTTTCCTATGTGGGTGGAAAATACTTTATTCATTAATCGTTGGTATGTAGCTCCTGCGTTCTTCAACCCAAAAGGCATTACCATGTAACAATAGTTTGCCCTTGTAGTTATGAATGAGGTCTTTTCTTGATCTGGCTTATGCATCGGGATTTGATTATACCCCAAGTAGGCATCCATGAAAGAAAGATATTTGTAGCCTGAGGCTGAGTCGACCAGAGCATTAATGCTGGGGAGCGGGTAAGGATCTTTAGGGCAGGCTTTGTTGAGGTCGGTGTATTCAACACACATTCTCCATTTACCATTTTGCTTTTTTACCAGTACAATGTTGGCCAGCCAAAGCGGATATTTTACCTCCCTTATAAATTGGTGCACGAAATTGTAATCATCAATGGCGCCATTAACATGGTACGCTCAATTGCAATCTCAACTCTTTATCACAACTTCGCACAACTATCCAGCAAGTGCACTGGGTCGTCCAAGTAATAAACCTTACGCGAGTAAGGGTCGATCCCACAGAGATTGTTGGTATGAAGCAAGCTATGGTCATCTTGTAAATCTCAGTCAGGCAGATTCAAATGATTATGGAGGATTAATGATTAAAAGATAAATAAAATATAAAATAAAGATAGAGATACTTATGTAATTCATTGGTGAGAATTTCAGATAAGCGTATGGAGATTTGTCCCTTCCGTCTCTCTGCTTTCCTACTGTCTTCATCCAATCCTTCTTACTCCTTTCCATGGCAAGCTGTATGTTGGGCATCACCGTTGTCAATGGCTACAGTCCCGTCCTCTCAGTGAAAATGTTCAACGTGCTCTGTCACAGCACGGCTATTCATCTGTCGGTTCTCGATCATGTCGGAATAGAATCCAGTGATTCTTTTGCGTCTGTCACTAACACCCCACAATCGCGAGTTTGAAGCTCATCACAGTCATTCAATCCTTGAATCCTACTCAGAATACCACAGACAAGGTTTAGACCTTCAGGATTCTCTTGAATGCCGCCATCAATTCTAGCTTATACCACGAAGATTCCGATTAAGGGATCCAGGAGATATCCACTCAATCTAAGGTTGAATGGAGGTGGTTTTCAGGCACACGTTCATAGGTGAGAATGATGATGAGTGTCACGGATCATCAAATTCATCAAGTTGAGGAACAAGTGATATCTTAGAACAAGAATAAGCCGAATTGAATAGAAGAACAATAGTAATTGCATTGATACTCGAGGTACAGCAGAGCTCCACACCTTAATCTATGGTGTGTAGAAACTCCACTGTTGAAAATACATAAGAACAAGGTCTAGGCATGGCCGAATGGCCAGCCCCCAAATGATCTAAGAACTAAACGTTCAAAGATGATCAGAAGATCTAAAATGATCCAAAGATGAAAATACAATAGCAAAAGGTCCTATTTGTAGAGAACTAGTAGCTTAGGGTTTACAAAGATGAGTAAATGACATAAAAATCCACTTCCGGGCCCAATTGGTGTGTGCTTGGGCTGAGCATTGAAGCTTTCATGTGTAGAGACTTTTCTTGGAGTTAAACGCCAGCTTTTGTGCCAGTTTGGGCGTTTAACTCCCATTCTTGTGCCAGTTCCGGTGTTAAATGCCATAATTCTTGAGCTGACTTGAAACACCTGTTTGGGCCATCAAATCTCGGGCAAAGTATAGACTATTATACATTGCTGGAAAGCCCAGGATGTCTACTTTCCAACGCAATTAAGAGCGCGCCAATTGGGCTTCTGTAGCTCCAGAAAATCCACTTTGAGTGCAGGGAGGTCAGAATCCAACAGCATCTGCAGTCCCTTTCAACCTCTGAATCAGATTTTTGCTCAGATCCCTCAATTTCAGCCAGAAAATACCTGAAATCACAAAAGAACACACAAACTCATAGTAAAGTCTAGAAAAGTGAATTTTAACTAAAAAATAATAAAAATATAATAAAAACTAACTAAAACATACTAAAAACATACTAAAAACAATGCGAAAAAGCGTATAAATTATCCGCTCATCATAAATCCTACTTCTTACAGGGCCTACACCTACTCTTCTATGACATATGTTTTCTCTGGTCCAAACTTCCTGCGCTTCTACTGAACAAGTCGGGAACCTGGTTATACAGTAAACTTATGGCACATCAAGTCGGGATCTATGTCGAGCATCTCGAAAACTTTCTAGGAAAAAAGGTCGGATTTTTTTCTTAACAAGTCAACGAGTTGCTTCTTCAGGCTCTCTTTTAAGTTTGCCTTCTATACTCGTTGTCTTGCTAGGTTGGTCTCCGATTTGTATCTCTTCAATTTCACCTTCGGGTTGAGGACGTAATTCTTCACGGACTCATACTCCTACCAATTCGATCGTGTTAACTTCTGGTGGACGAAATTGTGATCACATACTCTTTGTATTTGTATGAAATTTAATAATTGGCTCTATTTGAAGTCACAACTCCGTTCAACTTAACCAGCAAGTGTACTGGGTCGTCCAAGTAATACCTTACGTGAGTAAGGGTCGATCCCACAGAGATTGTTGGTATGAAGCAAGCTATGGTCACCTTGTAAATCTTAGTTAGGCAGATTAAATTGGTTTTGGGTTTCGAAAATTAATAAATAAATAGAAAATAAAAAGGGATAGAAATACTTATGTAAATCAATAGTGGGAATTTCAGATAGGTGTATGGAGGTGCTGTGTTCCTCTTGAAACTCTACTTCACTACTCACTCTTTCTTCAATCCTTCTTACTCCTTTCCATGGCAAGTTGTATGTAGGGCATCACCATCATCAATGGCTACTTTTAATCCTCTCGGGAAAATGGTCCTATGCGCTGTCACTGCACGGCTAATCGTCTGGAGGCATCACCCTTGGTTGATAGCTACATCCCATCCTCTCAGTGAAAATGGTCCAAATGCTCTGTCACGGCACGGCTAATCATCTGTCGGTTCTCAATCAGGTTGGAATAGAATCCATTGATTCTTTTGCGTCTGTCACTAACGCCCAGCCTTCAGGAGTTTGAAGCTCGTCACAGTCATTCAATACCGGAATCCTACTCGGAATACCACAGACAAGATTAGACTTTCCGGATTCCCAGGATCCTACTCGGAATACCACAGACAAGATTAGACTTTCCGGATCCCCATGAATGCCGCCATCTATCTAGCTTATACCATGAAGATTCTGTTGGGGAATCTAAGAGATATGCGCCCGGCCTAAGGTAGAACGGAAGTGGTTGTCAATCACGCGCGTTCATAGGTGAGAATGATGATGAGTGTCACGGATCATCACATTCATCAAAGTGTTGTGCAACGTATATCTTGGAATAAGAATAAGAGAGAATTGAATAGAAAGTAATAATAATTGTATTAAAACTTGAGGTACAGCAGAGCTCCACACCCTTAATCTATGGTGTGCAGAAACTCCACCGTTGAAAATACATAAGTAAAAGGTTCAGGCATGGCCAAATGGCCAGCCCCCCCAAAACGTGCTCAATGGCCTCCTAAGATGAAGAATAAAACAAAACTGAGACCAAAGATGAAACGTGGTCAAAAAGACTTCTTATACAATAGTTAAATGTTCTATTTATAATAAACTAGCTCCTAGGGTTTACATGAGTAAGTAATTGATGCATAAATCCACTTCTGGGGCCCACTTGGTGTATGCTTGGGCTGAGCTTGATCTACCCACGAGCTGAGGCTTTTATTGGAGTTGAACTCCAAGTTATGACGTGTTTTGGGCGTTCAACTCCAGATCATGACGTTTTTCTGGCGTTTAACTCCAGACAGCATGTACTTGGCGTTCAACGCCAAGTTACGTCGTCAATTTCCGAATAAAGTATAAACTATTATATATTTCTAGAAAGCTCTGGATGTCTACTTTCCAACGCCGTTGAGAGCGCGCCAATTGGAGTTTCGTAGCTCCAGAAAATCCATTTCGAGTGCAGGGAGGTCAGAATCCAACAGCATCAGCAGTCCTTTTGTCAGCCTTTTTCAGAGTTTTGCTCAAGTCCCTCAATTTCAGCCAGAAATTACCTGAAATCACAGAAAAACAAACAAACTCATAGTAAAGTCCAGAAATGTGAATTTAACATAAAAACTAATGAAAACATCCCTAAAAGTAGCTTGAACTTACTAAAAACTACTTAAAAACAATGCCAAAAAGCGTATAAATTATCCGCTCATCACAACACCAAACTTAAATTGTTGCTTGTCCCCAAGCAACTAAAAATAAAATAGGATAAAAAGAAGAGACTATACTATAAATTTCAGAATATCAATGAATATTAATTATAATTAGATGAGCGGGACTTGTAGCTTTTTGCTTCTGAACAGTTTTGGCATCTCACTTTTTCCTTTGTAGTTTAGAGTGATTGGCGTCTCTTAGGAACTTAGAATTTTGGATAGTGTTATTGACTTTCCTAGTTAAGCATGTTGATTCTTGAACACAGCTACTTATGAGTCTTGGCCGTGGCCCTAAGCATTTTGTTTTCCAGTATTACCACCGGATACATAAATGCCACAGACACATAACTGGGTGAACCTTTTCAGATTGTGACTCAGCTTTGCTAGAGTCCCCAGTTAGTGGTGTCCAGAGCTCTTAAGCACACTCTTTTTCTTTGGATCACGACTTTAACCACTCAGTCTCAAGCTCTTAAGCACACTCTTTTTCTATGGTTAGGGACAGCTTGATTTAGCCGCTTAGGCATTGATTTTATTTCCTTGGGCCCTCCTATCCATTGATGCTCAAAGCCTTGGATCCTTTTTACCCTTGCCTTTTGGCTTTAAGGGCTATTGGCTTTTTCTGCTTGCTTTTTCTTTCTTTTTTTTTTTGAAAGCTTTTTACTTTTCACTGCTTTTTCTTGCTTCAAGAATCAATTTCATGATTTTTCAGATCATCAATAACATTTCTCTTTTGTTCATCATTCTTTCAAGAGCCAACAGTTTTAACATTCATAAACAACAAGATCAAAAGACATATGCACTGTTCAAGCATTCATTCAGAAAACAAAAAGTATTGTCACTACATCAATATAATTAAATTAAATTCAAGGATAAATTCGAAATTCATGTACTTCTTGTTCTTTTTGAATTAAAACATTTTTCATTTAAGAGAGGTGAAGGATTAATGAATTTTATTTATAGCTTTAAGACATGGTTACATACTAATGATCATGAAGTAAAGACACAAAACATAGATAAACACGACTTTAAAAACCGAAAACAGAAAGAAATAAAGAACAAGGAATGAATCCACCTTTAGTGGCGTCTTCTTCTTGAAGGACCAATGATGTTCTTAAGCTCTTCTATGTCCCTTCCTTGCCTTTGTTGCTCCTCCCTCATTGCTCTTTGGTCTTCTCTTATTTCTTGGAGAATGATGGAGTGCTCATGATGTTCCACCCTTAATTGTTCCACATTGTGGCTCAAATCTTCTAAGGAAGTGTTGAGTTGTTCCCAATAGTTGTTGGAAGGAAAGTGCATCCCTTGAGGCATCTCAGGGATTTCTTGATGATGAGCTTCCTCATGCATCTCTTGAGAACCGTGAAGGGTCTCTCTTGCTTGCTCCATCCTCTTCTTGGTGATGGGCTTATCCTCTTCAATAGAGATGTCTCCTTCTATAATAACTCCAGGTGAGTAACATAGATGGCAAATAAGGTGAGGAAAAGCTAGCCGTGCCATGGGTGAAGGCTTGTCGGCTATTTTGTAGATTTCATTGGAGATGACCTCATGAACTTCTACTTCCTCTCCAATCATGATGCCATGAATCATGATGGCCCGATCCACAGTAACTTCAGATCGGTTGCTAGTAGGAATGATGGAGCGTTGAATGAACTCCAACCATCCTCTAGCCACAGGCTTGAGGTCCAGTCTTCTTAGTTGGACTGGCTTGCCTTTGGAATCTCTCTTCCATTGAGCTCCTTCCACACATATGTCCATTAGGACTTGCTCCAACCTTTGATTAAAGTTGACCCTTCTAGTGTAGGGGCGTTCATCTCCATGCATCATGGCAAGTGAAACGCCAACCTCACATTTTCCGGACTAAAATCTAAGTATTTCCCCCGAACCATTGTGATATAATTCTTTGGACTCGGGTTCATACTTTGATCATGGTTCCTAGTGATCCATGCATTGGCATAGAACTCTTGACCCATTAAGATTCCGACTTGTTGCATGGGGTTGGTTAGGACTTCCCAACCTCTTCTTCGGATTTCATGTCGGATTTCCGGATACTCATTTTTCTTGAGCTTGAAAGGGACCTCAGGGATCACCTTCTTCTTTGCCACAACATCATAGAAGTGGTCTTGATGGCTCTTGGAGATGAATCTTTCCATCTCCCATGACTCGGAGGTGGGAGCTTTTGTCTTCCCTTTTCCTTTTCTAGAGGATTCTCCGGCCTTAGGTGCCATTGATGGTAATGGAAAAACAAAAAGCTTATGCTTTTACCACACCAAACTTAAAATATTGCTCGCCCTCGAGCAAGAGAAGAAAGAAGAGAAGAAGAAGAAGAAGAAGAAAATGGAGGAGAGTGAGAGATGTAGGTTCGGCTAAGTGGGAGAATAGGTTGAGGCTTTGGAGATGCTCGGCTTTCTGAATCTCTGCTTTCCTACTGTCTTCTTCTTCAAACACGCAAGGCTCCTTCCATGGCAAGCTGTATGTAGGGTTTCACCGTTGTCAGTGGCTACTGACGAATGGATTTTTGCCGGTATAGAAATTATCAAGTAATCAATCGTAGTATAGTCTAAACCGACGCAAAATCCATCATCAAACAAATCTACAATCTATAATCGAGAGTATTAGTCCCGAGTCGTTCTTCCCTAGGAATGCTACAAGGATGCATGTTATTGGTTAAGTGGTCTTTTTGTGGTTTGAAGAGTGTGGCATAAAAGTGTGAATAAAAGAAAACAACAATCAATCAATATCAAAAGCCTTGGCCAAGGTTGAACATTGGAAGTCCCATCACTATAGCTTCCTTCAATTGTGATAACAAAGGAGTGTTGCTTCACTTAGTTAACCCCTAATTATAGAGGAAAGTCAAGTAAAAGTAATTAACTCAAGTCACAAGTCCTAGTCTTACCTAGGGAAGTCTAGCTTTAGTGCACTCTAAGTCAATTAGCAATCCTCAATTCTTAATCAACAATTGACATCCATTATTCAAGTGTCTCCAATGACTCAACCACTAGGCCAAGTGAGGGAATACTACTCCATATCTAAAGTTGGCATTTTCTCAAACACTTGGAGAGCAAGAATGAAAGACATAGTAAAATGGAGAGAAAAGAATTAGAATCAAAGCAATTCAACACAAGAGATTAACAACAATCAACAATGAACAACAATAAAAATGAAATCTTCAATGAATCAATAGAATCCAAAACAACAAAGTTAAACCTAAGATCTACAAGAATTGAACAATTACAAAACACTAATGGAGATGAGAGAAGATGATCTACAACATGAACAAAGTAAATTGAGTGTTGTAATAGATCTCACCAAGGAATGGTTGAGAATTGAGAAAATGAAGATGAATCCTAGAGAGAAGTTGGAGTTTCTCTCTCTACAAATGTAACTAACTAAAAATATCTACCTAATGATCTAAAATTAGTCTATGGATGTGAATGTGTGAATGTTATGTCAATCCCCTTCAATCCTTGGCTCTTATATGCATTTTGGCGCCAAAGTTGGTTGCTGGAACCTTCCCAAAATCGCCAGGCACGTGTTGCCTTAATGAGGTCATGTGCGATCATCGACGCGTGTGCGCACGGTACGCGTGCGCATCCCTGGCCGATTTCGCAATGTGCGCGCGAGCGCCTTGTGCGTGTGCGCGTGCTTGGCCGAGATCAATTCTTTGGCTTTTTATGCTTCTCTCCACTTGTATGCTTCCTTTCTTGCTTCCTTTGATCCATGCCTAGCCTATTTCATCCTGAGATTACTGACAAACACATCAAGGCATCTTATGGAATCAAAGAGGAAATGGAATTCATCAAAATAAGGCTTAAAAAGCATGTTTTTACACTTAAGCACAAATACGGGAGAGATAGCAAAATCATGCTAATTCCTAGGCTAAATGTGACAAAAGGTTATCAAAATATTCTAAACTCAATACAAGACAAACCCTCAAATTGGGGTTTGTCAGCTACCTCCCATCCTCTCAGTGGAAATGTTCAACCCACCCTGTCACGGCACGGCTATCCATCTGTCGGTTCTCAATCAGGCCGGAATAGAATCCAGTGATTCTTTTGCGTCTGTCACTAACGCCCCGCCTTCAGGAGTTTGAAGCTCGTCACAGTCATTCAATCATTGAATCCTACTCAGAATACCACAGACAAGGTTTAGACCTTCCGGATTCTCTTGAATGCCGCCATCAGTTCTAGCTTATACCACGAAGATTCTGAGTAAAGAATCCAAAAGATATCTACTTAATCTAAGGTAAAACGGAGGTGGTTGTCAGGCACACGTTCATAGTTGAGAATGATGATGAGTGTCACGGATCATCACATTCATCCGGTTTAAGAACAAGTGATATCTTAGAACGGAAGCAAGCATGATTGAATAAGAAACAGTAGTGATTGCATTAATCCATCAAGACACAGCAGAGCTCCTCACCCCAACCATGGGGTTTAGAGACTCATGCCGTAGAATGTACACAAAGAAACGTGTAAAGTGTCATGAGGTACAGCTACAATGTCCAAAGATCCTATTAATAGTGAACTAGTAACCTAAGGTTTACAGAAATAAGTAAATGACAGAAAAATCCACTTCCGGGCCCACTTGGTGTGTGCTTGGGCTGAGCATTGAAGCTTTCATGTGTAGAGACCTTTTCTGGAGTTAAACGCCAGCTTTCATGCCAGTTTGGGCGTTTAACTCCAATTTTTATGCCAGTTCCAGCGTTAAACGCTGGAAGTTCTGAGGTTGATTTGCAACGCCGGTTTGGGCCATCAAATCTCGGGCAAAGTATGGACTATTATACATTGCTGGAAAGCCCAGGATGTCTACTTTCCAATGCCATTAAGAGCGCGCCAATTGGGCTTCTATAGCTCCAGAAAATCCACTTCGAGTGCAGGGAGGTCAGAATCCAACAGCATCTGCAGTCCTTTTCAGCCTCTAAATCAGATTTTTGCTCAGATCCCTCAATTTCAGCCAGAAAATACCTGAAATCACAGAAAAACACACAAACCCATAGTAAAGTCCAGAAAAGTGAATTTTAACTAAAACTAATAAAAATACTAAAAACTAACTAAATCATACTAAAAACATACTAAAAACAATGCCAAAAAGCGTATAAATTATCCGCTCATCACAACACCAAACTTAAATTGTTGCTTGTCCCCAAGCAACTGAAAATCAAAATAGAATAGAAAGAAGAGAATATACTATAGACTCCAAAATATCAAAGAAACATAGTTCCAATTAGATGAGCGGGACCAGTAGCTTTTTGCTTCCGAACAGTTTTGGCATCTCACTTTATCCTCTGAAGTTCAGAATGATTGGCATCTTTAGGAACTCAGAACTCAGATAGTGTTATTGATTCTCCTAGTTAAGTATAATGATTCTTGAACATAGCTAGTGTATGAGTCTTGGCTGTGGTCCAAAGCACTCTGTCTTCCAGTATTACCACCGGATACATACATGCCACAGACACATAATTAGGTGAACCTTTTCAGATTGTGACTCAGCTTTGCTAGAGTCCCCAATTAGAGGTGTCCAGGGTTCTTAAGCACACTCTTTTTGCCTTGGTTCACAACTTTATTTCTTTCTTTTTCTTTCCTTTTCTTTTTCTTCTCCTCCCTTTTTTTTCTTTTTTTTTCGAAAATATTTTTTTTCTGCTTTTTCTTGCTTCAAGAATCAATTTGATGATTTTTCAGATCCTCAATAACAGTTCCCCTTTTTCCTCATTCTTTCAAGAGCCAACAAATTTAACATTCTCAAAACAACAAGTTCAAAAGACATATGCACTGTTCAAGCATTCATTCGGAAAGACAAAAATTATTGTCACCACATCAAACTAATTCAACTAGTTTCAAGGATAATTTCGAAATCCTGTACTTCTTGTTCTTTTGTGATTAAAGCATTTTTCATTTAAGAAAGGTGATGGATTCATAGGACATTCATAGCTTTAAGGCATAAACTTTAGATTTTATCAATTATGAATTAAGAATAAGACTCAAAAATAGATATAAAATGAAACTAAAAATAGAAAACAAAAATTTAAACTAGGCTCCTAATGATAGAGGTTTTCACAGAGTTAGGACTCAACAACCTTGATTTTGAGAAGTGGATGCTCCCTCAGCTTGAGAGGAGAGCTTTTGGCGTTTCCACTCTTGGAGTTCACGCCCCTGCTTCTCTTGTTCCTTCAGCAATTTGCAAAGCATGCAGTTCTGATTCTGCTGTTCTTCCTTAAGTTGCTCCATAGTCTCTTGCAACTTGTTGATAGATGCTTCTAGGCTGGCCCAGTAGCCAATTTCAGGGAATTCAGGGAGGAACTCCTGCGCCCTCCTTTTGATAGAGTTGTCTTGCACTTGTCCTTCCATTGACTTCTTGGTGATTAGATGTTCAATGGGTATGAACTCATCTACTCCCATCTTTACCCCAGCCTCTTTACAGAGCAAGGAGATCAAGCTTGGGTAAGCCAATTTGGCTTCAGTGGAATTCTTATTTGCAATTGTGTATATCTCACAAGCAATCACATGATGAACCTCCACTTCTTTTCCAAGCATAATGCAATGAATCATCACTGCTCTCTTGATGGTGACCTCAGAACGGTTGCTAGTGGGCAGTATGGAACGCCCAATGAAGTCTAGCCAACCTCTTGCAATTGGTTTGAGGTCTCCCCTCTTGAGTTGGTTTGGGACACCCTTTGAATTGGTTATCCACTTAGTTCCAGAGAGGCATATGTCCTCTAGAACTTGATCCAACCCTTTATCTGCTCTCACCATTCTCCTATTAAAGGATTCAGGATCATCTTGCAGTTGAGGCAATTTGAAGATTTCTCTTATTTTGTCCAGATGGAAGTACATAACTTTTCCTCTGACCATGGTTCTGTAGGTATGGTAAGCAGTTCCAGTCATTCTCTGCTTATCTGTTAGCCACAGATTTGAGTAGAATTCCTGAACCATATTCCTTCCAACCTTTATCTCAGGATTGGTTAGAACTTCCCATCCTCTGTTTCGAATTTGCTCTTGGATCCCCGGATATTCATCTTCTTTCAGATCAAATTTAACTTCCGGGATCACTGACCTCAGACCCATTATTTTGTGATAATGGTCTTCATGTTCTTTGGTTAAGAACTTCTCTTGATTCCAAAGGTTCTTTGGATTATTCTCTTTCTTTCCTCTTAAATTGGTTTGTTTTCCCTTAGGAGCCATGACCTTGATGAATCTTGGCTTAGTGATCACGGAAAAGCACACCAAACTTAGAGGTTTGCTTGTCCTCAAGCAAAAGAAAGGAAAGAAGAGAGAGAGGAGTAGAGCAAATTCGAATGGTGTGGGGGAATGAGGAGGCCGAACTTGTTTTTATAAGGGGGGAAGGAGATTTCGAAAAATTGAAAAGAGATTTGAGAAGATATGGAGTGGATTTGAGAAAAGTGTGAGTTTTTGAACAAGATTTGGGGTTGATTTGAGAAAGATTTGAAGAATGATTTTAATTTTTGAAGATTTGAAAGTGAATGATGAAAGGTTGAAGTGTGTTTATGTAGAAAAGTATGGGTAAGAAAAGGAAAGTTTAAAAAAAATTTGATTGGAAAACGAAATCTGGGTCCCCCACCTTTCTGGCGTTAAACGCCCAGAATGGCACCCATTCTGGCGTTTAACGCCCATTTGGTGCCCCTTTTGGGCGTTTAACGCCCAGCCAGGTGCCCTGGCTGGCGTTAAACGCCAGAATCCCCTTTGTCACTGGGCGTTTTTCTAAACGCCCAGGATGCTGCACACCTGGCGTTAAACGCCCAGAATGGTGCCCATTCTGGCGTTTAATGCCCAAAATGGCACCTTTACTGGCGTTAAACGCCCAGAATGGTGCCCATTCTGGCGTTTAACGCCCAAAATGCCCCTTACTGGCGTTTTTTCGCCAGTAAGCTCTTTTTCTCTGCTTTTTGCGCTGAATCCTTCTGTAACTCTGTGAATTCCTTCATTTTTGATACTTGCCTCTGTAAAAACAAAACATATGACCTACTGATGACTAGGTTGCCTCCCAGCAAGCGCTTCTTTACTGTCTTTAGCTGGACCTTTACTGAGAATCACTCAAGTCTCAGTTTTGAGCATTCCTGCTCAAGATTGCCTTCAAGATAATGCTTGATTCTTTGTCCATTAACAATGAACTTTTTGTCAGAATCAATATCCTGAAGCTCAACATATCCATATGGTGACACTCCTGTAATCACATACGGACCCCTCCACCGGGATTTAAGTTTTCCTGGAAACAATTTGAGCCTAGAGTTGAAGAGTAGAACTTTTTGTCCTGGCTCAAAGACTCTGGTTGACAACTTCTTGTCATGCCATTTCTTTGCCTTTTCCTTATAAATTTTTGCATTTTCAAAGGCATTGAGTCTGAACTCCTCTAGCTCATTTAGCTGGAGCAATCTTTTTTCACCAGCTAACTGAGCATCCATGTTTAGGAATCTGGTTGCCCAGTAGGCTTTATGTTCCAGTTCCACGGGCAGATGACAGGCCTTCCCATACACTAGTTGGTATGGAGAGGTTCCTATAGGAGTCTTGAATGCTGTTCTGTATGCCCACAGAGCATCATCCAAACTCTTTGCCCAATCCTTTCTTCGGGCTATCACAGTCCGTTCTAGGATTCTTTTTAATTCTCTGTTTGAGACTTCAGCTTGCCTATTTGTCTGTGGATGATAAGGAGTTGCCACCTTGTGGCTAATTCCATATCTGACCAAAGCAGAGTATAGCTGTCTATTGCAGAAATGAGTGCCCCCGTCACTGATTAGTACTCTGGGAACCCCAAACCTGCTGAAGATGTGTTTCTGGAGGAATTTTAGCACGGTCTTGGTATCATTGGTGGGTGTAGCAATTGCTTCTACCCACTTAGATACATAGTCCACTGCCACCAGAATGTAAGTGTTTGAGTATGATGGTGGGAATGGACCCATGAAGTCAATTCCCCATACATCAAACAATTCTATCTCTAATATCCCTTGTTGAGGCATGGCATATCCGTGAGGCAAGTTACCAGCTCTTTGGCAACTGTCACAGTTACGCACAAACTCTCGGGAATCTTTATAGAGAGTAGGCCAGTAGAAGCCACATTGGAGGACTTTAGTGGCTGTTCGCTCACTCCCAAAATGTCCTCCATACTGTGATCCATGGCAATGCCATAGGATCCTTTGTGCTTCTTCTCTGGATACATATCTACGGATCATTCCGTCTGCACATCTCTTAAAGAGATATGGCTCATCCCATAGGTAGTACTTGGCATCTGAAATTAATTTCTTTCATTGCACTCTGCTGTACTCCTGGGGTATGAACCTCACAGCTTTATAGTTTGCAATATCTGCAAACCATGGAGCTTCTTGAATGGCAAAGAGTTGCTCATCTGGGAAAGTCTCAGAGATCTCAGTAGAAGGGAGGGACGCCCCAGCTACTGGTTCTATTCGGGACAGATGATCAGCTACCTGGTTCTCTGTCCCTTTTCTGTCTCTTATTTCTATATCAAACTCTTGCAGAAGCAACACCCATCTTATTAGCCTGGGTTTTGAATCCTGCTTTGTGAGTAAGTATTTAAGAGCAGCATGGTCAGTGTACACAATCACTTTGGATCCCACTAGATAGGATCTAAACTTGTCAATGGCATAGACCACTGCAAGTAACTCTTTTTATGTGGTTGTGTAATTCTTCTGTGCGTCATTTAGAACACGGCTGGCATAATAAATGACGTGCAGAAGCTTGTTATGCCTTTGTCCCAACACTGCACCAATGGCATGGTCACTGGCATCACACATTAATTCAAATGGCAATGTCCAATCTGGTGCAGAGATGACTGGTGCTATGACCAGCTTAGCTTTCAGGGTCTCAAATGCCTGCTGACACTGTGTGTCAAACATAAATGGTGTGTCAGCAGCTAGCAGGTTACTCAAAGGTTTTGCAATTTTCGAAAAATCCTTTATGAACCTTCTGTAAAATCATGCATGCCCCAGAAAGCTTCTGATTGCCTTAACATTGGCAGGTGGTGGTAACTTTTCAATTACCTCTACCTTTGCCTTATCCACCTCTATTCCCCTGCTTGAAATTTTGTGCCCAAGGACAATTCCTTCAGTCACCATAAAGTGACATTTCTCCCAGTTTAAAACCAGGTTAGTCTCTTGGCACCTTTTTAGGACAAGTGCTAGGTGATTAAGACAGGAGCTGAATGAGTCTCCATATACTGAGAAGTCATCCATGAAGACTTCCAGGAATTTCTCCACCATATCAGAGAAGATGGATAACATGCATCTCTGAAAGGTTGCAGGAGCATTACACAGACCAAAAGGCATCCTCCTGTAGCAAACACGCCAGAAGGACAAGTAATGCTGTTTTCTCTTGGTCCTGAGGATCTACTGCAATTTGGTTGTAACCTGAATAGCCATCCAAAAGCAGTAATAATCATGACCAGCTAGTCTTTCTAGCCTTTGGTCTATGAATGGTAAAGGAAAATGATCCTTTCTGGTGGCTGTATTGAGCCTTCTGTAGTCAATACACATACGCCACCCTGTGACTGTTCTTGTAGGAACCAGTTCATTTTTTTCATTATGAACCACTGTCATGCCTCCCTTCTTGGGGACAACTTGTACAGGGCTCACCCTGGGCTATCAAATAGGATAAAAATCCCAGCCTCTAGTAATTTAGTGACCTCTTTCTGCACCACCTCCTTCATGGCAGGATTTAGCCTCCTCTGTGGTTGGACCACTGGTTTGGCATTATCCTCCAACAGGATCTTGTGCATGCATCTGGCTGGGCTAATGCCCTTAAGATCACTTATGGACCACCCAAGAGCTGTCTTGTGCGTCCTTAGCACTTGAATCAGTGCTTCCTCTTCCTGTGGATTTAAAGCAGAGCTTATAATCACTGGAAAAGTGTCACCCTCTCCCAGAAAAGCATACTTCAGGGATGGTGGTAGTGGTTTGAGTTCAAGTTTGGGAGGTTTATCCTCCTCCTGAGGAATTTTCGACAATTCCTTTGTTTCCTGTGGTTCTTCTTGATCAGGTTGAACATCCTTGAAGATGTCTTCAAGCTCTTATTCTAGACTTTCAGTCATATTGATCTCTTCTACCAGAGAGTCAATAATGTCAGTGCCCATGCAGTCATTTGGTGTGTCTGGATGCTGCATAGCTTTTACAGCATTCAACTTGAACTCATCCTCATTGACTCTCAGGGTTACTTCCCCTTTGTGTACATCAATGAGAGTTCGTCCAGTTGCTAGGAAAGGTCTTCCTAGAATGAGAGTTGCACTTTTGTGCTCTTCCATTTCCAGCACCACAAAGTCAGTTGGAAAGGCAAATGGCCCAAGCTTAACAATCATATCCTCTATTATGCCTGATGGATGTTTAATGGAGCCATCAGCAAGTTGGAGGCATATCCGGGTTGGTTTGACTTCTCCAGTCAACCCAAGCTTCCTGATAGTGGATGCAGGTATTAGATTGATGCTTGTTCCAAGATCACATAGGGCTGTCTTGGTGCAGGCACCTTCTAATGTGCATGGTATCATAAAGCTTCCTGGATCTTGAAGCTTTTCTGGTAAACTTTTCAGAATGACTGCACTGCATTCTTCAGTGAGAAACACTTTTTCAATTTCTCTCCAATCCTTCTTATGACTTAGAATCTCTTTCATGAACTTAGCATAAGAAGGTATTTGCTCGAGTGCCTCTGCAAACGGAATCTTTATTTCAAGAGTCCTTAAATAGTCTGCAAAGCGGGCAAATTGCTTATCCTGTTCCGCTTTGCGGAGTTTCTGAGGATAAGGCATCTTGGCTTGATATTCTTCAACCTTAGATGCTGCAGGTTTACTCCTTACAGAAGTGGTTGAAGAAGCCTTTTTAGAGGGATTACTGTCAGCACTCTCAGGTGTCTGATCCTCCCTTGGCGTCTGAACGCCAGGAATGGATGAAGATTGGGCGTTAAACGCCAACTTCTCTCCCTTTTATGGCGTTTGAACGCCAGAGCTGGGCAGGGAATGGGCGTTTAACGCCAGCTTTCCCTCCCTTTCTGGCGTTTGAACGCCAATAACATTCCTCTCTGGGCTCTTACTGTCCTAAGGGATTTTTAACAGTGGTTTGGTTATCCCCTGTCAATTGTTCCTTGTTTGGCTTTTGCTCTTTTGAGCAGTGTTATTCAGTGTCTTTCCACTCCTCAGTTGAACTGCTTGACATTCCTCTGTTATCTGTTCAGATATTTGCTATTTTGCTTGATTCAACTGCAGTTCTATGTTCTTGTTAGCAACCTTAGTTTCATGCAGCATTTCTTTAAATTCTGCTAACTGTTCTGTCATCAGGAGCAATTGTTGATTAAGCTCAATCATCTGTTCTTGAGGATTAGGATCAGTGACTACTGTCATGACTTCCTCTTTTGGAGAGAACTCATTGCTAGAGTACAAATATTGGTTTCTAGCAACAGTGTCTATAAGCTCTTGAGCCTCTTCAATAGTCTTCCTCATGTGTATATCCACCAGCTAAGTGGTCTAAAGACATCTGAGCATTTTCTGTAAGCCCATAGTAGAAGATGTCTAACTGTACCCACTCTGAAACATTTCAGAGGGGCATTTTCTTAGCATACCTCTATACCTCTCCCAGGCATTGTAAAGGGATTCATTATCCTCTTGTTTAAAGCCTTGGATGTCCAGCCTTAGCTGTGTCATCCTCTTTGGAGGGTAAAATGATTCAGGAATTTGTCTGATAACTGTTTCCATGTCTTTATGCTTGCTGTAGGTTGGTTATTCAACCACCTTTTAGCTTGATCTTTTACAGCAAATGGAAACAGTAATAGTCTGTAGACATCCTGATCCACCTCTTTATCATGTACTGTGTCAGCAATTTGTAAGAACTGTGCCAGAAACTCAGTAGGTTCTTCTGAGGAAGACCGGAATACTGGCAATTTTGCTGCACTATGATAATGAGTTGAGGGTTTAGCTCAAAGCTGCTTGCTTTGATGGGAGGTGTACAGATGCTACTCCCATATGCAGCTGTAATGGGGTTAACATATGACCCCAGAGTCCTTCTGGACTAATCAATCCCACTTAGGTCCATGATGGATAAAGGGAATGATATGGATTGCAAGTAGAAAAACTTTTTTTTTTTTGAATTAACCGGAAAAAATAAAATAAAATAAAATAAAAGGAAAATAAAATAAAAATTCGAAAATTAAAGAAAATAAGATCAAAGCAAATTGAAAACTGGATCAATTAGTTAATCAAAAAGATTTTGAGATTATCAATTAGAAAGATATGATTGAAAAAAAATTTTACGAAAAAGATTTGATTTTTGAAAAGAGGAAAGAGAAAAACAACAAAATGACACCAAACTTAAAATTTTAGAAATCAAACACAATTTTTTTTTTTCGAAAATTTTAAAGGAAAAACACAAGAGGACACCAAACTTAGAATTTTTACGGATCAAAAAGGGACTAAAGACATGCAAATTCGAAAATTAGAAAAAAACAAAAGCATGCAATTGACACCAAACTTAAAATATGAAACTAGACTCAACTAAAAGACTCTAAACCAATAAAATAAAAGTCCTAATCTAAGCAACAAGATAAGCCGTCAGTTGTCCAACTCGACAATCACCGGCAACGGCGCCAAAACTTGGTGCACGAAATTGCAATCACACTTTTGCAATCCCGCACAACTAACCAGCAAGTGCACTGGGTCGTCCAGTAATACCTTACGTGAGTAAGGGTCGATCCCACGGAGATTGTTGGCTTGAAGCAAGCTATGGTTTCTTGTAAATCTTAGTCAGGATATCAGAAATTATCAAGATTGATTGTGAAAAGCAAAAGAACATGAAATAAGTACTTGTTTTGCAGTATGGAGAATAGGTTGAGGCTTTGGAGATGCTCGCCTTTGAATCTCTGCTTTCCTACTGTCTTCTTCTTCAAACACGCAAGGCTCCTTCCATGGCAAGCTGTATGTAGGTTTCACCGTTGTCAGTGGCTACCTCCCATCCTCTCAGTGGAATGTTCAACGCACCCTGTCACGGCCGGCTATCCATCTCGGTTCTCAATCAGGCCAGAATAGAATCCAGTGATTCTTTTGCGTCTGTCACTAACGCCCCGCCTTCAGGAGTTTGAAGCTCGTCACAGTTATTCAATCATTGAATCCTACTCAGAATACCACAGACAAGGTTAGACCTTCCGGATTCTCTTGAATGCCGCCATCAGTTCTAGCTTATACCACGAAGATTCTGAGTAAAGAATCCAAGAGATATCTACTTATCTAAGGTAGAACGGAGGTGGTTGTCATCCACACGTTCATATTGAGAATGATGATGAGTGTCACGGATCATCACATTCATCCGGTTTAAGAACAAGTGATATCTTAGAACGGAAGCAAGCATGATGAATAGAAACAGTAGTGATTGCATTAATCCATCAAGACACAACAAGCTCCTCACCCCCAACCATGGGGTTTAGAGACTCATGCCGTAGAATGTACACAAAGAAACGGTAAGTGTCATGAGGTACAGCTACAATGTCCAAAGATCCTATTAATAGTGAACTAGTAACCTAAGGTTTACAGAAATGAGTAAATGACAGAAAAATCCACTTCCGGGCCCACTTGGTGTGTGCTTGGGCTGAGCATTGAAGCTTTCAGTGTAGAGACCTTTTCTGGAGTTAAACGCCAGCTTTCATGCCAGTTTGGGCGTTTAACTCCAATTTTTATGCCAGTTCCAGCTTAACGCTGGAAGTTCTGAGGTTGATTTGCAACGCCGGTTTGGGCCATCAATCTCGGGAACGTATGGACTATTACATTGCTGGAAAGCCCAGGATGTCCTACTTTCCAATGCCGTTGAGAGCGCGCCAATTGGGCTTCTGTAGCTCCAGAAAATCCACTTCGAGTGCAGGGAGATCAAATCCAACAGCATCTGCAGTCCTTTTCAGCCTCTAAATCAGATTTTTGCTCAATCCCTCAATTCAGCCAGAAAATACCTGAAATCACAGAAAAACACAAACCCATAGTAAAGTCCAGAAAAGTGAATTTTAACTAAAAACTAATAAAAATATACTAAAAACTAACTAAATCATACTAAAAACATACTAAAAATAATGCCAAAAAGCGTATAAATTATCCGCTCATCATTGGTGAAGGGTGTTGGGAAGTGTGACATGGGGAAGAGTAATCACAAAAACTAGGATTAGGAGGTAAGGTGGGAATATAGTAGGTGGGGATCCTGTGGGGTCCACAGATCCTGAGGTGATCCTGTGGGGTCCACAGGATCTGAGGTGTCAAGGAATTCCATCCCTGCACCAAATAGGCATGTAAATTGCCTTTGCACACCATTCTGGCGTTTAAACGCCGTGTGTTGCATATTCTGGGCGTTCAACGCCCATGTAAAGCATGTTCCTGGCGTTGAACGCCAGTTTCATGCTTGTTACTGCGTTCAGCGCCAGCTTTTCTTCTCTGGGCACATTCCTGGCGTTCAGTGCCAGAATGTTGCTTGTTTCTGGCATTCAGTGCCAGAATGATGCTCTGTTCTGGCGTTGAACGCCCGCTGATGAGCAGATAATTTATACGCTTTTTGGCATTGTTTTTACATAGTTTTTAGTAAGTTTAAGCTACTTTTAGGGATGTTTTCATTAGTTTTTATGTTAAATTCACATTTCTGGACTTTACTATGAGTTTGTGTATTTTTTCTGTGATTTCAGTAAATTCTGACTGAAATTGAGGGATTTGAGCAAACTCTGAAAAAGGCTGACAAAAGGACTGCTGATGCTGTTGGAATCTGACCTCCCTGCACTCGAAATGGATTTTCTGGAGCTACAGAACTCCAATTGGCGCGCTCTCAACGGCGTTGGTAGACATCCAGGGCTTTCCAGCAATATATAATAGTCCATACTTTATTCGAAGAATGACGACGTAACTTGGCGTTGAACGCCAAGTTCATGCTGCTGTCTGGAGTTAAACGCCAAAAAACGTCATGATCCGGAGTTGAACGCCCCAAAACACGTCATAACTCGGAGTTCAACTCCAAGAGAAGCCTCAGCTCGTGGATTGATCAAGCTCAGCCCAAACATACACCAATGGGCCCCGGAAGTGGATTTATGCATCAATTACTTACTCATGTAACCCCTAGTAGCTAGTCTAGTATATATAGGACATTTATCTATTGTATTAGACATCTTTGTCTCAGTTTTGTTTTATTCTTCATCTTAAGAGACTATTGATCACGTTTAGGGGGGCTCGCCATTCGGCCATGCCTGAACCTCTTTCACTTATGTATTTTCAACGGTGGAGTTTCTGCACACCATAGATTAAGGTGTGGAGCTCTGTTGTACCTCAAGTATCATGCAATTCTATCTTCTTTTTCTCTCTATCTTATTCTTATTCCAAGATATTCATTCGTACCCAAGAACATGATGAATCTAATGAGTTTAGATAACCCTCATTATTATTCTCACTTATGAATGCGCGTGATTGACAACCACTCCGTTCTACATGCAACAAGGCTTGAATGTGTATCTCTTAGATTCCCCAACAGAATCTTCGTGGTATAAGTTAGATAGATGGCGGCATTTATGAGGATCCGGAAGTCCAACCTTGTCTGTGGTGTTCCGAGTAGGATCCTGGGAATCTGGAAAGTCTCACCTTGTCTGTGGTATTCCGAGTAGGATTCCGGTAATGAATGACTGACGTGCTTCAACTTGCAACCTGCTGGGCGTCAGTGACAGTGCAAAAAATCAAGGGATTCTATTCCAGTAGGCGCGGAACCACCGTGATTGGCCGTACTGTGACAGAGTGCGTGAGCATTAGCTTTCACTGCGAGATGGGATGTAGCCATCAACCATGGGTGATGCCTCCAGACTGATTAGCTGTGCGAGTGACAGCCGCACAGGATATTTCCCGAGAGGAATGAAAGTAGCCACAGCTGATGGTGAACCCCTATACAAAGCTTGCCATGGAAAGGAGTAAGAAGGACTGAGTAGAAGCAGTGGGAAGGCAACGTCCTTGAGCCATACAGCATCTTCATATACTTAACTGAAATTCCTATGCACTGCTTAACTGAGATTTACAAGGTGACCATAGCTTGCTTCATACCAACAATCTCTGTGGTTTCGACCCTTACTCACTAAGGTTATTACTTGGACGACCCAGTACACTTGCTGGTTAGTTTGAACGGAGTTGTGAATTCAAGTAAAGAAAATAAACAGTGCCCTAAGAGTAAACATCCTTAAAGTATAAAAGAACAAGTGATCACAATTTCGTCCACCAAGTTTTTGGCGCCGTTGCCGGGGATTGTTCGAGTATGGACAACTGACGGTTCATCTTGTTGCTCAGATTAGGTAATTTTCTTTTCAAAAATTTCTCTTTTATTTTTCGTTTTTCTTCACATTATTTTCGAAAATAATTAATAAAAAAATACAAAAAAATCATAAAATCATAAAAATCAAAAATATTTTGTGTTTCTTGTTTGAGTCTTGAGTAAATTTTTAAGTTTGGTGTCAATTGCATGCTTTTAAAATTTTTCTTGCATTTTTTTCGAAAATCCATGCATTCATAGTGTTCTTCATGATCTTCAAGCATTTTTTCGAAAATCCATGCATTCATAGTGTTCTTCATGATCTTCAAGTTGTTCTTGATAAGTCTTCTTGTTTGATCTTGATGATTTCTTGTTTTGTGTTGTTTGTTATTTTTCATGTGCATTTTTGCATTCATATTTTCCATGCATTAAAAATTTCTAAGTTTGGTGTCTTGCATGTTCTCTTTGCATCAAAAATTTTTCAAAATTATGTTCTTGATGTTCATCATGATCTTCAAAGTGTTCTTGGTGTTCATCTTGACATTCATAGCATTTTTGCATGCATTCATTGTTTTGATCCAAAATTTCATGCAAAGTATTTTTGTTGTTTTTCTCTCTCATCATTAAAAATTCAAAAATCAAAAAAAATCTTTTCCTTATTTCCCTCCAAATTTTCGAAATTTTGGGTTGACTTGGTCAAAAATTTTCAAATTAATTGTTTCTTACAAGTCAGTCAAAATTTCAATTTTAAAAATCTTATCTTTTCAAAATCTTTTTCAAAAATCATATCTTTTTCATTTTTTTCTATTTTTCAAAAATTTCAAAAATCTTTTTCAAATTATTTTCAAAATCTTTTTCTTGTCTTTATATGTAATTTTCGAAAATTCACTAATAATTAATGTGATTGGTTCAAAAAATTTGAAGTTTGTTACTTTCTTGTTAAGAAAGGTGCAATCTTTAAGTTCTAGAATCTTATCTTGTAGTTTCTTGTTAGTGAAGTAAGTAATTTCAAAAATTAAATCTTTTTCAAAATATCTTTTTCTTAAATTTTTTTTATCTTATCTTTTTATCTTAACTTTTTCAAAAAAAAAATTTATCTTTTTCAAAATTTGATTTCAAAATATCTTATCTAACCTCTTATCTTCATATCTTTTTCAAATTTGATTTCAAATCTTTTTCAATCAACTAACTAACTTCTTGTTTGTTTCTTATCTTTTTCAAAACTACCTAACTACTTTTCCTTCTTCTATTTTCGAAAATATCTCTCTCTTTTTCAAAAATTCCTTTTTAATTAATTAATTGTTTCATGTTTAATTTTTAATTATAATTTATTTCTAATTTTCGAAAATCACTAACTCTTTTTCAAAATTATTTTCGAAAATTCCCTCCCCTTTTCTTCTTCTATTTAATTATTTAATTACTAACACTCATCTTCACCTCTTTTCATCTAAAAATCCGAACCATCTTCTTCATTCTTCTACCCCTTTCTTTTTCTACTAACATAAAGGAATCTCTATACTGTGACATAGAGGATTCCTCTTTCTTTTCTTGTGTTCTTCTCTTTCATATGAGCAGGAACAGGGATAAAGGCACTCTTGTTGAAATTGATCCAGAACCTGAAAGGACTCTGAAGAGAAAATTAAGAGAAGCTAAATTGCAACAATCCAGAAGAGACCTTCTAGAAATTTTCGAACAAGAGAAAGAAATGGCAGAGGAAAATAATAATAATAATGCAAGGAGAATGCTTGGTGACTTCACAAAGCCAACATCCAAGTTTGATGGAAGAAGCATCTCTATTCCTGCCATTGGAGCCAATAACTATGAGCTGAAACCTCAGCTAGTTGCTTTAATGCAACAAAACTGCAAGTTTTATGGACTTCCATCTGAAGATCCTTATCAGTTTTTAACTGAGTTCTTGCAGATCTGTGAGACTGTAAAGACGAATGGAGTTGATCCTGAAGTCTACAGACTCATGCTTTTCCCTTTTGCTGTAAGAGACAGAGCTAGAGTATGGTTGGATTCACAACCCAAGGACAGCCTGGACTCATGGGATAAGCTGGTTACTGCCTTCTTGGATAAATTCTTTCCTCCTCAAAAGCTGAGCAAGCTGAGAGTGGATGTTCAAACCTTCAAACAAAAGATGGTGAATCCCTCTATGAAGCTTGGGAAAGATACAAGCAGCTGACCAAAAGATGTCCATCTGACATGTTTTCAGAATGGACCATATTGATATATTCTATTAGGTCTCTCTGAATTTTCAAAAATGTCACTGGACCATTCTGCAGGTGGATCTATTCACCTGAAGAAAACGCCTGGAGAGGCTCAAGAACTCATTGACATGGTTTGCAAACAACCAGTTCATGTATACTTCTGAGAGGAATTCCGTGAGCAATGGGGTACCTCAGAAGAAAGTTCTTGAAATTGATGCTCTGAATGCCATATTGGCTCAGAACAAAGTGTTGACTTAACAGGTCAACATGATCTCTCAAATCTGAATGGATTGCAACATGCATCCAACAGTACTAGAGAGGCAGCTTCTGAAGAAGCTTATGATCCTGAGAACCCTGCCATGGCAGAGGTTAATTACTTAGGTGAACCTTATGGAAACACCTATAACTCATCATGGAGAAATCATCCAAATTTCTCCTGGAAGGATCAACAAAAACCTCAACAAGGTTTTAACAATGGTGGACGCAATAGGCTGGGCATAGCAAGCCATATCCATCATCTTCTCAGCAACAGACAGAGAATTCTGAACAAACAATTCTAATTTAGCCAATATAGTCTCTGATCTGTCAAAGCCACTTTCAGTTTCATGAATGAAACAAGATCCTCCATTAGAAATCTGGAGGCACAAGTAGGCCAGCTGAGTAGAAGTCATTGAAACTCCTCCCAGTATTCTTCCAAGCAATACAGAAGAGAATCCAAAAGGAGAATGCAAGGCCATTGACATAGTCAATATGGCCGAATGCACAAGGGAGAAGGAGGACGAAAATCCTAGTGAGGAAGACCTCCTGGGACGTTCCTCAATCAAGAAGGAGTTTCCTATTAAGGATCCTGAGGAATCTGAGGCTCATCTAGAGACCATAGAGATTCCTTTAAATCTCCTTCTGCCATTCATGAGCTCTGAAGAATATTCATCCTCTGAAGAGAATGAAGATGTGACTGGAGAGCAAGTTGCTCAATATTTAGGAGCTATCATGAGCTGAATGCCAAGCTGTTTGGTAATGAGACTTGGGAAAGTGAACCTCCCTTGCTCATTAGTGAACTAGATACTTGGATTCAGAGAACTCTACCTCAAAAGAACAAGATCCTGGCAAGTTCTTAATACCTTGCACCATTGGCACCATGAGCTTTGAAAAAGCTCTATGTGATCTTGGTCAGGGATAATCTTATGCCACTCTTGTAATGGAGAAGCTGGGATCATTGAGGTACAACCTACTTTGTTCTCATTGCAATTGGCAGATAAGTCAGTGAGGCAAGCATATGGATTAGTAGAGGACGTGCTAGTAAAGGTTGAAGGCCTTTACATCCCTACTGATTTCATAATCCTAGACACTAGGAAGGAAGATGATGAATGCATCATCCTAGGAAGACCTTTCCTAGCCACAGCAGGAGCTGTGATAGATGTCAACAGAGGTGAGTTAGTCCTTCAATTGAATGGGGACTACCTTGTGTTTAAGGAACATGGCCATCCCTCTGTGACAAAAGAGAGTAAGCATGAAGAGCTTCTCTCAGTTCAGAGTCAAGAAGAGCCTTCACAGTCAAACTCTAAGTTTGGTGTTGTGAGGCCACAACCAAACTCTAAGTTTGGTGTTCAAACCCCATATCCAAACTCTAAGTTTGGTGTTGGGAATACCACACTTAAATTGACCTGATCACCTTGTGGTTCCATGAGAGCCACTGTCAAGCTATTGACATTAAAGAAGCGCTTGTTGGGAGGCAACCCAATTTTATTTATCTAATTTTATTTTATTTTGTTTCTTTGCTAGTTTTGTGTTTTATTAGGTACATGATCATGAGGAGTCACGAAAAAAATCAAAAAAATTAAAAACAGAGTCAAAAACAGGAGAAAAAAAAATTTTCACCCTGGAGGTAGCGCAGACTGGCGTTCAACGCCAGTAAGATGCATCTGTCTGGCGTTCAACGCCAGAACAGAGCACCATTCTGGCGTTGAACGCCCAAAACAAGCAACAACCTGGCGTTAAACGCCAGGATGGTGCACGAAGAGGACAACCTGGCGCTGAACGCCAGAAACAAGCATGAAACTGGCGTTCAACGCCAGAAACATGCATTACATGGGCGTTGAACGCCCAGAACATGCACCAATGGGCATTTGAACGCCAGAATGATGCATGAAGGCATGTTACATGCCTATATGGTGAAGGAATGGTATTTGTTTTCACCTCAGGATCTGTGGACCCCACAGGATCCTCACCCCAGGATCTGTGGACCCCACAGGATCCCCACCTACCACATTCCTTTTAATCCTAATCACACTCTCCTAATCCAAATCTCATTCTCAATGTCACACTTCCCAACACCCTTCACCAATCACCTCAATTCCTCTTCCCAATTACCCCATTCATCATTCACATCAACCTCCTCTTCCCCATACACCCCACCTACCCTCATAAAATTCAAATTCACTTTCCCACCCATTCCCACCCAAATGGCCGAACCTACCACCCTCCATCTCCCTATAAATACCTTCCCTTTCTTCTTCATTTTCACACAACACAAATACCTTCTTCTCCTACATAGCCGAACCCCCTCTCTCCCTCTCTCCCATATTCTCTTCTTATTCTTCTTCTACTTTTATTTTCTTTCTTGCTCGAGGACGAGCAAATTTTAAGTTTGGTGTGGTAAAAGCTTAAGCTTTTTTTTGTTTTTCCATTACCAATGGCACCTAAGGCCGGAGTATCCTCAAGAAAAGGGAAAGGGAAAGGGAAAGCAAAAGCTTCCACCTCCGAGTCATGGGAGATGGAAAGATTCATCTCCAAGAGCCATCAAGACCACTTCTATGATGTTGTGGCAAAGAAGAAGGTGATCCCTGAGGTCCCTTTCAAGCTCAAAAAGAATGAGTTTCCGGAAATCCGACATGAGATCCAAAGAAGAGGGTGGGAAGTCATAACCAACCCCATGCAACAAGTCGGAATATTGATGGTTCAAGAGTTCTATGCCAATGCATGGATCACTAGGAACCATGACCAAAGTATGAACCCAAGCCCAAAGAATTATCTCACAATGGTTAGGGGGAAATACTTGGATTTCAGTCCGGAAAATGTGAGGTTGGCGTTTCATTTACCCATGATGCAAGGTGATGAACGCCCCTACACAAGAAGGGTCAACTTTAATCAAAGGTTGGACCAAGTCCTAATGGACATATGTGTGGAAGGCGCCCAATGGAGAATAGACTCCAAAGGCAAGCCAGTCCAACTAAGAAGACTAGACCTCAAGCCTGTAGCTAGAGGATGGTTGGAGTTCATTCAAAGATCCATCATCCCTACAAGCAACCGATCTGAAGTTACTGTGGATCGGGCCATCATGATTCATAGCATCATGATTGGAGAGGAAGTGGAAGTTCATGAAGTCATCTCCAATGAACTCTACAAAAATAGCTGACAAGCCTTCACACATGGCACGGCTAGCCTTCCCCCACCTTATATGCCATCTATGTTACTCAGCTGGAGTTATCATAGAAGGAGATGTCTCCATTGAAGAAGACAAGCCCATCACCAAGAAAAGGATGGAGCAATCAAGAGAAAGTTCCTCACGGCCATCAAGGAGAACATGAGGAAGTTCATCATCAACAAATGCCTCAAGGAATGCACTTTCCTCCTAACAACTATTGGGAGCAACTCAACACCTCCTTAGAAGATTTGAGCCATAATGTTGAACAATTAAGGGTGGAACATCATGAGCACTCCATCATTCTCCAAGAAATAAGAGAAGATCAAAGAGCAATGAGGGAGGAGCAACAAAGGCAAGGAAGGGACATAGAAGAGTTGAAGAACATCATTGGTCCTTCAAGAAGAAGACGCCACTAAAGGTGGATTCATTCCTTGTTCTTTATTTCTTTCTGTTTTCGGTTTTTAATATTGTGTTTATCCATGTTTTGTGTCTTTATTTCATGATCATTAGTATGTAACCATGCCTTAAAGCTATGAATAAATCCCATTAGTCCTTCACCTCTCTTAAAAAGAAAAATGTTTTAATTCAAAAGAACAAGAAGTACATAATTTTCGAAATTATTATTGAATTTAGTTTAATTATATTGATGTGGTGACAATGCTTTTGCTTTCTGAATGAATGAATGAACAGTGCATATGTCTTTTGATCTTGTTGTTTATGAGTGTTAAAATTGTTGGTTCTTGAAAGAATGATGAACAAAGAGAAATGTTATTGATGATATGAAAAATCATGAAATTGATTCTTGAAGCAAGAAAAAGCAGTGAAAAAAAAAATGGCTATCTAAAAAGAGTATATAGAAAAAGAAGGAGCAATAGAAAAAGCCAATAGCCCTTAAAACCAAAAGGCAAGGGTGAAAAGGATCCAAGGCTTTGAGCATTAATGGATAGGAGGGCCCAAGGAAATAAAATCCAGGCCTAAGCGGCTAAATCAAGCTGTCCCTAACCATGTGCTTGTGTCATGAAGGTCCAAGTGAAAAGCTTGAGACTGAGTGGTTAAAGTCGTGATCCAAAGCAAAAGAGTGTGCTTAAGAGCTCTGGACACCACTAACTGGGGACTTTAGCAAAGCTAAGTCACAATCTGAAAAGGTTAACCCAGTTATGTGTCTGTGGCATTTATGTATCCGGTGGTAATACTGGAAAACAAAGTGCTTAGGGCCACGGCCAAGACTCATAAGTAGCTGTGTTCAAGAATCAACATGCTTAACTAGGAAAGTCAATAACACTATCCAAAATTCTAAGTTCCTAGAGATGCCAATCACTCTGAGCTTCAAAGGAAAAAGTAAGATGCCAAAGCTGTTCAGAAGCAAAAAGCTACAAGTCCCGCTCATGTAATTAAATTAATATTCAGTGATATTTTGGACTTTATAGTATATTCTCTTCTTTTTATCCTATTTGATTTTCAGTTGCTTGGGGACAAGCAACAATTTAAGTTTGGTGTTGTGATGAGCGGATAATTTATACGCTTTTTGGCATTGTTTTTACATAGTTTTTAGTAAGTTTAAGCTACTTTTAGGGATGTTTTTATTAGTTTTTATGTTAAATTCACATTTCTGGACTTTACTATGAGTTTGTGTGTTTTTCTGTGATTTCAGGTAAATTCTGACTGAAATTGAGGGATTTGAGCAAAACTCTGAAAAAGGCTGACAAAAGGACTGCTGATGCTGTTGGAATCTGACCTCCCTGCACTCGAAATGGATTTTCTGGAGCTACAGAACTCCAATTGGCGCGCTCTCAACGGCGTTGGAAAGTAGACATCCAGGGCTTTCCAGCAATATATAATAGTCCATACTTTATTCGAAGAATGACGACGTAACTTGGCGTTGAACGCCAAGTTCATGCTGCTGTCTGGAGTTAAACGCCAGAAAAACGTCATGATCCGGAGTTGAACGCCCAAAACACGTCATAACTCGGAGTTCAACTCCAAGAGAAGCCTCAGCTCGTGGATTGATCAAGCTCAGCCCAAACATACACCAAGTGGGCCCCGGAAGTGGATTTATGCATCAATTACTTACTCATGTAAACCCTAGTAGCTAGTCTAGTATATATAGGACATTTATCTATTGTATTAGACATCTTTGGTCTCAGTTTTGTTTTATTCTTCATCCTAAGAGACTATTGATCACGTTTAGGGGGGCTGGCCATTCGGCCATGCCTGAACCTCTTTCACTTATGTATTTTCAACGGTGGAGTTTCTGCACACCATAGATTAAGGGTGTGGAGCTCTGCTGTACCTCAAGTATCAATGCAATTCTATCTTCTTTTATTCGGTCTCTATCTTATTCTTATTCCAAGATATTCATTCGTACCCAAGAACATGATGAATCTAATGAGTTAGATAACCCTCATTATTATTCTCACTTATGAATGCGCGTGATTGACAACCACTTCCGTTCTACATGCAACAAGGCTTGAATGTGTATCTCTTAGATTCCCCAACAGAATCTTCGTGGTATAAGTTAGATAGATGGCGGCATTTATGAGGATCCGGAAAGTCCAACCTTGTCTGTGGTGTTCCGAGTAGGATCCTGGGAATCCGAAAAGTCTCACCTTGTCTGTGGTATTCCGAGTAGGATTCCGGTAATGAATGACTGTGACGTGCTTCAAACTTGCAACCTGCTGGGCGTCAGTGACAGATGCAAAAGAATCAAGGGATTCTATTCCAGTAGGAGCGGGAACCAACCGGTGATTGGCCGTACTGTGACAGAGTGCGTGAGCATTAGCTTTCACTGCGAGGATGGGATGTAGCCATCAACCATGGGTGATGCCTCCAGACTGATTAGCTGTGCGAGTGACAGCCGCACAGGATATTTTCCCGAGAGGAATGAAAGTAGCCACAGCTGATGGTGAACCCCTATACAAAGCTTGCCATGGAAAGGAGTAAGAAGGACTGAGTAGAAGCAGTGGGAAGGCAGACGTCCTTGAGCCATACAGCATCTTCATATACTTAACTGAAATTCCTATGCACTGTTCAATGAATCTACATAAGTATTCTATCCCTTTTATTATTTCTTATTTTATTATTAATTTTCGAAAACCCATTATCCAATTTTAATCTGCTTAACTGAGATTTACAAGGTGACCATAGCTTGCTTCATACCAACAATCTCTGTGGATTCGACCCTTACTCACGTAAGGTTATTACTTGGACGACCCAGTACACTTGCTGGTTAGTTGAACAGAGTTGTGAATTCAAGTAAAGAAAATAAACAGTGCCCTAAGAGTAAACATCCTTAAAGTATAAAAGAACAAGTGATCACAATTTCGTCCACCACCCGCCAGATGCATCTTACTGGCGTCGAACGCCAGCCTGTGCTTCCTCCAGGGTGCAAATTTTTTCTGCTGTTTTTGACTCTGTTTTTAATTTTTATGATTTTTTCGTGACTCCTCATGATCATGTACCTAATAAAACATAAAATAACAATAATATAGAATAAAATAAAAATTAGATAAATAAAATTGGGTTGCCTCCCAACAAGCGCTTCTTTAATGTCAATAGCTTGACAGTGGCTCTCATGGAGCCACAAGGTGATCAGGTCAATATTGTATAGTCCCAACACCAAACTTAGAGTTTGGATATGGGGTCTTAACACCAAACTTAGAGTTTGGTTGTGGCCTCACAACACCAAACTTAGAGTTTGACTGTGTGGGCTCTTCTTGACTCTGAACTGAGAGAAGCTCTTCATGCTTACTCTCTTTTGTCACAGAGGGATGGCCATGTGCCTTAAACACAAGGTAGTCCCCATTCAATTGAAGGACTAATTCACCTCTGTTGACATCTATCACAGCTCCTGCTGTGGCTAGGAAAGGTCTTCCAAGGATGATGCATTCATCCTCTTCCTTCCTAGTGTCTAAGATTATGAAATCAGCAGGGATGTAAAGGCCTTTAACCTTTACTAACACGTCCTCTACTATTCCATAAGCTTGTCTCAATGACTTGTCTGCCAATTGTAATGAGAACAAGGCAGGTTGTACCTCAATGATCCCCAGCTTCTCCATTACAGAGAGTGGCATAAGATTTATCCCTGACCCTAGATCACACAGAGCTTTTTCAAAGATCATGGTGCCTATGGTACAAGGTATTAAGAACTTGCCAGGATCTTGTTTCTTTTGAGGTAGAATTTGCTGAATCCAGGTATCCAGTTCACTAATGAGTAAGGGAGGTTCACTTTCCCAAGTCTCATTACCAAACAACTTGGCATTCATCTTCATGATAGCTCCTAAATATTGAGCAACTTGCTCTCCAGTCGCATCTTCATCCTCTTCAGAGGATGAATAGTCTTCAGAGCTCATGAATGGCAGAAGGAGATTTAATGGAATCTCTATGGTCTCTGTATGAGCCTCAGATTCCTTTGGATCCTTAATAGGAAACTCCTTCTTGCTTGAAGGACGTCCCAGGAGGTCTTCCTCACTAGGATTTTCGTCCTCCTCCTCCCTTGTGCATTCGGCCATATTGACTATGTCAATGGCTTTGCACTCTCCTTTTGGATTCTCTTCTGTATTGCTTGGGAGAATACTGGGAGGAGTTTCAATGACTTTCTTACTCAGCTGGCCCATTTGTGCCTCCAGATTTCTAATGGAGGATCTTGTTTCACTCATGAAACTGAAAGTGGCCTTTGACAAATCAGAGACTAGATTGGCTAAATTAGAGGTGTTTTGTTCAGAATTCTCTGTCTGTTGCTGAGAAGATGATGGATATGGCTTGCTAATGCTCAGCCTATTGCGTCCACCATTGTTAAAGCCTTGTTGAGGCTTTTGTTGATCCTTCCATGAGAAATTTGGATGATTTCTCCATGATGAGTTATAGGTGTTTCCATAAGGTTCACCTATGTAATTAACCTCTGCCATAGCAGGGTTCTCAGGATCATAAGCTTCTTCAGAAGCTGCCTCTCTAGTACTGTTGGATGCATGTTGCCATCCATTCAGATTTTGAGAGATCATGTTGACCTGTTGAGTCAACACTTTGTTTTGAGCCAATATGGCATTCAGAGTATCAATTTCAAGAACTCCTTTCTTTTGAGGTATCCCATTATTCACAGAATTCCTCTCAGAAGTGTACATGAATTGGTTGTTTGCAACCATATCAATGAGTTCTTGAGCCTCTTCAGGCGTTTTCTTTAGGTGAATAGATCCACCTACAGAATGGTCCAATGACATTTTCGAAAATTCAGATAGACCATAATAGAATATATCTAATATAGTCCATTCTGAAAATATGTCAGCTGGACATCTTTTGGTCAGCTGCTTGTATCTTTCCCAAGCTTCATAGAGGGATTCACCATCTTTTTGTTTGAAGGTTTGAACATCCACTCTCAGCTTGCTCAGCTTTTGAGGAGGAAAGAATTTATCCAAGAAGGATGTGACCAGCTTATCCCAGGAGTCCAGGCTATCCTTAGGTTGTGAATCCAACCATATTCTAGCTCTGTCTCTTACAGCAAAAGGGAAAAGCATGAGTCTGTAGACTTCAGGATCAACTCCATTCGTCTTTACAGTCTCACAGATCTGCAAGAACTCAGTTAGAAACTGATAAGGATCTTCAGATGGAAGTCCGTAAAACTTACAGTTTTGTTGCATTAAGGCAACTAGCTGAGGTTTCAGCTCAAAGTTGTTGGCTCCAATGGCAGGAATGGAGATGCTTCTTCCATCAAACTTGGATGTTGGCTTTGTGAAGTCACCAAGCATTCTCCTTGCATTATTATTATTTTCGGCTGCCATCTCCTTCTCTTGTTCGAAAATTTCTGAAAGGTTACCTTTAGAATAATTTAATTTAGCTTCTCTTAATTTCCTCTTCAGAGTCCTTTCAGGTTCTGGATCAATTTCAATAAGAGTGCCTTTTTCCCTATTCCTGCTCATATGAAAGAGAAGAAAACAAGAAAAGAAAGAGGAATCCTCTATGTCACAGTATAGAGATTCCTTTATGTTAGTAGAAGAAGAAAGGGGTAGAAGAATCCAAACACAACGGATATAATAAGTTCGGATTTTTAGATAAAGAGAGGTGAAGAGAAGTGTTAGTAATTAATTAATTAATTAGAAGAAGAAAAGAGAGGGGAAATTTCAAAAATAATTTTTGAAAAAGGGTTAGTAATTTTCGAAAATTAAATATAAGATATAATTAAAATTAAAATTTAAAACAAAAAAGAATTTTTGAAAAAGAGAGAGGTATTTTCGAAAATTAGAGAGGGAAAAGTAGTTAGGTGGTTTTGAAAAAGATAAGAAACAAACACAAAGTCAAATAGTTAGTTGAAAAAGATATTAAAATCAAATTTTAAAAAGATAAGAAGATAAGAGGTTAGATAAGATATTTGAAATCAAAATTTTGAAAAAGATAAAATTTTTGAAAAGGATAAGATAAAAGATAAAAAGATTTAATTTTTAATTTTAACTTAGCTAACAAGAAACTACAAGATAAGATTCTAGAACTTAAAGATTGAACCTTTCTTAACAAGAAAGTAACAAACTTCAAATTTTTGAACCAATCACATTAATTGTTGGCTAATTTTCGAAAATTAGATGAAAAGATAAGAAAAAGATTTTTGAAAAATAATTTTTAAAATTTTCGAAAATTAGAAAAAAATGGAAGAGATATGATTTTTGAAAAAGATTTTGAAAAGATAAGATTTTTAAAATTGAAATTTTGACTTGACTTGTAAGAAACAACTAATTTTTTTTTTTAATTTTTGACCAAGTCAACCCAAAATTTCGAAAAATTTGGAGGGAAATAAGGAAAAGATATTTTTTTATTTTTGAATTTTTTTATTATGAGAGAGAAAAACATCAAAAATACTCAATGCATGAAATTTTTAGATCAAAACAATGAATGCATGCAAGAATGCTATGAATGTCAAGATAAACACCAAGAACACTTTGAAGATCATGATGAACATCAAGAACATAATTTTGAAAAAAAAAATTTGATGCAAAGAAAACATGCAAGACACCAAACTTAGAAATCTTTAATGCTTGGAAAATATAAATGCAAAGGTACACATGAAAAACAAGAAAAGACACAAAACAAGAAAACATCAAGATCAAACAAGAGGACTTATCAAGAACAACTTGAAGATCATGAAGAACACTATGAATGCATGGAATTTTCGAAAAATGCAAGGAAAAATTTTTAAAGCATGCAATTGACACCAAACTTAAAATTTGACTCAAGACTCAAACAAGAAACACAAAATATTTTTGGTTTTTATGATTTTCTAATTTTTTTTTTTGGATTTTTATTGATTTTTTCGAAAATATTTTTGGAAAAAAAACGAAAAAGAAAAGAAAAATTTTGAAAAAGATTTTTGAAAAGAAAATTACCTAATCTGAGCAACATGATGAACCGTCAGTTGTCCATACTCGAACAATCCCCGGCAACGGCGCCAAAAACTTGGTGGACGAAATTGTGATCATATACTCTTTGTATTTTTATGAAATTTAATAATTGGCTCTATTTGAAGTCACAACTCCGTTCAACTTAACCAGCAAGTGTACTGGGTCGTCCAAGTAATACCTTACGTGAGTAAGGGTCGATCCCACAGAGATTGTTGATATGAAGCAAGCTATGGTCACCTTGTAAATCTCAGTTAGGCAGATTAAATTGGTTTTGGGTTTCGAAAATTAATAAATAAATAGAAAATAAAAAGGAATAGAAATACTTATGTAAATCAATAGTGGGAATTTCAGATAGGTGTATGGAGGTGCTGTGTTCCTCTTGAAACTCTACTTCACTACTCACTCTTTCTTCAATCCTTCTTACTCCTTTCCATGGCAAGCTGTATGTAGGGCATCAACATCATCAATGGCTACTTTTAATCCTCTCGGGAAAATGGTCCTATGCGCTGTCACTGCACGGCTAATCGTCTGGAGGCATCACCCTTGGTTGATAGCTACATCCCATCCTCTCAGTGAAAATGGTCCAAATGCTCTGTCACGGCACGGCTAATCATCTGTCGGTTCTCAATCAGGTTGGAATAGAATCCATTGATTCTTTTGCGTCTGTCACTAACGCCCAGCCTTCAGGAGTTTGAAGCTCGTCACAGTCATTCAATACCGGAATCCTACTCGGAATACCACAGACAAGGTTAGACTTTCTGGATTCCCAGGATCCTACTCGGAATACCACAGACAAGGTTAGACTTTCCGGATCCCCATGAATGCCGCCATCTATCTAGCTTATACCACAAAGATTTTGTTGGGGAATCTAAGAGATATGCGCCCGGCCTAAGGTAGAACGGAAGTGGTTGTCAATCACGCGCGTTCATAGGTGAGAATGATGATGAGTGTCACGGATCATCACATTCATCAAAGTGTTGTGCAACGTATATCTTGGAATAAGAATAAGAGAGAATTGAATAGAAAGTAATAATAATTGTATTGAAACTTGAGGTACAGCAGAGCTCCACACCCTTAATCTATGGTGTGCAGAAACTCCACCGTTGAAAATACATAAGTAAAAGGTTCAGGCATGGCCGAATGGCCAGCCCCCCCAAAACGTGCTCAATGGCCTCCTAAGATGAAGAATAAAACAAAACTGAGACCAAAGATGAAACGTGGTCAAAAAGACTTCTTATACAATAGTTAAATGTTCTATTTATAATAAACTAGCTCCTAGGGTTTACATGAGTAAGTAATTGATGCATAAATCCACTTCCGGGGCCCACTTGGTGTATGCTTGGGCTGAGCTTGATCTACCCACGAGCTGAGGCTTTTATTGGAGTTGAACTCCAAGTTATGACGTGTTTTGGGCGTTCAACTCCGGATCATGACGTTTTTCTGGCGTTTAACTCCAGACAGCAGCATGTACTTGGCGTTCAACGCCAAGTTACGTCGTCAATTTCCGAATAAAGTATGGACTATTATATATTGATGGAAAGCTACGGATGTCTACTTTCCAACGCCGTTGAGAGCGCGCCAATTGGAGTTCTGTAGCTCCAGAAAATCCATTTCGAGTGCAGGGAGGTCAGAATCCAACAGCATCAGCAGTCCTTTTGTCAGCCTTTTTCAGAGTTTTGCTCAAGTCCCTCAATTTCAGCCAAAAATTACCTGAAATCACAGAAAAACACACAAACTCATAGTAAAGTCCAGAAATGTGAATTTAACATAAAAACTAATGAAAACATCCCTAAAAGTAGCTTGAACTTACTAAAAACTACCTAAAAACAATGCCAAAAAGCGTATAAATTATCCGCTCATCAACTTCCTTACCTCCTGAGTTGCCTTTCAAAGTGAGGCTCTCATTGTAGCACTTCCTAACTAGCTTTTGGTCTCCTTTGATGGTGGCAATCCCTTCGGGGTAGGAAATTTCATGCAAAGGTGAGGAGTAGAGACAACAGCTACAAGTTTATTTATGGTGGTCCGACCTTTTAGAGCATTGTAGGCTAAGTTCACGTCGACTACAATGTAGTCGATACTCAAGGTCCTTGACCTGGTACCCTTTCTGAAGGTGGTGTGTAATGGGATGTAACCAAGAGGTGGGATCGGGGTGTCTCACAGTCCGTACAGCTTGTCAAAAGCGGGTTTGAACAAGATGTCAGTTGAACTTCCTTGATCTATCAAGGTGCGATAAAGGTTAGCATTAGCCAGGATCAGTGTTATCACCACTAGGTCGTCGTGCCCGGACAGTAGGCCTTGTGCATCTTCTTTAGTAAAGGAGATGGTAGGCAGGTCGGTTAGTTGATTGTTGTTCCTGACCTGGTATACTTCTTTGAGGTGTCTTTTCCGGGAGGATTTTGAAATTCCTCCTCCTGTGAACCCTCCATTAATCATATGGATGTGTCGTTCCAGGATGTGAGGAGGATTTTTGGATCGTTCCCCTTCTTCATCCATTCTTCTCTTCCTTGGGTTGTCCGACCTGTCTGCCAGGTATCTATCAAGTCGGCCTTCTCTTGCTAACTTTTCTATGACGTTTTTTAGGTCGTAGAATTCATTGGTGGAATGTAAATAGAGCTTATGATACTTGCAATCTTCTGTCCGACTTTCAGCTTTCTTGTGCTTAATCAGACAAGGTGGTGAAAGTTTCTCTGTGTCACATATCTCTCTTTAAACATCCACTAGGAAAACCCTGAGAAGAGTGTAGTTTTGATATTTGCGAGGTTTCTCTACTCCTGGATCCTCTCTTTTCTTGGGTTTCCTTTCTTTGTCCTAAGGTGGATAGGGTGGGTTCAATCTTGAGGGAGGCTCTTTTAGTTGGGAATTTTCTTCCATGTTGATATACTTCTCGGCCCTCTCCTGAATCTCATTCAGAGAGTTCGAGTGTCTTTTAGATATCGAATGGGTGAATGGTCCTTCTCTGAGGCCATTGACTAAGCCCATAATCATAGCTTCAGTTGGTAGATTCTGAATCTCCAAGCAAGCTTTGTTGAATCTTTCCATATAGTCTCGAAGGGTTTTCCCGATCTCTTGTTTTACTCCCAGTAAGCTTAATGCATATTTTATTTTATCCTTTTCAACAGAAAACCTGGTCAGAAATTTTCTGACTAGGTCATCGAAGCTGGTGACTGACCTCGGAGGCAGGCCGTCAAACTACTTCATCGCAACTTTGGTCAAAGTTGTAGGAAAGGCTTTGTAATGTGTGGCATCGAAGGCGTCCGCCAGGTACATTCGGCTTTTGAAATTGCTTAAGTGGTGCTTTAGGTCAGACATCCTATCATAGAGATCCATGTCGGGCGATTTAAAATTTTTAGGAACTTTGGCCCTCATGATCTCTTCCATAAACGGGTCGTCTCCTCCTAAGGGGCTCTCCTCCCGAGCTGTCCTGTTGGTCCGACTTTGGAGGTTAACCTCCAGCTTCTAGAGCTTTTCTTCTAGCTCCTTATATCATTTTACTTCTCTTCTCAATTTCCATTCTGCCTCTCACTGTCGTTCAGCTTCATGTTCGGGTTGCCTCAGCCGATCTTGCTGTCCTTGGACCATGTCCAGTATCCCTGTCACCTGTGGGTAATCCTCATCCTTGGGGTGGTGTACTTCATAATGGATCCTTCTTGGATGGGGGTTTCCTGAGAGTCCTTTTCCGCGGGGTCCCTCAGTGTGTTGTGGTGGAGGATGGATCACGATGGCGTGGCCTTCCGGCTGAACTTCTCGCTCAGATTCAGATGCGGTGCGGCCATCCTCCTGTTGGTTTCTGCCATGGTTGTGAGATGAATTTCATGTCCCCGGCAACAGCGCCAATGTTCCAAGGGTTACCTGAAATGTTGATTTGGGCCTGAACGTGAGGTCTTGGTCCCTTTGAGTGGCAGCGTCCGACTTGTGGTGCTGAGGTGCCGTCTGTCTGATTCCTCTTGAGGAGGTGGGTGGTGGTACCTGCAAGAAACTCCGATGCTTAAGTTAGGAAGAGCTTTAGGCAATTTTTTAGTAGATTAGAATGTGAGTTATACCTAAAGAGTGCCAATGTATTTATGGTAGAGTAGATAACCACCTTCATTAGAGTAGTTCTATCTTTTCTGATAGATAAGGGTTCCTTTATCTTTGGAGTTTATTGAGATCCTCCTTCTTAATGAGGTAGAGATTTTGGAGAGCAGTTTATTTGCTTTGAGCAAGAAAGGTTTTTTGACCCGTGGAGTCGGTGTTCGACCTCTTTAAAGAGGTCAGACTTGTCTTGAGGTCCGCCTTTATTGGTGGGCCATTTAGTGTTTCTGGGCCTGGCTCTTATCTGTTGGGCCAGGTATGAACAAGTTTCTTTGGCATACTTGTGACTTAGACATTTGCATTCTGTTTTATACAAGATCTCTCGTACATTTCAAGGGGTTAATTAAGATTATATGCATGCATAATTCGTAATCTTAATCCAAAGTCATGCAAGTAATCACTAAATAAAAAGACAAGTATCATTTGTCGAGATCCAAAGATAGTGAACTAACAAAAATGACAAAATATAACTACATAGTTTTCTTATATGAATGTGTTATATCGAAAATAATATTTTCGATAAAGATGTTATTGAATTCTTTGACATGCCAATGTTCGACAAGTTAGACTTCGATTATTGCCAAGTGCCAAAATATTTGGATCAACCTCCAAATATATGTTAGAATTAACATTGGATTGAAGCCAATGAGGTACTCCGTTAGGTATTCTCTATTAATCGATTGACGCAAATGTGGAAATCGAAAAGGCAAACTTGTCGAGGTCAGCTGATCGAAGAAGAGGTTACTGGTGTCGAAGAAGGTTGGTAGAAAACCGAATCGAAGGTAAAAGTTTCAATCTTTAAAGCAATTTGTTAGTTAAAAAAACAAGTGAAAATTAACTACATAGTATTCATCGAGGATGGTCAATCAATGAAGGAGAGGATTTTGATCAACTAGGACTCATCAAGAAAGAGTGAAGCAATCGAAGAAGTGAAAAAGTTAATAAGTAAAGATGGTTAGTGGCAATTCCAGATGGCACTCAAGAAGAGTGGGAACAGTTATTCAAGGATTAACGTACGTGGAAGTTGTATCTGAATTTGATTGAAGACTTCTATAAATACTTGAAAGATCGAAGGAACAAATGTTAGAATCTTTTAAGAGAAAACACTCATACTCACTCACATTCCCAGCGACTTTCTGAGTTAGTCAAGAGTCTTTTTATTTAAAGGGTTCCTTCCATGTCTTTACTTTTCATTTAAATTCTCTGCAACTTTCCTTTTCATGCAATTTATCTTCTTTGCAATGTCATTTCGATTACTTTAAATTCAGTAACTTTTATCCTTTCTAGTCTTTACCTTTTAATTTGTCCTTTATTTTTCCAAATATTTTTCCTTTATTTAATTTGATTTTTCTTTTATTCAAGACATTTAAATTTTATTGTTCACTTTGAATTTCTACAAAGCTTGGTTCCTTCTACGTCATCACTGTCAAAGGCATGGATTTTTATGCAAAATAAAACTGGTACTCGCAAAGAGGAGTAGGTTTTGCTCCCAGACCATTAGATATCGAACCACCATCGATTTGCTAAAAATTGACAAAACAAATTGGCATGCCTGGTAGGACATTTTTAAAATTTAATGGTGTCAAAATTTGTTGCTTTCAACTGTTGCATTATACATGCAGTGTTGATATTTGGTGCATGCGATTAAGAATTGATAGAATTGTTACCATGTTTGATGAAGTTTCAAATGGCAATGCAGAAACAAGTAATAATACCCCAATAACTACTACACAAATTTATGCAAATTTGATTCCACATGCAGAGTATAATTCTAGGGAGAATATTGCAGTTATTGATGTAAGTGTTGGTGGTAGTGGGTGAAATTCACGCCCTAGAATCACCCCAGTGCAAAATCAACCGCAAATAACCGCAGGTTGGCTTCCATTTGGCCTTCCTCCTGGCTATACGCCTCCTATGGGCAGTTACATATTTCCAGTCAAATTTGGAAATGTGCTAGGTACGGTTTCTAACTAACCTTCTTTCTCATATCCCGACATTAATCGAGATTACAAAGTGAGCTCTTCGTCGAATAATTCAGGATCGATGGCTGAGTTTCGACAATATATTGACGAAAGCCATCATGATTTAGTCAACCTGTTGACTCACCAGATGACTACTATTTTGAATCCTATCCTGGCTGACAATGAGTCAAAATATGATCGACTGGTTAAACAAGTCGAGAGAATTGCTCGAATTGTCGATTATGATGAGGGACAGCCTATTACCCAAGATTTGGTAGTAGACCAGGAGAACGTAGGATATAATGAGGAGAATGTATTTAACAATTCTGAAAGGAAAGAAAATATCCCTTATCTCGTTCGACGAGATCAAAATGCTGATGAATTTTTGAATAGACTTCACACACAGTGTGGATATCATTACCATGTAACAAGGATTATCGAGGATGTCCTCAATGGAATGGGTATCAACGTGGGTCTCATGCATCGACTATATTTTGTTTCTACTTTTCCTTCTGCAGTGCAAATGACATAAGTGCCAATGGGTGTAAAAAATCCTAAAATAATTACAAAATTTGCAGGAGAGGTTGGAGAGTCAACTGTCGAGTATATAACTCGCTATATGGTCAAATTAGGAAATTTGGCAGATAATGAAAACCTAAGAATGAAGTTTTTTCCTGCTTCATTAACAAAAAATGCTTTCACTTGGTTTTCAAATCTAAGACCTAGTTCGATTTTAACGTTGGCACAATTAAAAAATGCTTTTCATACTCAATTTTATAGAGCAGAATTGAATGTCTCATTGATAGATTTACTTGCAAAAGAATGAGATGATGGAGAATTGATATATGACTATATAATTCGATTCAAAAATGCTCGCAATCGATGTTATGTGTCGGTCCCTAAAAGCAAGATCGTCAAAATAGCCATCAAAGGTCTTGGCTTATATATGCGTCGAAAATTACTCAATATGCATATTCCTAATTTAGCCTATTTGGTTGAGAGAGTTCAACAAGTTGAAAAAATAAAAGAAGAAAAGAATAAAGAAAGAAAAATGGTTGAATATTGATGAGCGGATATTTTATACGCTTTTTGGGGGTAATTTCATGTAGATTTTAGCATGTTTTAATTGGTTTTTAGTTAAATATTATTAGTTTTTAGGCAAAAATTATATTTCTGGACTTTACTATGAGTTTGTGTATTTTTTTGTGATTTCAGGTATTTTCTGGCTGAAATTGAGGGAGCTGAGCAAAAATCTGAGTTAGGCTGAAAAATGACTGCTGATGCTGTTGGATCCTGACCTCCCTGCACTCGAAATGGATTTTTTGGAGCTACAGGAGCCCAATTGGCGCGATCTCAACGGCGTTGGAAAGTAGACATCTAGGGCTTTCCAGCAATATATAATAGTCCATACTTTGCGCGAAGACAGACGACGTAACTTGGCGTTGAACGCCAAGTACATGCTGCTGTCTGGAGTTAAACGCCAGAAACACGTCATGATCCGGAGTTGAACGCCCAAAACACGTTATAACTTGAAGTTCAACTCCAAGAAAAGCCTCAGTTCGTGGATAGCTTTAGTCTCAGCCCCAGCACACACCAAGTGGGCCCTAGAAGTGGATTTCTGCACTAATTATCTTAGTTTACTCATATTCTGCAAACCTAGGTTACTAGTTTACTATTTAAACAACTTTTAGAGAATTATTTGGTACCTCATGACATTTTCAGATCTGAATTTTATACACTTTGACGGCATGAGTCTCTAAACTCCATTGTTGGGGGTGAGGAGCTCTGCAGCGTCTCGATGAATTAATGCAATTACCTTTGTTTTCCATTCAAACACGCTTGTTCTTATCTAAGATGTTCATTCGCACTTAATTATGGAGAAGGTGATGATCCGTGACACTCATCACCTTCCTCACTCCATGAACGTGTGCTTGACAACCAGTTCCGTTCTACATCAGATTGAATGAGTGTCTCTTAGATTCCTTAATCAGAATCTTCGTGGTATAAGCTGGATTGATGGCGGCATTCATGAGAATCCGGAAAGTCTAAACCTTGTCTGTGGTATTCCGAGTAGGATTCTGGGATTGAATGACTGTGACGAGCTTCAAACTCCTGAAGGCTGGGCGTTAGTAACAAACGCAAAAGAATCAATGGATTCTATTCCAACCTGATTGAGAATCGACAGATGATTAGCCGTGCTGTGACAGAGCATTTGGACCATTTTCACTGAGAGGATGGAAAGTAGCCATTGACAATGGTGACACCCTACATAGAGCTTGCCATGGAAGGAACCTTGTGTGTGGGAAAAGGATTTCAAGGAAGAGTTGAAGTTCAGAGGACAAGGCATCTCCAAAACCCCAACATATTCTCCATTAATAAAGTAACAATTCCTTATTCCAAATACTTGACTTCTTACAATTAAAACCAAATAACCTTATTGGTATCCTAACTAAGATTAATAAAATAAACATGCTTGCTTCAAACCAATAATCTCCGTGGATCGACCCTTACTCACGTAAGGTACTTGGACGACCCAGTGCACTTGCTGGTTAGTTGTACGGATTGCAAATTCGTGCACCAAGTTTTGGCGCCGTTGCCGGGGATTGTTCGAGTTTGAACAACTAAAGGTTTATTTTGTTGCTTAGATTAGGAAGAATTATCTTTTTTCACTAGAATTGCATCTTTTATTATCCTTTTTAAAAAATTTTTCAAAAATATTATTTTTCTTTATCAATTTTAATTTTTTCGTGAGTTTAGTGTCCTGTTCAAAGTTTGGTGTTAATTGCATATTTTATATTTTTCTTTAAATTTCGAAATTGTGTTCTTTGTTCTTCATGATCTCAAGTTGTTCTTGTTAATTTGTGTTGATCTTGAGTTTTCTTATTTTGTGTCTTTTCTTGTTTTTCTTGTGCTTTTTCAAAATTAACTTTCAAAAAATTATACTTTTATCCATAAAATAATACATCTTTAAAATACGTTACATTTTTAGCTCAGTTGGTATAGCGTTGGCTTTGTTTCTTGGCAATTGGGCATCTTCTTTTCAAAATCTTTTTTTTCAAAAATAATTTTTCTTAAATTAATCTTGTGCCAAACTTAAGTTTGGTATTTCTTGTTGATCTTTCTTTAATTTTCGAAAATTTATCTTGGTTTTCTAAAAATTTTAAGTTTGGTGTTCTTTCTTTTGTTCTTGGTGTTCTTGTGAATCTTCAAGGTGTTCTTGAGTCTTTCTTGTGTTTTGATCTTAAAATTTTAAGTTTGGTGTTCCTTGGGTTTTTCCTCCAAAATTTTCGAAAATAAGGAGCATTAGATCTAAAAATTTAAGTCTTGTGTCTTTGTGTTTTTCTCTTTCATCATAAATTCAAAATTCAAAAAAATATCTTTTCTAACTAATTTGAACTATTTTTCGAAATTTTTTTTTTTTATAAAATTCAGATTTCAATTTTAAAATTTTTTCAATTCTTATCTTTTTAAGTTAAAAAAAAAGAAAATAAATAAATAAATAAATAAATTTATCTTTTCAAAAATATCCTAACCACTTTCTCTCTCCTCACTTTTTCAAAAATCTTCATAAATATTTTCAAATTCTTATTAATTTTTTTTATTTTAATTTTCTTATTTTATCTTATTTTTATTTGGTTTTTATTTATTTCAAATTTTTTTTATTATTTATTTATAAACTAAAAATTAAATCCACATTACCCTTTACTCCAACATGGACATAAGCGGAAATGAACAGTCCAAGAGGACTTTGGGGTCATATGCTAGCCCCACTACTGCTTCATATGGAGTATATCTGTATACCCTCCATTGGAGTTAGTAGCTTTGAGTTGAATCCTCAGCTCATTATCATGGTGCAGCAAAGCTGCCAGTATTCCGGTCTTCCACATGAAGAACTACAGAGTTTCTAGCACAATTTTTACAAATTGCTGACACAGTACATGATAAGAAAGTAGATCAGGATGTCTACGATTATTACTGTTTCCATTTGCTGTAAAAGATCAAGCTAAGAGGTGGTTAAATAACCAGCCTAAGAACAGCATAAAAACATGGAAACAGCTGTCAGAAAAATTCCTGAATCACTATTTCCTCCAAACGGATAACACAGCTAAGGCTAAGCATCCAAGGCTTCAAACAGGAGATAATGAATCCCTTTATGATGCCTGGGAGAGATACAGAGAGATGCTAAGAAAATGCCCCTCTGAAATGTTTTCAGAATGGGTGCAATTAGACATCTTCTACTATGGGCTTACAGAAAAAGCTCAGATTTCTCTAGACCACTCAGCTGGTGGATCTATACATATGAGAAAAACAATTGAAGAAGCTCAAGAGCTTATTGATACAGTTGCCAGAAATCAGCATCTGTACTTAAGCAGTGAATCTTCCATGAAAGAAGAAGCTAAAACAGTAACTGCTGAACTCAGTCCTGTAGATCAGGCTAATGAATTCAATCAGCAATTAGACTTTCTAACCCAGCAACTAGCCGAATTCAAGGAAATACTACAGGAAACAAGAATGGCTAACAGGAATATGAAAGTACAGTTAAAGCAAACAGAAAAGCAACTGTCAAAACAAATAGCAGAAGAGTGACAAGCAGTTCAATTAAGAAGTGGGAAAACATTAAATACCAAACTTCAAAGCAGCAGGAAGCCAAGAAATGAACAAATGGCTACTCAAAATCCCTCTGAGGATAATCAGAGCCCAGAAAGGAATAATGCTGGCGCTGAACGCCCAGACCATGCTCATTCCTGGCGTTCAACGCCAGAAACAAGCATGAATCCGGCGTTGAACGCCCAAAGGAAGCACAGTTCTGGCGTTCAGACGCCAGTAACAAATAAGGAGGTGGCGTCTAACGCCACTCCAGCTTCCACCCCTGGCATTCAAATGCCAGTGGGGGATCAGTCACATACAAGTGCTGATAACAACCCTTCTAAAAGGCTTCCCAACCCACTTCTGTAAGTAATAAATCTGCAGCAACTAAGGTTGAGGAATATAAAGCCAAAATGCCTTATCCTCAAAAACCTCCGCCAAGCGGAACAGGATAAGCAATTTGCTCGCTTGCAGATTATCTCAGGACTCTTGAAATAAAGATTCCGTTTGCAGAAGCACTTGAGCAAATACCCTCTTATGCTAAGTTCATGAAAGAGATCTTAAGTCATAAGAAGGATTATAGGGAAACTGAAAAAGTTTACCTCACTGAAGAATGCAGTGCAGTCATTCTGAAAAGCTTACCTGAGAAGCTTAAAGATCCCGGGAGCTTTATGATACCATGCACATTAGAGGGTAATTGTACCAAGCAAGCTCTATGTGACCTTGGGGCAAGTATCAACCTAATACCTGCATCTATTATCACAAAGCTCGGTTTGACTGAAGAAGTCAAACCAACCCGGATATGTCTTCAACTTGCTGATGGCTCCATTAAATACCCATCAGGCGTGATTGAAGACATAATTGTCAAGGTTGGGCCTTTTGCCTTTCCTACTGACTTTGTGGTGCTGGAAATGGAGGAGCACAAGAGTGCAACTCTCATTCTAGGAAGACCATTCCTAGCAACTGGCCGAACCCTCATTGACGTCCAAAAAGGGGAAGTAACCCTGAGAGTCAATGAGGATGAGTTTAAGTTGAATGTTATCAAAGCTATGCAACATCCAGACACATTGGACGACTGCCTGGGCGTTGATATTATTGACTCCCTGGTGGAAGAGGTCTATATGACTGAGAGTCTCGAATCAGAGCTAGAGGACATTTTTAAAGATGTTCAGCCTGATCTGGAGGAACCAGAGGAAATAAAAGAACCTCTGAAAACTCCTTAGGAAGAGGAGAAACCTCCTAAACCCGAGCTCAAACCACTACCACCATTCCTGAAATATGCATTTCTGGGAGAAGGTGACACTTTTCCTGTAATCATAAGCTCTGCTTTAGGTCCACAGGAACAGAAAGCATTAATTCAAGTGCTAAGGACACACAAGACAGCTCTTGGGTGGTCCATCAGTGATCTCAAGGGCATTAGCCCAGCCAGATGCATGTACAAGATCTTACTGGAGGGTGACACCAAGCCAGTGGTTCAACCCCAAAGGCGGCTGAATCCAGCCATGAAGGAAGTTGTGCAGAAAGAGGTCACTAAGTTACTAGAGGCTGATTATTTCTAATAGCCCCTGGGTAAGCCCTGTCCAAGTCGTCCCTAAGAAAGGTGGCATGACAGTGGTTCATAATGAAAAAATGAACTGGTTCCTACAAGAACAGTTACAGGGTGGCGTATGTGTATTGATTATAGAAGGCTCAATACAGCCACCCGAAAGGATCATTTTCCTTTACCATTCATAGACCAGATGCTAGAAAGACTAGCAGGTCATGAATACTACTGCTTCCTGGATGGATATTCAGGTTATAATCAAATTGCAGATCCCCAGGATCAAGAAAACGGCATTCACATGTCCATCTGGAGTATTTGCATACAGAAGGATGCCATTTGGCTTGTGCAATGCACCTGCAACCTTTCAAAGGTGCATGCTCTCCATCTTTTCTGATATGGTGGAGAAGTTTCTGGAAGTCTTCATGGATGACTTTTCAGTATTTGGAGACTCATTCAGCTCCTGCCTTAACCATTTAGCACTTGTTCTGAAAAGATGCCAAGAGACCAACCTAGTTTTAAACTGGGAAAAATGTCACTTTATGGTGACTGAAGGGATTGTCCTTGGGCACAAAATTTCAAACAAGGAAATAGAGGTGGATCAAGCTAAGGTAGAGGTAATTGAAAAATTACCACCACCTGCCAATGTTAAGGCAATCAGAAACTTTCTGGGGCATGCAGGATTCTATAGGAGGTTTATAAAGGATTTTTCAAAAATCGCCAAACCTCTGAGCAATCTGCTAGCTGCTGACACGCCATTTGTGTTTGACACAAAGTGTCTGCAGGCGTTTGAGACCCTGAAAACTAAGCTGGTCACAGCACCAGTTATTTCTGCACCAGACTGGACATTACCCTTTGAACTAATGTGTGATGCTAGTGACCATACCATCGGTGCAGTATTGGGACAGAGGCATAACAAGCTTCTGCATGTCATTTATTATGCTAGCAGTGTTTTAAATGATGCCCAGAAAAATTACACAACCAGAAAAAGAATTACTTGCAGTGGTTTATGCGAACCAGTAGTAGGAGCATCCCTCCCTCCTACTGAGATCTCTGAAACCTTTCCGGATGAGCAATTGTTTGCTGTTCAGGAAGCTCTGTGGTTTGCAGACATTGCAAACTATAAGACACAAGGTTCTCATTTTGTAACCATGGAGAGGAAGCATGAAAAGCTTCTCCACTGCAGAGTCAATCAAAGCCCCCACATTCCAACTCTAAGTTTGGTGTTGGGAGGCCACAACCAAACTCTAAGTTTGGTGTTGAATCCTCACATTCAAACTCTAAGTTTGATGTTGGGAGGTCCCAACCTTGCTCTGATTATCTGTGAGACTCCATGAGAGCTCACTGTCCAGCTAAGGACAATAAAGAAGCGCTTGCTGGGAGGCAACCCAGCCAATCACAAAATTTAATTTTATTCGTTTTGATTAATTAATTGATTTTTACAGGTATATGTCAAAGTATCTTCAAGGTAAAATAGCAATTGATTGGATTCACAGAGTTACAAGGGAATTTGGAAGTCACTGGGTGAAAAAGCCAGTAAGAAAACATTTTGGGCGTTGAACGCCCAAAAGAAGCACCCACTGGGCGTTCAACGCCAGTAAGGGTAGCCATCTGGGCGTTAAACGCCAGAAAGGAGCATCTTCTGGGCGTTGAACGCCAGAAAGAAGCACCTTCTGGGCGTTTAACGCCAGATTGACAGCATCCTGGGCATTCAGAAAAACGCCCAGTGACAAAGGACTTCCTGGTGTTCAACGCCAGAAAGAAGCAACAGCTGGGCGTTGAACGCCCAAGAGAAGCAGTAATTGGGCGTTAAACGCCCAAAACATGCAGCATTTGGGCGTTTAACGCCAGGATGGTGGGGAGGAGGTAAATTCGTTTTTCTTCACAAATTTTCTAATTTTTATGTTTCAATTCATGATTTCTTGCATAAACATGTTTCCAAATATCATCCTTCAATTTCAAAAATTTAATTCTAATTTCTAAGAACCCTAATTTCTAAAATCCCTTTTTCAAAATTACATGCATCTTAATCCATAAAAACAATTATTTTCCAATCCAATCCAACTCTTTTTTTAAGTCTTCAACACTTAATTATCTTCCAAAATCTTTTCAAATTAAAATTCAGATTATTTTTAAATATCATATCTTTTTAAATTATATCTTTTCTTATCATATTTATCTTTTAAATCATCTTTTATCTTATATCTTTTTTTTAAATCTTTTTCAACTCATCATATCTTTTGAATTTCGAAATTGCCTCTCCCTCTATTCCTCTCTTATCCTTTCTTTTGCTTGAGGACAAGCAAACCTCTAAGTTTGGTGTGAATTGCCATGATCATTGAGCTAAAACTCATCAAGATCATGGCACCTAAGGAAACAGGAAGAGCAAGGATGTAACTTGAAGGAACTGAAGCATCAGAAATTATATCTGAAGGACCAAGCCCCCACAGACTAGAGGAACATCCACTTCCCAAAATAAAGGTCGTTGAGTTCTAATCTTTGCCTTAACTCTGTGATAACTGTTCTTATTAGAAATTTACCTTAGAAGTTATATATTAGTAGTAGTAATTAGTATCTCTACTTTGATTTTAATTCCAATTAAGTTATAATTTATTTTTCTCATCATCATCAAACATGAATAAAGTAGTAGATTTTTAGAATAAAGAGGCAATATTTTTTTCGAGTTCTTAATAAAGAAAATTCTAATTATTTATATGTGGTGGCAATACTTTTTGTCTTCTGAATGAATGCCTGAACAGTGCATATTTTTTATATTGAATTTTATGAATGTTAAAATTGTTGGCTCCTGAAAGAATGATGAACAAGAGAAATGTTATTGATGATCTGAAAAATCATGAAATTGATTCTTGAAGCAAGAAAAAGCAGTAAAAAGCAAGCTTGCGAAAAAAAGTGGCAAAAAAAAAAGAGAAAGAAAGAAAAAGAAAAATCAAGCAGAAAAAGCCAATAGCCCTTAAAACCAAAAGGCAAGGGTAAAAATGATCCAAGGCTTTGAGCATCAGTGGATAGGAGGGCCCAAGGAAGTAGTTCCAGGCCTAAGCGGCTAAATCAAGCTGTCCCTAACCATGTGCTTGTGGCATGCAGGTCCAAGTAAAAAGCTTGAGACTGAGTGGTTAAAGTCGTGATCCAAAGCAAAAGAGTGTGCTTAAGAGCTCTGGACACCTCTAACTGGGGACTCTAGCAAAGCTGAGTCACAATCTGAAAAGGTTCACCCAGTCATGTGTCTGTGGCATTTATGTATCCGGTGGTAATACTGGAAAACAAAGTGCTTAGGGCCACGGCCAAGACTCATAAAGTAACTGTGTTCAAGAATCAACATACTAAACTAGGAGAATCAATAATACTATCTGAATTCTGAGTTCCTATGGATGCCAATCATTCTGAATTTCAAAGGATAAAGTGAGATGCCAAACTGTTCAGAAGCAAAAGCTACTAGCCCCGCTTATTCCAATTAGAATCTGAGCTTCACTTAAAACTCTGAAATATTATTGCTTCTTAATTTCTTGTTATCCTATTTATTTATCTAGTTGCTTGAGGACAAGCAACAGTTTAAGTTTGGTGTTGTGATGAGCGGATATTTATACGCTTTTTGGGGGTAATTTCATGTAGATTAGCATGTTTTAATTGGTTTTTAGTTAAATATTATTAGTTTTTAGGCAAAATCATATTTCTGGACTTTACTATGAGTTTGTGTTTTTTTTGTGATTTCAGGTATTTTCTGGCTGAAATTGAGGGAGCTGAGCAAAAATCTGAGTTAGGCTGAAAAAGGACTGCTGATGCTGTTGGAACTTGGCGTTGAACGCCAAGTACATGCTGCTGTCTGGAGTTAAACGCCAGAAACACGTCATGATCCGGAGTTGAATGCCCAAAACACGTTATAACTTGGAGTTCAACTCCAAGAAAAGCCTCAGTTCGTGGATAGCTTTAGTCTCAGCCCCAGCACACACCAAGTGGGCCCTAGAAGTGAATTTCTGCACTAATTATCTTAGTTTACTCATATTCTGCAAACCTAGGTTACTAGTTTACTATTTAAACAACTTTTAGAGAATTATTTAGTACCTCATGACATTTTCATATCTGAATTTTATACACTTTGACGGCATGAGTCTCTAAACTCCATTGTTGGGGGTGAGGAGCTCTGCAGCGTCTCGATGAATTAATGCAATTACCTTTGTTTTCCATTCAAACACGCTTGTTCTTATCTAAGATGTTCATTCGCGCTTAATTATGGAGAAGGTGATGATCTGTGACACTCATCACCTTCCTCACTCCATGAACGTGTGCCTGACAACCACTTCCGTTCTACATCAGATTGAATGAGTGTCTCTTAGATTCCTTAATCAGAATCTTCGTGGTATATGCCGGATTGATGGCGGCATTCATGAGAATCCGGAAAGTCTAAACCTTGTCTGTGGTATTCCGAGTAGGATTCTGGGATTGAATGACTGTGACGAGCTTCAAACTCCTGAAGGCTGGGCGTTAGTGACAAACGCAAAAGAATCAATGGATTCTATTCCAACCTGATTGAGAACCGACAGATGATTAGCCGTGTTGTGACAGAGCATTTGGACCATTTTCACTGAGAGGATGGGAAGTAGCCATTGACAACGGTGACACCCTACATAGAGCTTGCCATGGAAGGAACCTTGCGTGTGGGAAAAGGATTTCAAGGAAGAGTTGAAGTTCAGAGGACAAGGCATCTCCAAAACCCCAACATATTCTCCATTAATAAAGTAACAATTCCTTATTCCAAATACTTTGACTTCTTACAATTAAAACCAAATAACCTTATTGGTATCCTAACTAAGATTAATAAAATAAACATAGCTTGCTTCAAACTAATAATCTCCGTGGGATCGACCCTTACTCACGTAAGGTATTACTTGGACGACCCAGTGCACTTGCTGGTTAGTTGTACGGATTGCAAATTCGTGCACCAAATATGAGTTTGTCGAAAACAATATTCAATGATAATAAGTATTTTTACTTTTGTCCATCTAGCAAAAAAAATCATCAAAAATAATATTTTTGACAAGATATTGTTGAATTCTTCGAAAAGCCAATGTTCGACAAATTTGAACTTTATCAAGTTACAGGTGCATATTGGAACACTTTAGAAGGAGTTGCGTACTTTATTAAGGTATGTACAAATATGTCTATAAAAAGAAGTTCTTGAGAAGCAGTTATTGGCAGTTGTTAGATATAACTGTGGAAAAGAGAAAAATTTTTATTTAGCTTTGAAACTCTATAAAGTTGATCAAATTTCAGATAAGAAAAAGCTTCTCTGTTCACTTTGGAAATTGTGAAGTTGGAAATGTGAAAAAAAATTTCTTGATTATGATATTTTCGAATCATCAAATATGACAACTCTCTGACCACAATGATCCGAGAAGGAAAAGGAAAATTACCATGATTTGGGTAATATGTTGTTATACAAAAATTCGATGAGGTATCGAAATGAATACTGAAAATATTCAACAAAATGTCGAATATCCAATAGTTCGGCAAACAACCACTTTGCCTCAAGAGGTCGAAAACAAATACTTGGGGGCATTTCTTATATCGAATATAATTTTTCTTTGATAAATTGAAAAAAATTTATTATCCTTGACTCTTCAAGAATGGCATGATGCTTCACTAATATTTTGTCATTGACTACGTAAAAATATTTATAAAAATTTGTACAATATATGAAATTGATCAAATAATTATTTGGGACCAGTTTTAAATTGATCAAGCCATTGAAAATCAGTTTCGACAAAGAAGAGTTATTGGAGTTGGATGGATCAAGAATTGGCAAGAGTTTGGTGATGGAGAAAATGAGAGAATATCAATAGCAATAGACTCGATGCAGTTATTTTGGTCGAAGCCGTGATAGAAATACCATTGAGATCGAATTGGTGATAACCAAAGTAGTCGACAGTTGAATCGTGTTCCTTCTACTTCAACTGATCGAGGTAAAGCAGTTGAAACTTCATTCCTAAAAATGGATTAACTATTTCTGAGAAAAATTTTGAGGAAGAAGATGAAGAAATAACTGGTGCCGCTCTCGAAAATATTGAATAATAGTAAGTATTTATATATTCTTCCTTCCAGTCAAAAAAATAAATACTTAGGGGGCATTTTTTATATCAAAAATAATATTTTCGATAAAGATATTATTAAATTCTTTGACAAGCCAATGTTCGACAAGTTAGACTTTGATTATTGCCAAGTGCCAAAATATTTGGATCAACCTCCAAATATATGTTAGAATTAACTTTGGATTGGAGCCAATGAGGTACTCTATTGGGTACTCTTTATTAATCGATTGACGCAAATGTGGAAATCGAAGAGGCAGACTCAATGGGGTGATTGAAGAAGAAGAGATTACTGGTGTTGAAGATGATAGACAGAAAACCGAATCGAAGGCAAAAGTTTCAATCTTTAAAGCAATTTGTTAGTTAAAAAAAGAAGTGAAGATTAACTACATAGGATTCATCGAGGATGGTCAATCGATGAAGGAGAGGATTTTGATCAACTAGGACTTATCAAGAAAGAGTGAAACAATCGAAGAAGTGAAAAAGTTAATAAGTGAAGATGGTTAGTGGCAATTCCAGACGACACTCAAGGAGAGCGGTAACAGTTATTCAAGGATTAACGCACGTGGAAGTTATATCTGAATTTAATTAAAGACTTCTATAAATATGTGAAAGATCGAAGGAACAAAGGTTGGAATCTTTTCAGAGAAAACACTCACACTCACTCACATTCCCAGTGACTTTCTGAGTCAGTCAAGAGTCTTTTTCTTTGAAGGGTTCCTTCCATGTCTTTACTTTTTATTTAAATTCTCTACAACTTTCCTTTTCATGCAATTTATCTTCTTTGTAATGTCATTTCGATTCCTTTAAATTCAGCAACTTTTATCCTTTCCAGTCTTTACCTTTCAATTTGTCCTTTATTTTTCCAAACATTTTTCCTTTATTTAATTTGATTTTCCTTTTATTCAAGACATTTAAATTTTATTGTTCACTTTGAATTTCTGCAAAATTTGGTTCCTTCTACTTTATCACTGTCAAAGGCATGGATTTTGATGCAAAATAAAACTCGTATTTGCAAAGAGAAGTAGGTTTCGCTCACAGACCATTAAATATCGAAACATCATTGATTTGCTAAAAATCGACAAAATAGAATGATTATATGTAGGACATTTTACTTTGTGAACTTGTTAGTCCAATGTTTAGATATTTAGGATGGGAAGGGTGAATTTTCAGAAGAGCTAGTAAGATTAATCTTTATTTTTATTCACGAAAAATAGTTACTAATGTATCTTTTAAGGTGACAATTCAAATTTGAAAGTGTACTTAATAATTAATATAAACGACAAATTTAAAGTTTTTTGAAATTTTCTTAAGGGGTGGGGTGTGTTCAGGAACTAGTATATAAATTTCCCAGGTCTAATATTGCTAAAAGACTCCTCATGATGAGTCCTCGCACTTACCTTTAGTTTGGATTTTGTTCCAAGAGAAAATACAGAAATGATAAGATGTTTGAAAAGAAGGACGAAATAAGAGACAGACAAAGATTCGATCTTAAAAAAAGAAATCTACAAGTTTCTTTTATGGATGACAATGACACAACAATAGATAGAAAAACATAAATTTTTTATCACTATTTACCCATCTTATTCTCGTTCCAGTTTATAGTTTCAAATTTGTCTCTTCCAGTTTCACAACTTTACTTTCTTTTTGTATATTTATTTTTATCAAATAAAATACAAAGACAATTTTTATGTCTCTGTCTATATTTTTCCGTGTCAGTATTTGTGTCTGAAGACGGAATCGAACCAGAACCTTAATCATATAAATTCTCCTTATTATATGCTAGTCCATAACCAAGAGGGAACAAGGGATCATAGGACTTAACTCCATGATCAACTAGTTGATCAAGCTGTTCAACTCTTCTGAACCATGTCATTGGTAGTTGACCCTTGAATTCATGATCACCAAAGATGACATCTGTGATTCCCTGTCCCTCAGTACCTGGCGACCAAGCAGCAACAAGAGCATCTATCTTTTCCAACAAGCATGACTCTATGACCAATGGTCTTCCAGATATCAGAATCACTAGTGTTGGGACTTTATCAGCAACCAGGTTTATGATTCTAGATCCATTAAAAGGGATTGTGAGCTCTGAATTGTCACCTCTGCCCTCAGCGTAGGGAGCCTCACCCACGACAACAATGGCGAAAGGAAACTCGTGGCGGTTGATGGTCTCTATTGATGGATATTGCTCATAAATGACTTCTGTTTTTACTCCCACTGCTTCCTTAATAGCATCTAAGATAGTTGTGCCTGAAATGGTACGAATTACTCAAAGATTTTAAGCTATAGAAGCATCAATGATCAAACTCTACCGATATTGTGAATAATTGGAAAACCAGATAAAAGACTAGCATTGTGTTAGCTGATCAATAGCCAATAAAACTCTTTGAATATTTATGACACAGATCAAAAAGCTGAGTCCTCAGTTCAAATGTAATAGTTATTAAACTAAGGAAGTTTTTCACATTACATACTTCCGTTCTACAAATTTCACAACTTCCACTCTAAAGAAAATTCAAAAACCAAGCATATCTGTATAAATGTCACAACTCAGTACCATGGAAAATATTAACAAATCAAAGAAAAAAAATATATTTCTTAGTGCAGATATTAATCCTACATTTATGATTAAATCTTGGTATTGGGGAGTGGACAGATCCAAAAACTTTCCAATCCTTTCTTTCCAGAACTCACTTTGTAAACACATCAATAATAGCAATGATCTCTTCTAAAGCAGCTTAGAGAATTATATATACAGAATCAGAAATATAACAATGGCTTACCAATTGCGATCTGGCCACTAGATCCATATTTAGAACCGGTCCACCCTCCACATTGATATCCGATATCATCAGCATGAGTTCCAGAAACAAGAATTCTTTTAGCATCCTTGCTCAAGGGAAGAAAAGGTTTACCAGGATCCTTTCCATTTTTCAACAGGACCAAGGACTTTTGAACAGCTTCTCGAGCTAGATTTCTATGTGGCTGCAGAAACAGTTTGATGGTAATTGGAAGTCTATCAATTAAAGAAAAAAAATTGTACATAACATTCAAATGACAGTATAAAATTGTGAACATTTTGGCAAGAACATATAGTAATTTTGATTCGAAATGGAACCATAACCATACAAAAAATCTTATTATTTAGGATATTTTTCCTTCAAAGATAGTTTAAGTTGAAGCAGTTTTAGTTGTGTCTCTTACAGATATTTATTGATGCTCTCTCATTCTCTTCCTTTTTCCTCATGATTATTGACTTAATTTCTTGGAGAATACTGCCTCTGCAGGCACATTGTTTTGTAGGTTAAGTAAGTACTGCTTTGGTTCTTGAGGTTTTTGTTGAAAATCAAAATCATCCCCTACGTTTTCTTGTTGTCAAAATGTCCATAATGTTATAATATAAATTTAACATGGTCCTTCCCTTAAGAATGCTAAATTTTTGGACGAACTTGTCCATGAAAAAATAATAATTATAAAGCTTTATTTTATTAAAAGAAAAACTCCAGCTTAGATTAAATGTTTGTTCGTTCCCCAAACATGTTTTTGTCCTAACTATTCTGAAATATTTAAAATCAATTTAGGTTGCTAAAAGTTAAATTGTCGGTGGCCTAGTTTTTTATCAACTTTTGTGGCTTGTTGCATTTAGCCGAAGCTCATTGTGCACCAAACAAAACCGTGTTGTATATCCAGCAGCAGAAGTAATTTTGCTTCTTGCTTCAACACATGTCCTTTTGGTATACTTGGTGAGAGTGTTGTTTTGAGTTTCTTTTATTTTGTGAGGATAGTGTGCCCTGTTGAGATAAATACTATAATGTATAAGGGATTTGGGAACTTGGGTTTGAGTGTTTGGTCATCTTTTTTATTTTTTTTGGTTTGCACCAAATATCCATAGGCCGGAAATCCAATGACTAATCCCTCGGGTACTGCAGAGGCACAAAGTGGACAACCCTCCCAAGCAAGCTCCATTCCCATCCTCCAGTGAGTATCGAACCTGGAAAAAATGGTTAAGGAACACAGACCCTCATCTAATTGTGCCAACTTGCGTTGGTAGTGTTTGGTCATCATTTTGATATCTCATTAGACATTTGATTTAAGTAAGGACTTTGCTAGGTAGATAATGACTTTTGTGAACAATGAGTTCTAAAATTGGCCCAATAAAATAAAAACACACTACATCCTCAAATTACTCACCTAAATCTTAATATTAGGATAACCATCCGCACACCTAGTAAATTAAACATCCAATATATCCATTGTTCACATTGTTTAGTATTTTCATTGTCTACCTATACCTTTCTTTTAAGTAAAATCATCGCCTATTTTGTATCTCTTTTATATTTCATAGTGAAATATTTGTTTGTTGTCTTTGTTCGTTGGCATAGGTGTTAAGTCAAACCATGTTAATCCTTTTTGTGTTGGTTTTTGTTATTCCACTAACGCTTGGGCTACTCTCTATTTCGTAACACTAATGTCTTTGTATCCTTTATTTCAAGACAATAACGGAAAACTTCTTTAGATTATGACAAAACTCACTCAGCTTGATCAGACACGGAAGTATCATAAAATATCCAAAAATGATTAGTAAAAAGCCTTAGCACTTGAAAGAGAAATTTAGTGGGAGCTAATTTTGCTTACCTTGCAACCAACTATATCAAGCAAAGATTTGTCAGTCAAAGGAAACTCAAAAAGTTTAGCAGCAAACTTCACTCTCAAAATCCTCTCAACAGCATCATCAATTCTGGCTATTGGTATTTTCCCTGATTGCACTAGAAAGGCCAACTCTTCCAAGAAAAGTTCATATCTAAAAGGGACCATCACCTGCATATTTTTGAGAATGTATATTTAAATATAAGATAAAACAGGTTTTGCTTATCAATTCTCAAGGCACCTTGCTAAAATATATTAATGCCCTTATGATACTATTTAGAAAAGCAAATAAAGCTAAGCATCATTGCTAAAATACATAGGGAATTGAAGTATACCATGTCAATTCCTGCATTGATGGCAGTGGAGATGCAGTGACGATAATCTGATCCGTATGGTTGGCAGAGTTCATCAATTCCCTCCCAATCAGAAATCACAAATCCCTATACCAAAGTATTTGGTCTATCCATTATGCTTTATATGAATTTCACAAATAAAAGAAAACACTCCCTGTGTTCCCTTTTACCAGTCACTGTAACTTTTTGGTGAATTACTGGATATTGTATCTAGATATATTGATTGAATGATGTACCAAAATGTAACAATGACATGGTTTGTAAAAGTGGTTTGCTTATGGCAGCAATTGATTAAAAGATAATAAAGTAAAGTGACAATTAGGTCTCTGAAGATTTTAACTTCGGACCAATTAATCCTTGAAAAAAAAAAAAAGTACCAATTTGGACCCCCAAGATAGCAAATGGTGGACACGTTATATCCTTCTATCAATTCATCACGTAAAACTTAACGATGGTGCTTATATATACCGTCAACTACTGCAATGTGTCTATTTTTGAAAGATTGTTATGTAAGATAACAACTTTTAGAGCAAAACTTCACCTAATTTAGTAGGATTCGTTATAAATAGAGGACAGCTGATAAAGGTTATATAGAAACTCAAAAGATAATGAATGTTTTACTGTCCAAAACTACATTGTTTCCATGCTCATGTACAACAATAGGACACACACCACTGTAGTCTGTAGATACCGAAATACATGGGCGATTCTGTTTCGTTTTGCACTATCCATTAGCGGAAGGACATAAGTGTCCACTATTTAATATCCATGGTACTTTTATTTTCTTCAAAGACTACTTAGTTCTAAGTCAAAATCCTCGAGAATCTAATTTTCACTTTACTCAAGATAAAATTTGCAGAAAACATCCCACCTTGAAGCCTAGTTTTCCTTTCAAAATTTCAGTTAGAAGAAAATGGTGACCATGGAGTTTGTTTCCATTCCAGCTAGAATATGACACCATAATGGTCGAAACTCGATGCTGTATACAGTACACGTAAGGGACCAAGTGTATTCTCTCCAAGTCTTCATATGATAACACAGTATTCCCCTCATTTACACCTTTCTCTGTTCCTCCATCTCCAACAAAATGCTTGGCACAAGCAATAACATTGTTCCTGTAATGCAACTCAGGTGAATGAATATGGCCTTGATAAAGAAAGATATGTAACTCATAGCTCATTTTAAAAAAAAATGAAAGTTAACTCATTGTGCTCAAAGAACATTTACAGCTTCTTGTTTTTGTTTATAATGTTTAGAAGTTATATAAAAGATATAGAATGAGTGGTTATGGATGCTTTTGGATCATGCACTAAAAATACTCCAAGAGCATGCAAGTACTTAAATTGCACATATGTGTAAAATAAATGACATGTAAACTAGGAAAAATGTAACAAATTTTTTAAACAAACATGTCACATTTTACAGCAGTACTTGGGATAGAAGGAAAAATAAATCTTTCCTGCACAATGAGAGTTGAGTTACTCCCTTTCACAATAACTTCAGGAAACTCAAAAGCCATAGAGATTTCCGTCTTTTTAGGATGTGTTTGTTTCAAATTCCGAAAAGAGTAATTTCACAACTTGAGATTGTGATGGCTTTTAAAGATTTATGCTGGTATATAGATTGCTAAAGGAATTTCAACCAGATGCATTTTCATTTACAATCAATTCAAAAAAAACAGTCAAGAGAAGACTATGAAGAAAAAAGATGACAAAGGTAAGAGATTTGTAGATTAAGTCTCTTAGCTAGCATTTGGTTTGAGGTAATGAGATAGAGACTAGAGACTGAGACTCAATATCATGTTTGTTGGTTTAGAGACTGGTATTAAAATTTCTATCTTTGTCCCCAAAATTTTAGTATTTGAGTACTTCCAAAAAATGGGGACATAGGGGACTAAAATTTTTAGAGATGAAGACTGAAACTTCAATAATATTTTATACCTAAAATACCTTCATTTCAATTAATTAATTCTAATTTTACCCTTTATACAAATTAAATTAAAATTTCATTCTTGTTTCAATTTCTGTCTCCCACTTTACACTAAAGAGAATATTAAGATTTATTTCAATTCCAGTCTTTCCGTCTCTGTCTCTCAGTCTCCATCTTTCCACCTCTGTCTCTCCACCAATGTAAGTAGCATCAATGGCTTTCATCTACCTTCCAGCCACATACGGGTAGCCTGTTGGGTATCCTTCCGGAGGATGGCCCTGCAAACCTAAAACAAAAGAAGTCATCTTTCCAGCAATTTCAGTGTTTTCACTGTAACTCTCATAGCATCTTCCCCATCTTGGATCTTTACAAACCTGTCCATTCAACTATTTATGTGAGTTGAATATCTGCATTTTCAGTACTAGTCTATTTGAATGTTAAGTGCCACAAATAAAAGAAAAAGAAGCACAACCTATGCCTCTTATTGTCATGGATGTTTAAGTCTTAAGTTTTCCAAAATTTCATCAATTTGAGAAGATGTTTGGTTTTTATTAACCAGAATCAATTCTCATCTCTAAATTCAGTTCAGAAGAAGCGAAACATTTTTACTCTCTTTCATAACCCTTTTTTTTTCCGTGAATGTGTGAGTATTACTATACAACTCTAATATTATTTGTAAGAGACTTTGTTGTACAGTACAGAGTAACTGTACACAGCAATAGTACTAAGTACAGAACATACACAATATTAATTGCTTCAAGGTAAAATGCCAAATAATATTTTCAAATAAGGAGTAAGGACCAAATAACCACTGCTTATCTAGGCCAAAATCTGGATTGTAACACTACATTAAGTATGATTTTGCTCTTTACTTGTAAACGTCAATATAGGGTTGCCATCTATCACCTCTTCCATGCTACCAAGAATAGATGCCGCAAAAGTACAAACCCATGCCTAACCACTGTTGACATTGCACGAATTGCTAAAATGACTCTTGTATAGAGTGGAAGTCAGAAGATTTTTTTTTAATGAGCATAACTAATTCAGAAACAAATAATGATTGGTTGATTATGATGCCTTACTGCCACACAAGGAGCAAAAGTGTAGTGAATTCCACTAGCTCTGAGTTCAAGTGAAGTTGCAGCTCCAATTCTTTGAACAAGATCTGTATCTCTACCACACCATGAATGAAAAACCAAAGTTTGTTTAAGATAACAACAAGACTTGTATGTCAAAACAAAGCATAATCTAGATGACCTAGAAGCAATCTCTTACCAAATCAAGAGCTGGAATTCATGCTCTTAAGAATTAAATTGAATACAAGAACATGAAAGTATTTGGCCTTCTAGGCATCTTTTGAAGTACACACGACCTCTTACTGCTCTGACAATTGAGCTTATCAATAATATTATATCTCAATCATATTTTCCTTGGTTTTTTCAGCTACCTTTTAATAACTCTAATCTCAATAGCTACTTATGTGGAATGACTCCATTTGAAGTTAAGGTTCCAATCACAAAGGTTTCTAGCTAACATATCAAGAAGTTTATTAGAAAATTCAGGCTGGAAGAACATGAAGGGAGAGCATACTCCCAAAACACACAACAAAGTGAAGAGAGAAGATTGAACACCAACCTGGTAGCTCCAAGACCAACATTGTGAGGAAATATAGTAGCACCGTAGACACTATTGTTACCATGAACAGCATCAATCCCATAAATGATTGGTATCCCCAACCGTGATTCAAGCGCCAACTTCTGATAGCCGTCCACCATATCAGACCAATCTGATGACAGTGCCTTCTCAAAAGGTCCATTGTTTGGAGCACTGAATACACTTCCTTCAGAAAAACAGAAATAAGTAAATGTACCATGTAAATAAAGTAATGATCACAGAATGTAGAAACTGACAAGTAGAAACGTCCATGGTTCAAACAAGTTCAAGACATTGTATATAAATCTGTCACCCAAGTCTCCTAAACCCCCAATCAAACTCAAAAGTTTACCTAAATCCGTGGAACTCAAGAGTTTGCTTAGCTGCGAAAAACACCAGTTACTGGATGTAAAGTTGTTGAAGCATTAACGAACTTTCTAAAATTCGAACTCAATTAGAAAGGGGCCAAGCTATAGATAAATAGATAGATACCAATGTTTAAGTCCTTGAGAGCAGAGGAGCTAGCAACCCTGCGCTCTATTTGGGTCATCTGAGCAATCTTGTCCTTCAAAGTCATACGAGAAAGAAGGTCTTTGAGACGAGCTTCAATGGGTTCGTTGGGATTCTTGTACAACCTATCATATTCATCCATGTCACTCATTGCAAAGCTACTTCACTGTGTCAATGAGCAATGGAACCAAAGAGAAGAAACAAGGGAGTCAAGGACAAGTAGTCAACGAAATCAATTGTCAGATCTCTCTTACCTAATGGTTGAAGTTGTATAATGGGAGTTTTATTTTTATACATTTTTTGAAGTATTGGATAACAAAAATACAATTTCCTTTTATATATTTACATTGTTAAGTACGATAACATTATGTACATTGTGACTGAGAATAATGTTCTGAACTTGGGAAATGGGAACCATGTACAACACATTCATTGCGTGAAATTAAATACTATATTTGATTGCTTCATGCCATCTCCTTTTGTCTACTTCAGACTCATGATTAATCTGACACTTGATGATGGAAAAAACTAAGTAATGGAACTCCGCTTCCTTGTGTGCCAACACCAAAAAGTAGCAAGCCTCAAACACTTGTCCAAGTGAACCACTTCACAAAGGTATATCAAGTTCTTTTTGAATTATTCATTCAATTATCAGCTTAAGTCTCTACTCATGTCAAGAAAAGGTTCACATGTTATTATTTAATTTGATAATTAGATGTAAAAAACTTGATGTAGAGTTCTTTTTTCTCCTTAGCGAATACTCTTCAAGGCCCTCATTTTTCGTCTTTGGTTCAATCAAAATTGGCTCCACTAATACCATGTTCAACCAAAACTACTGACTCTTTGGAACTTTGAGCTATCATTTGGTTTATTTGGCTTTGGTGCACTAAGATCCTCAAGCTGAAGTAACTCTTCATGCTTTTTCATTTTCGTTGTTACTCACCTCATCAATTTCATTTGTTGATTTAGACAAAAGCTTGGTTTCATTATTGCTATTATCAGATTCTAATAACTTCTCTTCCGCATCGATGATTACATCAGTGACCTTTGGTAGTGAAGATTCTTCAGAGATTTTTTGTGTGTCCAACTTGTCTTGCTTCATATGATCTTCAACCTTTTGATTTGGCTCCTTTTGCAAAAGATTCACTTCTTCTGAGGCATGATGTGACTTATCTAATTCATTCTTGTTATCACTTTCACCTTTTGATTCCGATAAACATATGACTTCATTCATATTCAAATCTGCATGTTCTCCTTCAACATCTTTAGTATAATTTGTGCCACTTGCTTCAAAATTTATTAATGGTTCCTCGGTAGCCTCTTGTGTTATTGATTCTTGGGGTTTATCTTCACTCTCTGTGTGTACTAGTGAGGATGATTCTTGCATTTGTGAGTTCATGGTCTCCTATTGAATTTTACAAGAAAGATGTATAATAGTAAGAGATTAAAAAAAAGAGAGAAAAAAAAGTGACCGACAATATTATGTAGCTAGCAACTCTATTTTTAATTAGTTGATTTCTTTGTTTTTCCTTATGTTAGCTATATGCAGACTACACAACACAACTATTGGTCATGTAACATGACCAAAAATTATCAACAAATAGTGGGATCTACATTGCCAACACCAACAGGTAATAGCGTTTTGACGGACTAATATACTAAAACATGTCAATTTTTAAAGTCTCAAATGTTACCTTATCATCAAATAAATCTCTTGATTTCTCATTCATGTCTTTTGAAGCCATCACCTCAGCTGGTATAGAGGGTTCTGCGCTATCATCTTGTCTAATTAAAGGTATCAGTTTGCCTTCATTGCTCTCGTCTTTCTTTGATTCTTCAATGAAAGTATCAGGGGAATGGCTATGCTCCTAGTCAATATCACAAATAATGCACAAGTTATGGCTTAGTCGTTGGCAAACTAGGTTACAACCATAGTTAAATTATATGAATTCTTTAAAAGTTCACCTTTAAGATACACTAATTGAGATTTATGTGAGTGAATAACGGTTTGTCAGTGATAGACCCAAATAAGATTAGAGTCAAACTAGACCAGAACATTTGATAATAGCCCAAAAGGCTTGAGTAATAAGAGTTTCATCACTCTGACTAACAGTTATAACTAACCCTTGTATGTTCAATGTTTAACTTGCTACTAAAAATATAGATAAAAGAAGCAATAAGCAAAATACTTGCTAGAACAATTCACACCTGAGAATGACTAAGGTCTAAAGGCTGATTATTTTGAGGCTTGTTGTCAAGTTTGCTTTCACCGTATAAGGTTTCTGGTACCGTATCCTCAACGTTAGATTGTTGAACGTCTAATTGCATTTCCTGATTATGAGCTGATGAAGAAGCTTGGTCTACCATGGCCTTATGGAATAATATAGACCTTGGTGAAGTTGATGAACTTGAGTTGGTTGGAACTTCATAAACTACTTCTTGTCTTACAACTGATGCACCACCACTATCTTCATTACCTTTCATGATCTGAATGTTTTCATGTTCAGTAGTTGCCGAGTTGTTTACTACCCTGTTTATCAAATTCTCTGTCACATTAATCCATTCCTGTTACAAAACAAAGTTGTGTAAATGTAAAGAAAAACAAAGTAAAAAACAGGTTTTAGATATGTTGTTGGTGTTATATGAATTTCACCATGACCAAAACATTTTTAACCCAAAAAAATTATTATCTCAACAATACACCTTCTATCTACGTAAGTTAACTAAAACGAAATGGTAGAGTGCCAAATGCTAAGTGCAAAAGGCATAGTTTGTTCATGAATTTAGAGTTCTCCTTTCCCTGCAAATGAATAAGTTTAATTTTTACTTACTTTGTCATCTAATTAAATTTATATGATTAAAAGATTATTTATGACAGTAATTTAGTGAGTTATGTATTTATGAGCAAATACTTATACACATAGTATTTTTTTTTAAAGTAATTATCTATATCAGTTTCTAAAAATTTAAAAGCGGATATTTTTACCTCCAAAAAAAATTAATATAAAGATCAAATTACAATGTTTTTTTTCATGAGACATAACAGTTTCAATCTACTTCGTGACGCAGAGTTTTACATTAATTCATATATGGGGTTGTTAAGTTTTCACCTAATAGTCACATGTGTAAGTTAACGTGCCAATTTAGCAGTTTTCGTTAATAAGCATCGCTACAAAATAATCGAAAAATCCAGTTAGAAATTAATATATATAATTTTTTTTGGAGACTAAAATATTAGCGTTTAAAATCTTGGATGATTGATTTGGTAATTATTTTTTTTAATATTGTTGGATATCTAAAATTCTATTTTTGTGATAACAATATATAACAATTAAATTCCATATATAATACGTATGTGTCTAATCACGAAGCTAACTATCAAAACAAGTCTTACCTCTTCTTTATTTGAATATTGTGGTCGACGATCAGGTGTACGCTCGGCGCTACGGCTAGGTATAAATCGCTTCCGTCGCGGCGGCACTTTGGAAGAAGAAGAAGAAGAAGGGGAAGGATGTGATCTACTGGAAATTTCTCCTCTAAAATCCATCATACCAATTCCAAAGATATTGTGATCTCTGCTTCCAGCATGAGTTGCACTAGGTGTATCTTCCGGCAAGTCTGATTTCGAAGACATTGAACTCACATCAGCCGCGTTCTCTGCCTCGTCTACGTTCAAAGAACCCGGCGAAGAAATCTCCCTCCAGTGACTCAATTCCGATATGTCTTGCTCGCTAACTCTTCGCCTCTCTCGCGCGTGCAGCGACGCTCCCCACATGTCTTCGCTACCGGACGTAACGTCTCTGTCGACGTCTCCGTCGTACAACACAGACTCTCCATCTGTGGTAGTAACGGTGTCATGGCTCTCATCGACGGTTAGGGTTGGCGAACCGACTTCGGAAACTTCAACTTGCAGATCTGAAGCCAGAGAAAGCGAAGGTGTGTGGCTTCTTAACGTACTGTTGTCTAAGGTCGCGTTTTCTTGATTATTTTTATCGTTGTTAGCGTTAGCGTTAGCGGCGGCGGCTAGGGTAGCTGGAACGGATTTGTAGACAGAGTCGTTGTCTTCTGCGATTTCTTCTATCTGTGATTGAGTTACGTTATGCTTGATTGTTGGAGCAGCATTGTTGATCTCTTCTGCTGCTTCAACGTCCTCTTCTTTTCTTTCGATGTCGTCGTTATCTTCGAATTCGCATCTCTCGTCTGCTTCGTCATGTGTGGTTTCGTCGTAGTCGCTTAGTGGATTAGGAGTTACTGATTCAGCTGCTTCAGTGCCGTATCTGGATAATTGGCTAAACCAGTCATGGTTTCCTCTACCTGCAACAGTAATAATATGTATACATTCAACTGTCATATTAAAAAGGTAAAAATTCACCTCTTTTTTCATATTAAAGTTCTTTAGCCTAAAATAGAACCTTTTTTTTTCTATTAATAGTTTAATACTAGTGGACCTAGCCTAATTTTATAATTAGAATTCCAACCCCAAAGAGTAGATTAACAAAATTGACCCTAAAATTTAAGATTTGCAGAAAACATGATACATTGAAATCACAAAAAAAATTCCTTAAAGAAATTTTAATTGTATCAAAATTTATTTGTATTCCAACATCAATCATAGTATATTTGTGTAAAGAAAAATATTAGAAGCCATTAAAATTCATTATTTTGTCGATGAATTAACTATTAATATTTAAAAATATAAAAATAAAATATGTTATTAGATTATTAGACTAAAGAAAAAAAATTGAATTGATGACACATTGATAATAAAAAATAATAAATTCTAATAATTCTTTAGTATTTTTTTTGTGTTTAAATACATGTGTTATTTAATTTATTTTTAATATTTATATTTATATTTTGTTGTTTATTTAGTAGTTGATTTTGGTGTATATATATACATATATATGCAACGATAATCTCAAAACAAATATGTTCTTGTTATTATTATTATTATTATTTGTTGTCTAATATATGTTATTATTTGAATAGAAAGTTAAATGAAATAAATATGAAAAAAACTTAGATAAATTTTTAGTTTTGGCCTTCAGTTTTTAGTGTAGTAAATGATAACATATCATTAAAGACTAAAATTAAGCATTTTGAATTTTGAAAAGATCAGATTGTTACCTAAAAGATGCCTTCTATTACTTTGATATGAGGATCCATAAAAGAAGCTTTCATGCCTGCTGAATGCCGTATCCTTGTTGGGTGGTGGACTAGAAGGGAATTCTTGGGCAAAGTTATCCCCAGTTAGATTGGGTTTCTCTTCATAAGGATCATAGGGAATATCAAAAGGACTTCTCATAGCTGGTGCAGAACCTGGCATCTCTATGCCATCAAAATCATCCTTTGAAGAATCCATAGAGTTGTTTACTTTTGCCACAAGCAATGGTGCAATGTTTTGTCCTCTGGCAGCTGATGATTTCATATCAACCAAAACTTTCTCAATGTGCAACTTCAGTTGCTCCCTTGCTCTTCTCCTTACCATCAGGTTCTCTAGCCTCTTGGTTCTCTCCGTCACGGCGATACCTATATCCATTGGAACTTTCTGCTCATCCTCTGTCATCTCACCAGATTTCTCGATATCTTCTTTAACTTCTTCATCCTTGGGATTCTTTTCATCAGTCTCTTCTTTCTTGGTATCATTGTGGAGATTAACATTGCGTGGATTCGGGGTGGCAGGCAGTGGTGGTAGTTCGGAAGAGAACACGTTTTTACACTTAGGAGTCTCATGTTTCACCACAGAGTCATAGAAATCCGAATGATCATCATCTACCCTATAAGATCTTGATTTTCCAAACATTATGTTAGTGAATTCATTTTGGAACACTTCGGTCAAATCTTTCGCCTTGTGTTCTAGATCGCCGTACACATCCAACTTCCTCCCAGTGAAGTTCCTTCTTCTGCTTGTTGCATTTTGTGATGGACACTTAACAAGGGTTCCATGCCTTCCATAGATTGGTGTATTTGGATGCCTTTTTTCAGCAATTTCATCACTCTCCACTTTCTTTTTCTTGCTGTCCTTTTTTACATCTATAATAAGGTTTTGCTCAGAGCTCCAAAAGATTTTAACAAAGATTGCAGTGCACAAAAGGAATGGGAACATGTAAAGCAAGAAGTGGTAAACATAAGAAAGGAACAAGTACAACACGAAGAGGAAAATCAAGGCACTAGAAACTAATGGGTGCCTTTTTATGAAGATCCAGCTATACTTTGATGAAAGTTGAATCACTCTACAAAGATAACTTTGAGCGCTACTTAAATTCAAACCCATCTTTGTTTTAGTGATCTGAAATGTTATGTTCAAAGAATAAACTATATATTTGGTCACAATGCAATGCAATAATCAAAATCTTAAATGGGGTGGAGTAGACATATTCTATCCGTTACCAAATTCAAATAAGTGACTATAATCACCATATGGAATTTGCATGTTCGTTACAAATCCCAGTTGAAAAAACATTAAAAGAGAAATTAATCTTCTCTAAAGAAAGAGAGATGTAAAAACATTGACTAATGATTGATTGATTGAGATAGGTTAGGAGGGTATTAATTAAAAGTGGTACATGCAAATGTAATTGAGGAGTTTTAGCTAAGAACAAAGTAGGGGATTAATGATGGGAGAAGAAAAATTGCAGCATGATGTGGTTTCTCAGTCCTGGTATATTGAAATCATTCAGAAACTGAAGAAAACCAAAGAAGGAAAAACAGACAAAATAGGTCTTCAACTCATAAATGATGGTTAACAATGAAAAATTGTTTGGCCTATCCCCTAAGAAATGGTTAGCCATTGAAACAAAATTTAGTTGTTCTTTTTTAGGAAACTATATTGTTTGGTTGAGAACTTTATAGGTCCCTTTAATATAGAAGTTTTCATTACTATCTGCTTCACTTCTATTTTAATAACCGGAAACTATGGAAAAAATGCATTTTAACAAATTAAAAAATATAAAAAATCTCTTTCACAAGTCCAAATTGGATGATTGATTGATCAGTTGTTGTCTTCAACTCATTACAGTGTTACACTCAAGTCTATTTGGTTTTGTGGCTGTGACTATAAACAATTCATTTTTGTTGAATTATTAGTAGCAAAGTTTAATAATATTTTTAATTTAAAATAAATGTATAATACATACATTAAAAATTGAATTTTATATGTTTTGTATAAATAATTTAAGTAATAAACTTAACATACGTCCTTAGAAAATACGTTAGGTAAACTCATAAAAATATAGTGTTATTTGTCTATTTATAAATTATTAAATTTCATTAATAATATAAAAAAGCTAAATATATAAACCTTTGTTTTTCTTGAAATTCGGAATATTTTAAATGCACATTCACCTTTTACTTTGTTTTCAACTTTTTTTATCATAAAATATGAAAATTTAATTTTAATATATTATTAATATAAAATAATTGTATACATGTTTAATTACATAACATTAATAATAATAATTAACTTTTATATTAATTGTATAAATAATTATCTAAAAATAAATATAATTAGATAACTATATAAAATATTTTATACCATCCATATATTAAAATTAAATTGTAAAATATAAGCGTTTGAAATAAATAACACATACACTAATACACAAGTGAAGTGAAGTTATTTCCTTTTAAGACAAACTAAAAATAAGTTTATTTATCTGAAACCAAATTAGTGTTTTTATTATTTATTTATGAGTTTAGCTAACTTATACTCTAAAGATATAAGTTAAGGTTGCTAGTAATAGAAAATTTTAAATACTTTACTTTAATAAACACAACAAATGCATTGAGAATTTAAAAATTTATCATAAAATATAAAAATTTAATTTTAATGTAACATTAATATAGAATAATTTTATATATGTATTTAAATATGTAACATCACATTAATAATAATAATTAGTTACAGTATGAATAATTATTTAAAAAATAAACATAATTAGACAATTATATAAAATATTTTACACTATCTATATATTATAATTAAATTGTAAAATACAAGCATTTGAAATAAATAACACATTCACTAATACACAAGTGAAGTGAAGTTATTTCCTTTTAAGACAAACTAAAAATAAGTTTATTTATTTGAAACCAAATTAGTGCTTTTTATTATTTATTTATGGATTTGGCTAACCTATGTCCTTAGTTAAGATTGTTAATAATAGAAAGTTTTAAATACTTTACTTTAATAAATGCATAATAAATACATTGAGAATTTAAATTTTGTATCATTTTTTATAAATATTTTTTAATTAATAATGCTCGACATCCAAGTTATATTAGCAACCAAACAACCAAATTATTTACATATACGGGCGTTTCTTCCAAATTCGCACACGCAAATTCTTCTTTCCTCATCGTCATTTTTTTGTTGTTGCTGTTATTGTTGCTTTTTTTTTCTTTTTTCCTCCTATCTTTGGTGATTTTGCAATTTCAACACTTGAAACTGTTCTGAGAAAGACTTAGTTATCACCCTATTGGTATAGTGGAGGCGTCAGGACATAAGAGATGTATCTGGTTCCTTTCTGCAATGCAGGGTGTTCACTGCAAATGGGTTGATGCTTTTGATCAGTGTGTTACAGTTGAGGTTCAGGTAAATAATGTGATTTGGAGGTGCAGTGATATCTATGGTAGTCCTCAGTTTAATACCAGAGTTATGCTATGAGATTATCTTGTTACTCAATCTTCGTCTTTCTGCGGGCCATGGATTGTTCTTGGTGATTTTAATGAAGTACTATTCTCTCATGAATCTAAGGATTGCCTGTCGCCATGCAGATCGGCTTGCTACCTCTCTAGGGGATAGTGATCTTTTTTACTTAAAGACTATTGGAAGACGATTTTCTTGGTACAGAAGGGTTAAAAATGGTATTGAGGTAGCGAAAAAACTTGACCGGGTCTGTATCAACAGTGGATGGTCATCTCTCTTTCCAAAGGCTTACGCAGAAATTTTAAATAGGCTTCAACCTGATCATTGGTCACCCCTAAGAAGTTTGGAGGTCTGGGAATTAGAGACACTTTTTGTGCTAATATTGCTCTTCTTGGAAAGCTAGTTTGGCAACTTTTTCACCATCCGGACAAGCTATGGGTTCAACTGTTGACAGAGAAATACCATTCTTCTAAGGATGATTGTTTCAGTCGGTCTCGAGGAAGGGAATCTTATATTTGGAAGAGTATATGTCAAGCCTGGGATATCCTGAAGGAAGGTTTTATTTGGCGCATTGGGGATTTGAAACAGAACGTTTGGTTTTCTAAATGGAGAAGAGAGGGGCGGATGTGTCAGGAGATGGATTATGTTCACATTTTTTATTCGGATCTCATGATCTTGGACCTTTGGTCATATGGACAATGGAACCTTGAGAATATCTATTCTCCTCTGAATCACTCTCTGCAGAGTAACATTAACTCTTACAACTCGGATGTTCAAGTTGGTCCAAAGGTCGGTTGGTGTTGGACTGGTGCGACTTCAAAGGTTTATGATGCTCGTAGTGGTTATTTGTGGCTCAGTAAGAAGATGTTTAGTTGGGAGGATAGGGGTAATTGGCTTTGGCTTTGGCATTAACATGTTCCAGAAAAGCACAAATTTTTTGCCTGGCTATGTCTTCGGGAGGCTCTTCCTACTACTGCATTTCGTTTTATGAGGGGCATTTCGCACACGAATAGCTGTCCACAATGTTTGTCAGGTCAGGAATCGGTTTTACATTATATTCGGGATTGTCCAAAAGCCCAACTAGTTTGGCAAGCTTTAGGGATCTCCGATCAACCAGTGGATTTGATGAGTTTGTTCTTACATAACAGCAAACAGCACCCCTTTAAATTCTTTTCTGGTCTCTGGTGGATTTGGCGTTTGAGAAATAACGAGATCTTAGCTTTCATCCTCATGAGCATTGGACCACAGACAAGGTAATTGGTATGGCTTTGTCCTTGGAAAAGGAGCTCCGAAATTTTTTGAGTTGCAACGACTGTTTATCCCCTCCACCATTAGTGGCTCTTGGATTCCCCCCTCAGTGGGTACCTTTAAGATTAATTGTGATGCTAGCTATCCTGGCAATGGTGCTCGAGTTGGTTTTGCTTGTGTTAGCAGAGATTGGAAGGGAAAGTGGCAACGAGGCTGTCTGGGAACAATTGAGAGTCGTAGCATTTTGTAAGGAGAGTTGTTTCCTATTTGGAGAGGCTTTCTTTTAGCATATGGGACTCGGGACAAAGAGACATTATATGTGAGACAGACTGTGTGGAGGCTTTTACTATGGTCAATAATTTACAGGATTGCTCTAGGTTTATTGATCCTTTGGGTTAAAAAATCGAGATATCATGTCTTGGAAATGGCGTGCTGATCTTCGGTTGATCTTGAGAGATGCAAATACAGTAGCAGACATCATGGCAAAGACTGCAATGAGGACCCTTTCTTCCCAAGTGGAGCTTCCGTTGCCTTGGAAGGAGTTTGAGAGTAGTATTCAATGGGATTGTCTTTCTTAAGTAGTTTCTTGTTTATTTTTTCTTTCTTGTTGTTGTTTATTTTCTTTTAAGTCACCAAAAATTGTCTAGAACAACGAGAATATATGCACATTAATAATTCATTCAAAATGAACTGAAATTTTGAATTTGAATAGAATGCATGAGTTTATAGAATGCACAATTTTCGGTTCATTTGCAGTCCAGGTGTGTTGTCGAAAAATAATTTGTCCCAATAGTTGGGATGACTTTCGAAATAAATTGAATAGAATGGAATGAAATCTAATACAATTGAATAAAGTAATAATGAATAATTTTATTCTTCTTTACTAAAAAAAGATTCAATCATCAACAAAAATACATTGAATTCATTTGTGGACGCAAATGAACCTCAATTAAACTAAGAAATGAATTGAATTACCTAAAGAATAAAAATTTTTATCAACACTTCTCAGCAGTATCAAGTAAACCTCAATTAACACACAAATGAACTAAAAAAAAAGCCCCTACCCGCCTACTTGTCACCCCTACTAAGGGCACATATTAGCTAAATTCGCTGCGGTATTGAGCTCCATTTAACAGTTTGTCACTGGCCAATGAATTATTGCATGCAGAAGACGAAATTTGAATTCCCAATACTTTCTTAAACGAACTAGTAAGTGATACTTACTAAAGACTAAACTGGTCCGAAGGAGGTAGGCCTGCCTGCTTTTCTAGCTTGGTGTGTTGCTAAAAACCTACCTATAACTAGTGTTGGAAGTGAGACGAGCTGAGTCAGCTAGACCAAACTCAAGCTCGGCTCACAAAAATTGAGCTTAGCTTACGACTCGACTCATTAACAATCGAGTCAATTTCTTAAACTCAAGCTCGACTCACCGAAAGCTCACGAATTTGCTCGAACTCACGAGCTCGCTTAAATAATAGGAACATAATCTATAATTCTATATCAATAAATTATAACTTATATATTTTAAAAAATATTTAAAAAGATCAATTTTATATATTATTTATAATTTTTTTATCTATGTCCTATATCAAAATTATATATAAAAAATAAAATTTTAAATAATTAATATCATTAATATATATAATTATATATTACTATTTCATATGTATATATATAATATTAAAAGTATAGATTAAATGTGTATATATATATATAATCGAGGCAACTCACGAGCTAATGAACTGAGCTTATTTAAGATTAAGATCAGCTCATTTAATTTATGAGTTCAATTTCAGGCTCAAACTTGACTCACCAATTCACGAGTTTATCTTATCGAACTATTAATGAATCGAGTTCAAGTTCACTTCCTGCCCTACCCATAACTACACAATCATTGGGACTTGGGAGGCTCCACCAATTTCACCTTTCATCAGTCTTCACGCGTCACCCCCTCAGCCTCTCAAAGTCCCATCCCCACCTGTGCACCACTGCACTAGATCACCACCCAAGAATAGGAAAGAAACAAGTATAACTGCTCTTGCTATGTACGTGATAAAATTGAAATTATAATTTTAAATTATTCTATTAAAATTAATTTGAATTTTAATAATTTAATTAATAAATAAATAATATGATGTGTATTGTTCGTGTTTTTTTAAATATAATATTAAATGTATTAACTCGAATGTAGCTAATAAGTGTATAAAAATTATGTTTCAATAATGAATTCTCTAAATAAAATTATCCCGTTTAAAATCTTTAAATTATGATTTTAATCATAAATTACAATCATAATTTAAAAAAATTTCTTTCATATAATATTACATTTTTTTCTCCACTTTACTATTAATATATTGATATTGCAAGTCTAAATTACAGTATTTTACTGAATCTTGATTGAAAAAGAAAATAGTTACGTGTTTCTATCATTTAATTTATTTAATACACCATTGATGAGCGGATAATTTATACGCTTTTTGGCATTGTTTTTAGATAATTTTTAATAGGATCTAGCTACTTTTAGGGATGTTTTCATTAGTTTTTATGCTAAATTCACATTTATGGACTTTACTATGAGTTTATGTGTTTTTATGTGATTTCAAATAATTTCTAGCTGAAATTGAGGAACCTGAGCAAAACTCTGATATAAGGCTGACAAAAGGACTGATGTTGCTGTTGGATTCTGACCTCCCTGCACTCGAAATAGATTTTCTGGAGCTAAAAAACTCCAAATGGCGCGCTCTCAATGGCGTTGGAAAGTAGACATCCAGAGCTTTCCAGCAATATATAATAGTTCATACTTTATTCGAGATTAGATGACGTAAACTGGCGCTCAACTCCAGTTCCATGCTGCATTCTGGAGTCAAACGCCAGAAACACGTTACGAACCAGAGTTGAAAACCAAAAACACGTTACAACTTGGCGTTCAACTCCAAAAGAAGCCTCTGCACGTGTAAAGCTCAAGCTCATCCCAAGCACATACCAAGTGGGCCCCGGAAGTGGATTTCTGCATTAATTACTTACTTCTGTAAATCCTAGTAGCTAGTCTAGTATAAATAGGACATTTTACTACTGTATTAGACGTCTTTGACCATTTGGTCTTTTTGACCATATCCTGGATTGTATTTTTGATCCTGTGATCACATTTTAGGGGCTGGCCATTTGGCCATGCCTGGACCTTCATCACTTATGTATTTTCAACGGTGGAGTTTCTACACACCATAGATTAAGAGTGTGGAGCTCTGCTATACCTCGAGTTTCAATGCAATTACTACTATTTTCTATTCAATTCAGTTTATCCCTTTTTTAAGATATTCGTTGTACTTCACCATAATGAATGTGATGATCCGTGACACTCATCATCATTCTCACCTATGAACGCGTGACTGACAACTACTTCTGTTCTACCTTAGACCGGGCGCATATCTCTTGGATTCCTCAATCAGAATCTTCGTGGTATAAGCTAGAATTGATGGCGGCATTCATGAGAATCCGGAAAGTCTAAACATTGTCTGTGGTATTCCGAGTAGGATTCAGGGATTGAATGACTGTGACGAGCTTCAAACTCGCGATTGTTGGGCGTGATGACAAACGCAAAAGAATCAATGGATTCTATTCCGACATGATCGAGAACCGACAGATGATTAGCCGTGCTGTGACAGAGCATTTGGACCTTTTTCACTGAGAGGATAGGATGTAGCCATTGACAACAGTGATGCCCTACATACAGCTTGCCATGGAAAGGAGTAAGAAGGATTGGATAAAGGCAATAGGAAAGCAGAGATTCAGAAGGAGCACAGCATCTTCATACGCCTATCTGAAATTCCCATCGATGATCTACATAAGTATTTCTATCTTTATTTTATGTTTTATTTATTGTTATTTTCAAAAACCAATATAACCATTTGTTATCCGCCTAACTGAGATTTACAAGATGACCATAGCTTGCTTCATACCAACAATCTCCGTGGGATCGACCCTTACTTACGTAAGGTTTATTACTTGGACGACCCAGTGCACTTGTTGGTTAGTTGTGCGAAGTTGTGAAGTTATGTTTAGACCATGGTATCATGTACCAAGTGTTTGGCGCCATTACCAGGGAGAGAACGAACATGAATGCCATTATCAGAAATCACAATTTTACCTATCAAGTTTTTGGCGCCGTTGCTGGGGATTGTTCAAGTTTGGACAACTGACGGTTCATCTTGTTGCTCAGATTAGGTAATTTTCTTTTCAATTTTTTTTTTCATAAATTTATCCCTATTTTCAAAAAAAAAGAAAAAATATAAATAAATTATTCTATGACTTCAAAATTTTTAAGAATGGATTCTAGAGTTTCATGTAACAAGTTAAAGCCTGGCTGGCTGTAAAGCCATATCCAAATTCTTTTGGATTGAGGCTTCCACTTGTCAACATAAAAGGCATGTATTTGGAGTTGGATGAAGTATCAGCTGTTGCATGCCTGATTTATATCCTGAAGCTGGCTGGCTATTAAGCCATGTCCAACCCTTGGATTGGAGCTTTAGGCTAATATTGAAAGATTCCTGGAATTCTAATTGAAAATTTTGAATTTCTTATTTTCTTTTTTCTATAAAATTTCGAAAAATATATACAAAAATTTTAAAATAAAAAAAATCAAAAATATTTTGTGATTCTTGTTTGAGTCTTGTGTCATGTTTTAAGTTTGGTGTCAATTGCATATTCATCTTGTTCTTGCATTTTTCGAAAATTCATGCATTCATAGTGTTCTTGATGATCTTCAAGTTATTCTTGATAAGTCTTCTTGTTTGATCTTTAAATTTTCTTGTTTTGTGTTGTATGATGTTTTTCACGTGCATTTTTGCATTCATAGTGTCTAAACATGAAAGATTTCTAAGTTTGGTGTCTTGCATGTTTTCTTTGCATCAAAAGTTTTATGTTCTTGATGTTCATCATGATCTTCAAAGTGTTCTTGGTGTTCATCTTGATATTCATAGTGTTCTTGCATGCATCATTGGTTTTGATCCAAAAATTTTCATGTTTTGGGTCATTTTTATGTTTTTCCTCTCATCATTAAAAATTCAAAAATAAAAAAAAATTATCTTTTCCTTATTTCTCTTAAAATTTCGAAAATTTGAGTTGACTTAATAAAAAAATTTTAAAATTAGTTGTTTCTTATAAGTCAAGTCAAATTTTCAATTTTAAAAAAATCTTATCTTTTCAAAACTTTTTCAAAAATCAAATCTTTTCATTTTTCTTACTATTTTTTGAAAATTTTTAATTTAATTTTCAAAATCTTTTTCTTATCTTTATTTCAAAATTTTGAAAACTTTACTAACAATTAATGTGATTGATTCAAAAATTTGAAGTTTATTACTTTCTTGTTAAGAAAGGTTCAATCTTTAAATTCTAGAATCATATCTTTTAGTTTCTTGTTAGTCAAGTAATCAAATTTTAATTTTAAAAATCAAATCTTTTTCAAAATATCTTTTCCATCATATCTTTTAATTAAATCTTTTTCATCATATCTTTTTATCTTTTTCAAAATTTTGATTTCAAAATATCTTCCAACTTCTTATCTTTTCAAAATTAAATTTCAAATCTTTTTTCAACTAGCTAGTTGACTTTTTGTTTGTTTTAACTATATCTTATCTTTTTTTTTCAAAACCACCTAACTACTTTTCCCTCTCTAATTTTTGAAAACTTCTCCCTCTTTTTAAAATTTCTTTTAATTAACTAATTGTTTTAAATTTTAATTTTTAAGTTTTAATTCTTCTTTTATTTTCGAAAATTACTAACCCTTTTTCAAAATTAATTTTCGAATTCTCTCCCTCTCATCTCCTTCTATTTATTTATTTATTTACTAACACTTCTCTTCATCTCAAGAATCTGAACCTATCTTCACCCTTGTGTTTGGATTCTTACCTTTTCCTTCTTCTATTCCCTTCTTCTTCTACTAACATAAAAAAATCTCTCTACTGTGGTAAAGAGGATCCCTATTATTATTTTCTGTTCTCTTCTTTTTTATATGAGCAGGAGCAATGACAAGAATATTCTTGTTGAAGCAGATCCTGAACCTGAAAGGACTCTGAAGAGGAAACTAAGAGAAGCTAAATTACAACAATCCAGAGACAACCTTACAAAAATTTTCGAAAAGGAAGAGGAGATGGCAACGAAAAATAATAATGCAAGGAGGATGCTTGGTGATTATACTACACCTACTTCCAAATTTGATGGAAGAAGCATCTCAATCCCTGCTATTGGAGCAAATAACTTTGAGCTAAAACCTCAACTAGTTGCTCTACTGCAACAGAACTGCAAGTTCCATGGACTTCCATCAGAAGATCCATACCAGTTTTTAACTGAGTTCTTGCAGATCTGTGAGACTGTTAAGACTAATGGAGTAGATCCTGAAGTCTACAAGCTCATGCTTTTCCCCTTTGCTGTAAGAGACAGAGCTAGAATATGGTTGGATTCACAACCTAAAGATAGCCTGGACACATGGGATAAGCTGGTCGCAGCCTTCTTGGCTAAGTTCTTTCCTCCTCAAAAGCTGAGCAAGCTTAGAGTGGATGTTCAGATCTTCAAACAAAAAGATGGTGAATCCCTCTATGAAGCTTGGGAAAGATACAAGCAGATGACCAAAAGGTGTCCTTCTGACATGCTTTCTGAATGGACCATTTTGGATATATTCTATTATGGTCTATCTGAATTTTCTAAGATGTCACTGAACCATTCTGCAGGTGGATCCATTCACCTAAAGAAAATGCCTGCAGAAGCTCAAGAACTTATTGACATGGTTGCAAATAACCAATTCATGTACACTTCTGAGAGGAATTCCGTGAATAATGGGACGCCTCAGAAGAAGGGAGTTCTTGAAATTGATGCTTTGAATGCCATATTGGCTCAGAACAAAATGTTGACTCAGCAAGTCAACATGATTTCTCAAAGTCTGAATGGATGGCAAAATGCATTGAACAGTACTAAAGAGGCATCTTCTGAAGAAGAAGCTTATGATCTTGAGAACCCTGCAATAGCAGAGGTAAATTATATGGGTGAACCTTATGAAAACACCTATAATTCATCATGGAGAAATCATCCAAATTTCTCATGGAAGGATCAACAAAAGCATCAACAAGGCTTTAATAATGGTGGAAGAAATAGGCTCAGCAATAGCAAGCCTTATCCATCATCTTCTCAGCAACAGACAGATAATTCTGAGCAGAGCACCTCTAACTTAGCAAACTTAGTCTCTGATCTGTCTAAGGCCACTTTAAGTTTCATGAGTGAAACAAGGTCCTCCATTAGAAATCTGGAGGCACAAGTGGGCCAGCTGAGTAAGAAAATCACTGAAACTCCTCCTAGTACTCTCCCAAGCAACACTGAAGAGAATCCAAAAAGAGAGTGCAAGGCCATTGACATAATCAACATGGCCGAACCTAGAGAGGGAGGAGAGGACGTGAATCCCAATGAGGAAGACCTCATGGGACGTCTCTCAAGGAAGAAGGAGTTCCCTATTGAGGACCTAAAGGAATCTGAGGCTCATATAGAGACCATAGAGATTCCATTAAACCTCCTTCTGCCATTCATAAGCTCTGAAAACTATTCTTCCTATGAAGAGGATGAAGATGTAACTGAAGATCAAGTTGCTCAATATCTAGGAGCCATCATGAAGCTGAATGCCAAATTATTTGGTAATGAGACTTGGGAAGGTGAACCTCCCTTGCTCATTAATGAATTAGATACATGGATTCAGCAAACTTTACCTCAAAAGAAACAAGATCCTGGTAAATTCTTAATACCCTGTACCATAGGCACCATGATCTTTGAGAAGGCTCTGTGTGACCTAGGGTCAGGCATAAATCTTATGCCACTCTCTGTAATGGAGAAGTTGGGGATCATTGAGGTACAGCCTGCCATATTCTCATTGCAAATGGCAAACCAGTCAGTAAGACAAGCTTATGGATTGGTAGAGGACGTGTTAGTGAAGGTTGAAGACCTTTACATCCCTGCTGATTTCATAATCTTAGACATTAGGAAGGAGGAGGATGAATGCATCATCCTTGGAAGACATTTCTTAGCCACAACAGGAGCTGTGATAAATGTCAACAGAGAAGAATTAGTCCTTCAATTGAATGGGGACTACCTTGTGTTTAAGACCCAAGGGTGTTCTTCTTTAACAATGGAGAGGAAGCATGAAAAGCTTCTCTCAGTGCAGAGTCAAACAAAGCCCCCACAATCAAACTCTAAGTTTGGTGTTGAGAGGCTACAGCCAAACTCTAAGTTTGGTGTTGAGAGGCTACAGCCAAACTCTAAGTTTGGTGTTGAATCCCCACATCCAAACTCTAAGTTTGGTGTTGGGAGTCTACAACATTGACCTGATCACATGTGAGGCTCCATGAGAACCCACTGTCAAGCTATTGACATCAAAAAAGCGCTTATTGGAAGGCGACCCAATTTTTTATTTATCTAATTTTATTTTTCTTTTATTGTTCTTTTATGTTTTATTAGGTTCATGATCATGTGGAGTCACAAAATAAATACTAAAATTAAAAATAGAATCAAAAACAGCAGAAGAAAAAGCACACCCTGGAGGAAGGACTTATTGGCGTTTAAACGCCAATAAGGAACATCTGGCTGGCGTTCAACTCCAGAATAGAGCATGGATCTGGCGTTGAACACCAGAAACAAGCAGCATCCTGGCGTTCAGACGCCAGGAATACACCCTGAGGAGAGCTGGTGCTGAACACCAGAAACAAGCATGGAACTGGCGTTCAACGCCAGAAACAAGCTGCAAATAGGCGTTCAACGCCAGAAACAAGCATCAATCTGGCATTGAACGCCAGGATTGCATGCAGAGGGCATTTTACACGCCTCATTGGTGCAGGGATGTAAATCCTTGACACCTCAGGATCTGTGGACCCCACAGGATCATCTCAGGATCTGTGGATCCCACAGGATCCCCACCTACCTCAACTCACCTTCTCTCCTCTTCACACAATCCAATAATACTCTTCCCCAAAAACCCTTTACCAATCACCTCAATCTCTCTTCTTCATCACCTCTTCACCACTCACATCCATCCACTCTTCCCCATAAACCCCACCTACCTTCAAAATTCAAAATCCCTTTTTCCCACCCAACCCACCCAATATGGCCGAACCTTAACCCCTCTCCCTCCACTATATAAACCACTCCATTCTTCTTCATTTTCACACAACACAACCTTCTCTTCTCCTCCTTGACCGAAACACAACCCTCTCTTCTTCTCCTCCATATCTTCTTCTTCTTCATCTATTCTTTCTTCTTTTGCTCGAGGGCGAGCAATCCTCTAAGTTTGGTGTGGTAAAAGCATAGCTTTTTTGTTTTTCCATAACCATTGATGGCACCTAAGGCCGGAGAAACCTCTAGAAAAGGGAAAGGGAAGACAAAAGCTTCCACCTCCGAGTCATGGGAGATGGAGAGATTCATCTCCAAAGCCCATCAAGACCACTTCTATGAAGTTGTGGCTAAGAAGAAGGTGATCCCCGAGGTCCCTTTCAAACTCAAGAAAAATGAGTACCCGGAGATCCGACATGAGATCCAAAGAAGAGGTTGGGAAGTTCTGACCAACCCCATTCAACAAGTCGGAATCTTAATGGTTCAAGAGTTCTATGCCAATGCATGGATCACTAAGAACCATGATCAAAGTGTGAACCCAAATCCAAAGAATTATCTTACAATGGTTCGGGGGAAATACTTAGATTTCAGTCCGAAAAATGTGAGGTTGGCATTCAACTTGCCCATGATGTAAGGAGATGCACGCCCTTACACTAGAAGGGTCAACTTTGATCAAAGGTTGGACCAAGTCCTTATGGACATATGTGTGGAAAGAGCTCAATGGAAAAGAGACTCCAAAGGCAAGCCGGTTCAATTAAGAAGACTGGACCTCAAGCCTGTGGCTAGAAGATAGTTGGAGTTCATTCAACGCTCCATCATCCCCACTAGCAACCGATCCGAAGTTACTGTGGATCGGGCCATCATGATTCATAGCATCATGAATGGAGAGGAAGTAGAAGTTCATGAAGTCATCTCCTTTGAACTCTACAAAATAGCCGAAAAGTCCTCCACCATGGCAAGACTAGCTTCTTCTCATCTTATTTGCCATCTATGTTACTCAGCTGGAGTTATCATAGAAGGAGACATCCCCATTGAGGAGGATAAGTGGTGCGCGAAATTGTGATCACTACACAACTTTGCACAACTAACCAGCAAGTGCACTGGGTCGTCCAAGTAATAAACCTTACGCGAGTAAGGGTCGATCCAACGGAGATTGTTGGTATGAAGCAAGCTATGGTCACCTTGTAAATCTCAGTCAGGCAGACTCAAATGGGTATAGATGATGAATAAAACATAAAGATAAAGATAGAGATACTTATGTATATCATTGGTGAGAGCTTCAGATAAGCGTATGAAGATGCTTTCCCTTCCGTCTCTCTGCTTTCCTACTGTCTTCATCCAATCCTTCTTACTCCTTTCCATGGCAAGCTTATGCAAGGGTTTCACCGTTGTCAGTGGCTACCTCCCATCCTCTCATTGGAAATGTTCAACGCACCCTGTCACGGCACGACTATCCATCTGTCGGTTCTCAATCAGGCCGGAATAGAATCCAGTGATTCTTTTGCGTCTGTCACTAACGCCCCGCCTTCAGGAGTTTGAAGCACGTCATAGTCATTCAATCATTGAATCCTACTCAGAATACCACAGACAAGGTTAGACCTTCCGGATTCTCTTGAATGCCGCCATCAGTTCTTGCCTATACCACGAAGACTCTGATCTCATGGAATGGCTGGCTCGTTTGTCAGGCGAGCGCTCGGTTGTCAGGCGATCAACCATGCATCGTGTATCAGGAATCCAAGAGATATTCACCCAATCTAAGGTAGAACGGAGGTGGTTGTCAGTCACACGTTCATAGGTGAGAATGGTGATGAGTGTCACGGATCATCACATTCATCAAGTTGAAGAACAAGTGATATCTTGGACAAAGAACAAGCGGAGTTGAATAGAAGAACAATAGTAATTGCATTAATACTCGAGGTACAGCAGAGCTCCACACCTTAATCTATGGTGTGTAGAAACTCCACCGTTGAAAATACATAAGAACAAGGTCTAGGCATGGCCGTGAGGCCAGCCCCCAAATGATCTAAGAACTAGATGTCCAAAGATGATCTAGAGATCTAAAGTGATCAAAAGATGAAAATACAATAGTAAAAGGTCCTATTTATAGGAAACTAGTAGCTTAAGAATTACAAAGATGAGTAAATGACATAAAAATCCACTTCCGGGCCCACTTGGTGTGTGCTTGGGCTGAGCAATGAAGCATTTTTGTGTAGAGACTCTTCTTGGAGTTAAACGCCAGCTTTTATGCCAGTTTGGGCGTTTAACTCCCATTTTGGTGCCAGTTCCGGCGTTTAACGCTGGGAAATCTGAAGGTGACTTTGAACGCCGGTTTGGGCCATTAAATCTTGGGCAAAGTATGGACTATCATATATTGCTGGAAAGCCCAGGATGTCTACTTTCCAACGCCGTTGAGAGCGCGCCAATTGGGCTTCTGTAGCTCCAGAAAATCCACTTCGAGTGCAGGGAGGTCAGAATCCAACAGCATCTGCAGTCCTTTTCAGTCTCTGGATCAGATTTTTGCTCAGGTCCCTCAATTTCAGCCAGAAAATACCTGAAATCACAGAAAAATACACAAACTCATAGTAAAGTCCAGAAAAGTGAATTTTAATTAAAAACTAATAAAAATATACTAAAAACTAACTAAATCATACTAAAAACATACTAAAAACAATGTCAAAAAGCGTACAAATTATCCGCTCATCACAACACCAAACTTAAATTGTTGCTTGTCCCCAAGCAACTGAAAATCAAATAAGATAAAAAGAAGAGAATATGCAATGAATTCCAAAAACATCTATGAAAATCAGTATTAATTAGATGAGCGGGGCTTTTAGCTTTTTGCCTCTGAATAGTTTTGGCATCTCACTCTATCCTTTGAAATTCAGAATGATTGGCTTCTTTAGGAACTCAGAATCCAGATAGTGTCATTGATTCTCCTAGTTAAGTATGATGATTCTTGAACACAGCTATTTATTGAGTCTTGGCCGTGGCCCAAAGCACTCTGTCTTCCAGTATTACCACCGGATACATACATGCCACAGACACATAATTGGGTGAACCTTTTCAGATTGTGACTCAGCTTTGCTAGAGTCCCCAATTAGAGGTGTCCAGGGTTCTTAAGCACACTCTTTTTGCCTTGGATCACAACTTTATTTCTTTCTTTTTCTTCCTTTTTCTTTTTCTCCCCTTTTTTTTCGTTTTTTTTTTGTATTGACTGCTTTTTCTTGCTTCAAGAATCATTTTTATGATTTTTCAGATCCTCAGTAACATGTCTCCTTTTTCATCATTCTTTCAAGAGCCAATATTCATGAACCACAAATTCAAAAGACATATGCACTGTTTAAGCATACATTCAGAAAACAAAAGTGTTGCCACCACATCAAAATAATTAAACTGTTATAAAATTCAAAATTCATGCAATTCATCTCTTTTTCAATTAAGAACATTGTTTATTTAAGAAAGGTGATGGATTCATAGGACATTCATAACTTTAAGGCATAGACACTAATGATCATAAGACACAAACATGGACAAACATAAAGCATAAATTTTCAAAAAACAAGAAAATAAAGAACAAGGAGATTAAAGAACGGGTCCACCTTAGTGATGGCGGCTTGTTCTTCCTCTTGAAGGTTTTATGGAGTGCTTGAGCTCCTCAATGTCTCTTCCTTGTCTTTGTTGCTCCTCTCTCATGATTCTTTGATCTTCTCTAATTTCATGGAGGAGGATGGAATGTTCTTGGTGCTCCACCCTTAGTTGTCCCATGTTGGAACTCAATTCTCCTAGGGAGGTGTTAATTTGCTCCCAATAGTCTTGTGGAGGAAAGTGCATCCCTTGAGGCATCTCAGGGATTTCATGATGAGTGGGATCTCTTGTTTGCTCCATCATTTTCTTAGTGATGGGCTTGTCCTCATCAATGGGGGTGTCTCCCTCTATGTCAACTCCAACTGAATAACAGAGGTGACAAATGAGATGAGGAAAGGCTAATCTTGCCAAGGTAGAGGACTTGTCCGCCACCTTATAGAGTTCTTGGGCTATAACCTCATGAACTTCTACTTCTTCTCCAATCATGATGCTATGGATCATGATGGCCCGGTCTAGAGTAACTTCGGACCGGTTGCTAGTGGGAATGATTGAGCGTTGGATAAACTCCAACCATCCTCTAGCCACGGGTTTGAGGTCATGCCTTCTTAATTGAACCGGCTTCCCTCTTGAATCTCTCTTCCATTGGGCGCCCTCTTCACAAATGTCAGTGAGGACTTGGTCCAACCTTTGATCAAAGTTGACCCTTCTAGTGTAAGGATGTTCATCTCCTTGCATCATAGGCAAGTTGAATGCCAACCTTACATTTTCCGGACTAAAATCCAAGTATTTCCCCCGAACCATAGTAAGCCAATTCTTTGGATCCGGGTTCACACTTTGATCATGGTTCTTGGTGATCCATGCATTGGCATAGAACTCTTGAACCATTAAGATTCCGACTTGCTGAATGGGGTTGGTAAGAACTTCCCAACCTCTTCTTCGAATCTCATGTCGGATCTCCGGATATTCACTCTTTTTGAGTGAAAAAGGGACCTCGGGGATCACCTTCTTCAAGGCCACAACTTCATAGAAGTGGTCTTGATGCACCCTTGAGATGAATCTCTCCATCTCCCATGACTCGGAGGTGGAAGCTTTTGCCTTCCCTTTCCTCTTTCTAGAGGTTTCTCCGGCCTTGGATGCCATAAATGGTTATGGAAAAACAAAAAGCAATGCTTTTACCACACCAAACTTAAAAGGTTTGCTCGTCCTCGAGCAAAAGAAGAAAGAAGAGAGTAGAAGAAGAAGAAATGAGGGAGAAGGGAAAGGCTTTGTGTTCGGCCAAAGAAGGGGAGAAGTGGTGTTTAGGTTGTGTGAAAATGAAGGGGTGAAGAAGGGTTTATATAGGAGAGGGGGGCTCATGGTTTGGTCATGTATGGGTGGGCTTAGGAGGGAAAGTGGTTTGAATTTGAAGGGTGAGGTAGGTGAGGTTTTATGAAGGATGGATGTGAGTGGTGAAGAGAAAGATGGGATTTGATAGGTGAAGGGTTTTTGGGGAAGAGGTGTTGAGGTGATTGGTGAATGGGTGAAGAAGAAGAGAGAGAGTGGTGGGGTTGGTGGGGATCCTGTGGGGTCCACAAATCCTGAGGTGTCAAGGAAAAGTCATCCCTGCACCAAATGGCATGCAAAAACGTGTTTTGTGCCAAATCTGGCGTTAAACGCCGGGCTGGTGCCCATTTCTGGCGTTTAACGCCAGGTTCTTGCCCTTTCCTGGCGTTTAACGCCAGTCTGGTGCTCTTTTCTGGCGTTAAACGCCCAGAATGGTGCCAGACTGGGCGTTAAACGCCCAACTGCTAGGCTTACTGGCGTTTAAACGCCAGTAGGTTCTTCCTCCAGGGTGTGCTATTTTTCTTCCTGTTTTTCATTCTGTTTTTGCTTTTTCAATTGATTTTGTGACTTCTTATGATCATCAACCTACAAAAAAAAAATAAAATAACAAAAGAAAATAGATAAAATATAACATTGGGTTGCCTCCCAACAAGCGCTTCTTTAATGTCAGTAGCTTGACAGAGGGCTCTCATGGAGCCTTACAGATACTCAGAGCAATGTTGGAACCTCCCAACACCAAACTTAGAGTTTGAATGTGGGGGTTCAACACCAAACTTAGAGTTTGGTTGTGGCCTCCCAACACCAAACTTAGAGTTTGACTGTGGGGGCTCTGTTTGACTCTGATTTGAGAGAAGCTCTTTATGCTTCCTCTCCATGGTGACAGAGGAATATCCTTGAGCCTTGAACACAAAGGATTCTTCATTCACTTGAATGATTAGTTCACCTCTATCAACATCAATCACAGCCTTTGCTGTGGCTAGGAAGGGTCTGCCAAGGATGATGGATTCATCCATGCACTTCCCAGTCTCTAGGACTATGAAATCAGCAGGGATGTAATGGTCTTCAATCTTCACCAAAACATCCTCTACAAGTCCATAAGCTTGTTTTCTTGAGTTGTCTGCCATCTCTAGTGAGATTCTTGCAGCTTGTACCTCAAAGATCCCTAGCTTCTCCATTACAGAGAGAGGCATGAGATTTACACTTGACCCTAAGTCACACAGAGCCTTCTTGAAGGTCATGGTGCCTATGGTGCAAGGTATGGAAAACTTCCCAGGATCTTGTCTCTTTTGAGGTAATGTCTGCCTAGATAAGTCATCCAGTTCTTTGGTGAGCAAAGGAGGTTCATCCTCCCAAGTCTCATTTCCAAATAACTTGTCATTTAGCTTCATGATTGCTCCAAGGTATTTAGCAACTTGCTCTTCAGTGACATACTCATCCTCTTCACAGGAAGAATACTCATCAGAGCTCATGAAAGGCAGAAGTAAGTCCAATGGAATCTCTATGGTCTCATTTTGAGCCTCAGATTCCCATGGTTCCTTATTAGGGAACTCATTGGAGGTCAGTGCACGCCCATTGAGGTCTTCCTCAGTGGCGTTCACTTCCTCTCCCTCCTCTCCAAATTCGGCCATGTTGAGGGCCTTGCACTCTCCTTTTGGATTTTCTTCTGTATTGCTTGGGAGAGTACTAGGAGGGAGTTCAGTAACTTTCTTGCTCAGCTGTCCCACTTGTGCCTCCAAATTCCTAATGGAGGATCTTGTTTCAGTCATGAAACTTTGAGTGGTTTTGATTAGATCAGAGACCATGGTTGCTAAGTCAGAGGTGTTCTGCTTAGAACTCTCTGTCTGTTGCTGAGAAGATGATGGAAAAGGCTTGCCATTGCTAAACCTGTTTCTTCCACCATTATTGTTATTGAAACCTTGTTGAGGTCTCTCTTGATTCTTCCATGAAAAATTTGGGTGATTTCTCCATGAAGAATTATAGGTGTTTCCATAGGGTTCTCCTAGGTAATTCACCTCTTCCATTGAAGGGTTCTCAGGATCATAAGCTTCTTCTTCAGATGAAGCATCCTTAGTACTGTTTGGTGCATTTTGCATTCCAGACAGACTTTGAGAAATCAAATTGACTTGCTGAGTCAATATTTTGTTCTGAGCCAATATGGCATTCAGAGTATCAATCTCAAGAACTCCTTTCTTCTGACTAGTCCCATTGTTCACAGGATTCCTTTCAAAAGTGTACATGAATTGGTTATTTGCAACCATTTCAATTAGCTCTTGAGCTTCTGTAGGCGTCTTCTTCAGATGAAGAGATCCTCCAGCCGAGCTATCCAAAGGCATCTTGGATAGTTCAGAGAGACCATCATAGAAAATACCTATGATGCTCCATTCAGAAAGCATGTCAGGAGGACATTTTCTGATTAATTGTTTGTATCTTTCCCAAGCTTCATAGAGGGATTCTCCATCCTTCTGTCTGAAGGTTTGGACTTCCACTCTAAGCTTACTCAATTTTTGAGGTGGAAAGAACTTTGCCAAGAAGGCATTGACTAGCTTTTCCCATGAGTCCAGGCTTTCTTTAGGTTGTGAGTCCAACCATGTCCTAGCTCTGTCTCTTACAGCAAAAGGGAATAGCATAAGTCTGTAGACCTCAGGTTCAACCCCATTAGTCTTGACAGTGTCACAGATTTGCAAGAATTCAGCTAAGAACTGATGAGGATCTTCCAATGGAAGTCCATGGAACTTGCAATTCTGTTGCATTAGAGAAACTAATTGAGGCTTAAGCTCAAAGTTGTTTGCTCCAATGGCAGGGATAGAGATGCTTCTCCCATAGAAGTCGGTAGTAGGTGCAGTAAAGTCACCCAGCACCTTCCTTGCATTGTTGTTGTTGTTGTTGTTTTCGGCTGCCATGGTTTCTTCTTCTTTGAAGATTTCTGTCAGGTCCTCTACAGAGAGTTGTGCCTTAGCTTCTCTTAGCTTTCGCTTCAAGGTCCTTTCAGGTTCAGGGTCAGCTTCAACAAGAATGCCTTTGTCTTTGTTCCTGCTCATATGAAAGAGAAGAGAACAAGAAAATATGGAATCCTCTATGTCACAGTATAGAGATTCCTTGAGGTGTCAGAGGAACAAAAAAATAGAAGGAAGAGGTAGAGGAATTCGAACTTAATTAGATAGAGTTCGAATTGTGCATTGAGAATGAGTGGTACTCCATAAATAGAAGGATGTGGGAAGAGAGGAAGAAATTTTCAAAAATCAAGTGAAATATTTTGAAAACATTTTAGAAAAACTTTAATTGATTTTCGAAAATCAAGAGTGGGAAAGAAATCAAGTAATTTTTGAAAAAGATTTTGAAATTAGAAATCAAAATGATATGATTAAAAACTGTTTTGAAAAAGATGTGATTAAAAAGATATGATAAAAAATTATGCTTTTAAAAAGATATGATTGAAAAGATATGATTTGAAAACAATTTTAAAAAGATTTGATTTTAAAAATTAATGACTTGCCTAACAAGAAAAGATATGATTCAAACATTAAACCTTTCTCAACAGAAAAGGCAACATATTTAAAATGTTCAATCAAATCATTAATTGTTAGTAAGTATCTTTGAAAAAGGAAAGGAATTGATTTTGAAAACATTTAATTGAAAAGATATGATTTGAAAAAGATTTGATTTTGAAAAACTTTGAAAACTTAAAAAAAAATTGATTTTGAAAACAAAATCCTCCCCCTTGTGCCATCCTGGCGTTAAACGCCCAGAATGGTGCACATTCTGGCGTTTAACGCCCAATGCGCTACCTTTTTGGGCGTTAAACGCCCAACCAGGCACCCTGGCTGGCGTTTAAACGCCAGTCTGTCCTTCTTCACTGGGCGTTTTGAACGCCCAGCTTTTTCTGTGTAATTCCTCTGCTGCATGTTCTGAATCTTCAGTTCCCTGTACTATTGACTTGAAAATAGAACCAAGATCAAATAAACAAGGCATGCAAGACACCAAACTTAAAATTAGACACTAGACTCAAACAAGAAACATAAAATATTTTTTGGTTTTTATGATTTTAAAATTTTTTTGGATTTTTCGAAAGTTATATGAGAATAGAAAATAAAGGTTTCAGAATTCTTAATTTGGATTCCAGGAATCATTGCAATGTTAGTCTAAGACTCCGGTCCAGGAATTAGACATGGCTTCTCAGACAGCCAAGCTTTCAGAGAAAGCTTCGGTCCAAAACACTAGACATGGCCAATGGCCAGCCAAGCCTTAGCAGATCATTGCTCCAATAGCAAGATTGATAGAAATCAACAAGCTCTTGTGATGATAGGTTGAAACCTCGGTCCAATAAGATTAGACATGGCTTCTCAGCCAGCCAGACTTCAACAGATCATCATGAAACACTAGAATTTATTCTTAAGAACTCTGAAGAAAAAATACCTAATCTAAGCAACAAGATGAACCGTCAGTTGTCCATACTCAAAACAATCCCCGGCAACGGCGCCAAAAACTTGGTGCGCGAAATTGTGATCACTACACAACTTTCCACAACTAACCAGCAAGTGCACTGGGTCGTCCAAGTAATAAACCTTACGCGAGTAAGGGTCGATCCCACAGAGATTGTTGGTATGAAGCAAGCTATGGTCACCTTGTAAATCTCAGTCAGGCAGACTCAAATGGGTATAGATGATGAATAAAACATAAAGATAAAGATAGAGATACTTATGTATATCATTGGTGAGAGCTTCAGATAAGCGTATGAAGATGCTTTCCCTTCCGTCTCTCTGCTTTCCTACTGTCTTCATCCAATCCTTCTTACTCCTTTCCATGGCAAGCTTATGCAAGGGTTTCACCGTTGTCAGTGGCTACCTCCCATCCTCTCATTGGAAATGTTCAACGCACCCTGTCACGGCACGGCTATCCATCTGTCGGTTCTCAATCAGGCCGAAATAGAATTCAGTGATTCTTTTGCGTCTGTCACTAACGCCCCGCCTTCAGGAGTTTGAAGCACGTCATAGTCATTCAATCATTGAATCCTACTCAGAATACCACAGACAAGGTTAGACCTTCCGGATTCTCTTGAATGCCGCCATCAGTTCTTGCCTATACCACGAAGACTCTGATCTCACGGAATGGCTGGCTCGTTTGTCAGGCGAGCGCTCGGTTGTCAGGCGATCAACCATGCATCGTGTATCAGGAATCCAAGAGATATTCACCCAATCTAAGGTAGAACGGAGGTGGTTGTCAGTCACACGTTCATAGGTGAGAATGGTGATGAGTGTCACGGATCATCACATTCATCAAGTTGAAGAACAAGTGATATCTTGGACAAAGAACAAGCGAAGTTGAATAGAAGAACAATAGTAATTGCATTAATACTCGAGGTACAGCAGAGCTCCACACCTTAATCTATGGTGTGTAGAAACTCCACCGTTGAAAATACATAAGAACAAGGTCTAGGCATGGCCGTGAGGCCAGCCCCCAAATAATCTAAGAACTAGATGTCCAAAGATGATCTAGAGATCTAAAGTGATCAAAAGATGAAAATACAATAGTAAAAGGTCCTATTTATAGGAAACTAGTAGCTTAAGAATTACAAAGATGAGTAAATGACATAAAAATCCACTTCCGGGCCCACTTGGTGTGTGCTTGGGCTGAGCAATGAAGCATTTTCGTGTAGAGACTCTTCTTGGAGTTAAACGCCAGCTTTTATGCCAGTTTGGGCGTTTAACTCCCATTTTGGTGCCAGTTCCGGCGTTTAACGCTGGAAAATCTGAAGGTGACTTTGAACGCCGGTTTGGGCCATCAAATCTTGAGCAAAGTATGGACTATCATATATTGCTGGAAAGCCCAGGATGTCTACTTTCCAACGCCGTTGAGAGCGCGCCAATTGGGCTTCTGTAGCTCCAAAAAATCCACTTCGAGTGCAGGGAGGTCAGAATCCAACAGCATCTGCAGTCCTTTTCAGTCTCTGGATCAGATTTTTGCTCAGGTCCCTCAATTTCAGCCAGAAAATATCTGAAATCACAGAAAAATACACAAACTCATAGTAAAGTCCAGAAAAGTGAATTTTAATTAAAAACTAATAAAAATATACTAAAAACTAACTAAATCATACTAAAAACATACTAAAAACAATGCCAAAAAGCGTACAAATTATCCGCTCATCAATAAGCCCATCACTAAGAAGAGGATGGAGCAAACAAGAGAGCCCACTCATGGATCCCAAGAGACGCATGAGGAAGCTCATCACCAAGAAATCCCTGAGATGCCTCAAGGGATGCACTTTCCTCCCAACAACTATTGGGAGCAACTCAACACTTCTCTAGAAGATTTGAGTTACAATATGGATCAATTAAGGGTGGAACATCAAGAGCACTCCATCATTCTCCATGAAATTAGAGAAGATCAAAGAGCAATGAGGGAGGAGCGACAAAGGCAAGGAAGAGACATAGAAAAGCTCAAGGACATCATTGGTTCTTCAAGAAGAAAGCGCCACCATCACTAAGGTAGACTCATTCCTTGTTCTTATTTCTCTATCTTTTTCGATTTTTATGCTATATGTTTGTTTATGTTTTATGTCTCTACTTCATGATCATTAGTATGTAGTAACTATGTCTTAAGGTTATGAATAATTCCATGAATCATTCACCTCTCTTAAATAAAAAATGTTCCTAATTCAAAAGAACAAAAAGTACATGAGTTTCGAATTTATCCTTGAAATTAGTTTAATTATATTGATATGGTGACAATACTTTTTGTTTTCTGAATGAATGCTTGAATAGTGCATATTTTTTATCTTGTTGTTTATGAATGTTAAAATTGTTGGCTCTTGAAAGAATGATGAACAAAGAGAAATGTTATTGATAATCTGAAAAATCATGAAATTGATTCTTGAAGCAAGAAAAAGTAGTGAAAAAGTAAAAGCTTGCGAAAAAAATAGAAAGAAAGAGAAAAAGCAAGCAGAAAAAGCCAATAGCCCTTAAAACCAAAAGGCAAGGGTAAAAGGGATCCAAGACTTTGAGCATCAATGGATAGGAGGGCCCAAGGAAATAAAATCTAGGCCTAAGTGGCTAAATCAAGCTGTCCCTAATCATGTGCTTGTGGCATGCAGGTCCAAGTGAAAAAGCTTGAGACTGAGTGGTTAAAGTTATGATCCAAAGCAAAAAAAGTGTGCTTAAGAACTCTGGACACCTATAATTGGGGACTTTAGCAAAGCTGAGTCACAATCTGAAAAGGTTCACCCAGTTATGTGTCATGGCATTTATGTATCCGGTGGTAATACTAGAAAACAAAGTGCTTAGGGCCACGGCCAAGACTCATAAAAGTAGCTGTGTTCAAGAATCAACATACTTAACTAGGAAAATCAATAATACTATCTGAAATTCTAAGTTCCTATAGATGCCAATCATTCTGAACTTCAATGGATAAAGTGAGATGCCAAAACTGTTCAGAAGCAAAAAGCTACAAGTCCCGCTCATATAATTAAGAACTAATATTCACTGATATTTTGAGATTTATAGTATATTCTCTTCTTTTTATCCTATTTAATTTTCAGTTGCTTGGAGACAAGCAACAATTTAAGTTTGGTGTTGTGATGAGCGGATAATTTATACGCTTTTTTGCATTGTTTTTAGGTAATTTTTAATAGGATCCAGCTACTTTTAGGGATGTTTTCATTAGTTTTTATGCTAAATTCATATTTCTGGACTTTACTATGAGTTTATGTTTTTCTATGATTTCAGGTAATTTCTGGCTGAAATTGAGGGACCTGAGCAAAACTCTGATAAAAGGCTGACAAAAGGACTGCTGATGCTGTTGGATTCTGACTTCCCTGCACTCGAAATGGATTTTCTGGATCTATAGAACTCCAAATAGCGCGCTCTCAATGGCGTTAGAAAGTAGACATCTAGAGCTTTGCAACAATATATAATAGTTCATACTTTATTCGAGATTAGACGATGTAAACTGGCGCCCAACGCCAGTTCCATGCTGCATTCTGGAATCAAACGCCAGAAACACGTCACGAACCAGAGTTGAACGCCAAAAACACATTACAACTTAGCGTTCAACTCCAAAAGAAGCCTCTGCACGTGTAAAGCTCAAGCTCAGCCCAAGCACATTCCAAGTGGGCCCCGGAAGTGAATTTCTGTATTAATTACTTACTTCTATAAACCCTAGTAGCTAGTCTAGTATAAATAGGACATTTTACTACTGTATTAGACGTCTTTGACCATTCGGTCTTTTTGACCATACCCTGGATTGTATCTTTGATCCTGTGATCACGTTTTGGGGGCTGGCCATTCGGCCATGCCTGGACCTTCATCACTTATGTATTTTCAACGGTGGAGTTTCTACATACCATAGATTAAGGGTGTGAAGCTCTACTGTACCTCGAGTTTCAATGCAATTACTATTATTTTCTATTCAATTCAGTTTATCCCTTTTCTAAGATATTCGTTGCACTTCACCATAATGAATGTGATGATCCGTGACACTCATCATCATTCTCACCTATGAACGCGTGACTGACAACCACTTCCGTTCTACCTTAGACCGGACGCATATCTCTTGGATTCCTCAATCAGAATCTTCGTGGTATAAGCTAGAATTGATGGCGGCATTCATGAGGATCCAGAAAGTCTAAACCTTATTTGTGGTATTCTGAGTAGGATTCAGGGATTGAATGACTGTGACGAGCTTCAAACTCGCGATTGTTGGGCGTGATGACAAACGCAAAAGAATCAATGGATTCTATTCCGACATGATCGAGAACCGACAGATGATTAGCCATGCCGTGACAGAGCATTTGGACCTTTTTCACTGAGAGGATGGGATGTAGCCATTGACAACGGTGATGCCCTACATACAGCTTGCCATGGAAAGGAGTAAGAATGATTGGATGAAGGCAGTAGGAAAGCAGAGATTCAGAAGGAGCACGGCATCTTCATACGCCTATCTGAAATTCCCATCGATGATCTACATAAGTATTTCTATCTTTATTTTATCTTTTATTTATTGTTATTTTTGAAAACCAATATAACCATTTATTATCCGCCTAACTGAGATTTACAAGATGACCATAGCTTGTTTCATACCAACAATCTCCGTAGGATCGACCCTTACTTACGTAAGGTTTATTACTTGGACGACCCAGTGCACTTGCTGGTTAGTTGTGTGAAGTTGTGAAATTATGTTTGGACCATGGTATCATGCACCAAGTGTTTGGCGCCATTACCAGGGAGAGAATGAATATGAATGCCATTATCAGAAATCACAATTTTGCCTATCAACCATGTGCTAACACTAACGGTATTTTTTAAAAAAATATATTGATAAAAATAGATATAATATAATTACAAATATAACATAAATAAATAAAATATATAAATAAATGTGAAACCAATATGTTTACCAATGTCTTTGTTAAATTTTATAAATTAGAGAATAAATTATGTATTCGGTTGCTTGGTGATCACATAGATGATCAAGTAATTGGATTGTAAATTAATCTTATAGTGTACATTTTATTTTTTTCTCATTTTTGAATGAAAGCGATAATTAAGAGAGTAAGTAGTAATACATAACGAAAAAAAATTGCACTATAACACATAATTATTACCAAAAGAAATATTCATATTAAAATTTTAAATACTACAAATCATGAAGATCAATCACAGTGTACTGGTCACTTCTCTCTATTTTTGACCATTATATAAGTTTTTATTTTCTAGTCAAGAATCTAATAACATTTAATTGAACAAAAAAAATTGAATTAAAAGTACTAAATTAAGGACAAATGAGTGAATAATATAAGAAATTATAACTTCGTACGTGTATAAAATAAAGAGAATTTACTGATTTATTTTATGTTAAACAATAAAACTAACAACAGTATATTAATAAAAGGATATATTTTTAAAAAAAGTCAGAATACAATTTCAAATATTTTCATAAATAAACTGTTAAATTTTTTGTTATTGATAAAATGATGCTATTATACAATTTTTTGGCAAAATTTAAAATCAAAAGGAAAATAATTTTGTGTGGGTTAATATAAATTAATTACGTACCAAATAAGTAGAATCGTTCATTTGTTTGTTTCAATATATCAGTACGAGAAAGCAAATTAAAATGATTATCCGAAATTTTATTATCATCGACCGTATGTACTATACGTGACTTTATCTTAAAAGATATTTTTCACGTGTGTACAGTCAGAATATATATTCCGCTTGATTTCTCAATCTCAAAATTTGAGAAGACATAGACCTTTCTTTCTACTAATTCATTCTCAAATATTTTTGTTAAATAATTCTTGATTGAATAATGAATTTTATCGTATTGCAAAATAAATTAAATATAAAAGCTATTAGCATTTACAAAACTATTAAAAAGAATTGTCTTTGACTTGTGAAATAGTATACTTATAAAATTAACTTAAAATATGAATTACAAATATTTATAAGAATTTAATTTTGATGCACTGACAATGTAAAGTAGTTTTACAAGTGCACCCAATTACGTAATGACACATAAATAAAAATAAATACCTTTCACATTGATCGCGTGAATGGTCATCCAAAAGAACGGATGTGATTGCACGACTGTGTAAAACGCTTTACACTGTCAGTGCATCAAAATTAATCTCTATTTATAACTTGAACTTAGCATTACTTGAAAAAATTTAGTAAATGAATCAACTAATCTTATCGTCTATTAGAACCATTTCTATGTAAATCGTCTTGCTATTGTCAAACATGAATAGAACTTTCTATAGCTTTATAATTCTTATCTTTATTTTCCATACTTTCTCTTCGTATAATCTACTATAGGTGATACTATTGATAGGATCGTAGTCAATAGTTATTAGGTATAAAAAAAATAGAATAAAGACTATGTGAAAATTATAAATTTTTTAAATGATAAACATAAAAGAAAATTTACTATTACTTATTATATATACTAATAATATGTCAATAATTTTAAAAATTTATTAATAATACTAATAGTTTAAAGATAATTTTACTATAGTTATAATAAATTTAGTTATTACTCTAAATAAATAAAATAAATAATATATTTGAAAACTAAAAAAAAAGATTAGCGGTAATTATGTTTAGAATATTCGTATGTTTTTTTTTTTGCTTGTCATTTTTTTACTCTCAAGAAAACTCTAAATTTAAAATATAGTAATAAATATGTCATGTGATAGAAAAATAATAAACTATATATATATATATATATATATATATATATATATATATATATATATATATATATATATATATATTATTGCTATATAGAGAGTCAATACATAAAAATATGTTATCGTAATAAAATATCACACTATGAATAATTATATTAGTCAAATAAATTTATTTATACTTTATATCTATTATATTATTTTATGTAAAATTAAAATATACTCTTCTAATTTAATATTATATATATTTACTTTTGATATTGTCCAAAATTAAATTGGGATATGACTAAAGTCTTAACACGGTAAAAAAAAATATAATTAATATCTAATATTTTAATAATTAAATACCTAAAATAAGTTAATAAATAATAATAATTAATACCTAAAATATCATATATATATATATATATATATATTTGTTTTTGATATTGTCCAAAATTAAATTGAAATTATGTTCAAAGTCTTAATACCGTAATTGAAATATAATTAATACCTAAAATTTTAATAAGCAAATACCTAAAATAAGTTAATTAAATAACAACAATTAATACTTAAAATATTGAAAAGGAATTTTTAATAAATGTGAGAAATAAAAATAAAAAAATTAATAAATAATATTAGTGTTTAAATGAAAGAATTGATAAAGAATAATAATTATAAGTAAAAATAGTATTTTTATTTTTGAAAAAAAATACATGAGAAATTGTTTAATAATCCGTGCCGTGTACATGATAATAAATTGTTCAATAATTCGTACTATGCACGTGATAAGGTTGAAATTATAATTTTAAATTATTTTATTAAAATTAATTTGAATTGTAGTAATTTAATTAATAAAAATGTAACATGTTATGCGTTTATTTTTTCTTAATCTAGTGTTATGTGTATCAATTCTAATATAGTTATTAATCATTTTTGTTAATCTACTTTTTTTTTCTAAATTTATGATTTAAAATAACAATTATAAATATTAATAATTAAACACATTATTATATTATAATTATTTACGTTTTATTTCCAAAATTGAAAACATACTATTTCTTTTTTATTTAATGGTTTTTTATTTATACTACCAGTATATATTAATCGATTAGTCAGTGATTTTTTTATTCGTAGGATATATTTATTTATTTTGTTTAAATAATTTTAAATCTTTTCTTATTTAAGTATACATATATATTAAATTACATATATTAATTATTTTTTGATTTTTTTATTATAAATATTTTTTTTAGCCTACAATCATTCAATGATTTTGTTATTCCATTAATACTATCATACGCATAATAATATTCATAAATCATACTAATTTTCGTATTTATTTATATGTATATATATCAATTGTTTAGTTAATAATTTTTTTATTTTTAGAATATATTTATTTTGTTAAATAATTTTAAATACTTCTTTATGTAGTTTATATATATTTATTTTTAATAATTTTTTATTATTAATGTCATCGTATATGTAATTTTCGTAAATTATAATAATTTTTTATTTATCTATACATATAATATTAATTTTGTAAAATAATTCTAAATATATATATATATATATATATATATATATATATATATATTAATTGTACATATAAAAATTTAAGTCGCATATATTAATATTTTTTTGTTATGATTATTTATATATATATATATATATATATATATGATTTTTTTATTCCGAGTAATAATTTTTTATTTTTTATATTCATGCGTATTTTCTAATTCCTTTTCATATGTATGATTAACAAGTTTTTTTAAACAGTGATATTTTAATTTTTTTCTTTCAATTATTTTTATATATTAGCAAGAAAGCAAAACCACGTATTGTGACTCTTTTTTCCTTTTTACACCTTAATCTTAATTAATCAATCTTGTGTCCACACAATATAATTAAACTTTTAATCATTCTAATTTATTGATGAATTATATTTCTCTTAATAATTGTATTACTAATCTGAAATACAAAAAAAGGTGATACATATATCCAAAAAAGAAAACAAACTTAAAAATAAATAAAAAATTCATATTAAAAAATTTAAAAATAATATATCCAAAAAGAATAGTCATAATATATAAAATGAGACAACAATTTAAATTTCTCTAAAACTAATTTAATCAATTACCAATATTAGAACTAAATTATTTAAATAATATTTAATCTATTCTAATCCTTAGATACGTATAGATTAGAGTCATTCTCGTAATAACCAACCAAAATAATATCATAAGATCGAACACTTAGAATGCGTACAAATTCAAACTATCTTCTTATTAAAATGGTCAAATTAAATTGACTTTTATTCTCCTCAATGGCATTGTATTAATGCACCAGAAGATCGGTAGTTTCTGAAAAAACCACAATATGTTATAAAATTATTTTTAATACAAAAAGTTTAAGAGAAAAAACTTTAAATATAGTACCAATTTTTGAATTGTATCTTCAAGGTTGGCACGAATTTTTCAAAACTGAATCTAAATTGAGGAAATTCAATCTCATTATATGCTCCACTTCGAATATTTTCGGACAATCGTAGAAAACGTGGAGGGGATGTGACTTGAACTTGACCTACAAAGCTCCTTAGAAACAATTGCCCAATCAAAGAAGAATAAAATATTAGAAAAAAAGAATGCTTTGATTCTTAGAAGATTTGGACTCACTAATCACAAAGAAACACTATATATAACCTTTAGCAGTACAAAAATAATTATAAAAATTAATTATTACAATATCAATTTACCATTGCGAATGTTAGTATCATATTTATAGTAATTAGACTTATAAATTTATGTTTAACTTTTTATATAATTATAATTAAGATATTTTTTAAATTAATTATGCATTATTCATTAAATGCTAATTGTAATATATCAATTAATTAATTTGATTAGTGTTCGGTTGAGCGGTTACCGGACGGTTCAGGGTGATAGGGTTGCCTCGCCTCGAGCGGGTGTGCCGGGACTGGATCTTCCGAGTAGCCGAACTTTCGTTGTGGAAAGATGGGGGGGTCACCTGCAAAGACACTCCGACGCTCTAGTTAGTTAGTGTGCAGGTGAGGAATAGGTTAGGTAGGATATGTGACGTACCTTGGGGGAAGGGCAGGTCCTTCCCCATTTATATTGTGTCAGAGGTGGGCCCTGAGGGGACGGGCCCACTTTCCTCGAAGCTTCCTCACAGCTGTGTTGGGGGGGCTGATGAGGACGCGTGTCCAGGCATCGTGGCGAGGGCGAGTACCCGACCGCTCGGGTCGGATTCTCAATGGGTCGGGTCGACCCGTAGGTATTTTGGGCTAGGCCGTAACAGTGCCCCCAACGCGCCGGCAATCAGCCGCATGGGCTGTTGGTGGCGGGTTCTCTTTATTCATGGTCGCTAGGTCGGCCGTTCGTGGGGGACGCGCCACTCGCGTGCGTGCCCGTTCGTTATTCGGGGCGCTCATTCGTCACCTCGTTTCTCGCGCGGGGCATTGAATGCTCATAATGGATTGAAAAACCCCATATGCAAAAGACCATTTTTCCCCTAGGCCTTTCGCACTCTCCCTAAGGCAGTTTTAAACAGTTTCGCATATTCTTCTTCCATTCTTGTTTCTCCTATCCATCTTCGCTCCTCTTTTTTCTTGCATTCCCCATCATCCAAGAGCTCTTTTCAACATTCTTGCGTGTTTTGCTCCTTGCCGAACTTTCCCAATAATCCAGGTAATTACCATCTTCCTTCTGCCTTAGTGGTTTTCTGCATGCTTGTTATAGGTGTCTGTTGCTTTTTATTTCTGTGGGTAGGTGTATTTTCTCTTTTTTTTTTTTTTGAGTATGGTGTGCCAAGGGGGGTTATCATTCTGGACTTGGTTTTAATTGGTCTCCCCTTTAGCTACGCTTAGTTTGGGTTGTAGGATAGGTGATATGTGGGTTTTTCCGGGCTCCCGACCTCATGGACTAATCGAGCGGTGCCCCCACTGTAGGTATGCCTCGTGTTGTCGGCTGGGCTTCCACTTTTGCTCCGGGTTATGACCCGTATGCCTGGGTTGTTTCCGACCTCAGGGACTCCCCCAATCAGATGGGTGAGGAGGAACTCACGGAATTCTATCAGGCCGAGTACCTGTGTGGGGGTACCGACGAAGAGGCTAATTACGACGTGTATGTTCCTGCTCCTCACGAGCAGTTGTATGAGATAAACTTCAACGCCCCCCGGGTTGCCGACTGGATCTGGTTTTACAAGGCCATGTTCACCCAAGTAGGGGTTTGCATCCCTTTCTCTCCCTTCCAGATGGGCCTTCTTAACCGGATCTCGGTAGCGCCATCACAGCTGCATCCGAACAGTTGGGCTTCAATCCGCTGCTTCGAAATGGTGTGCGAGGACTTGGAGCTGCCGATCTCTGTCGTTTCCATGATTGTTTATTCTTGCCTTTGCTGTACTAATTGCTAACTTGTTCATTTCTGGTTTGTAGTGGGACTTTCTGCCGAAGTGACCGGCATGGAGAACTTGTTCCATACTTTCCTTCAGAAGGATGACGCCGAAGAGGCCGGGGGACAATCGGCGGCGGTTCCTGAGGGCGAGGCGGCCCAGACGGCACCCACTCCTCCCGACGTCCCCGTGACCACGAATGTTGCCACTTCGAAGTCCGCGTCCCCAATTCCTCAGGAAGTGGCCGTTCCCGGGCACTCGTCTTCTTCACGTCGGGAGGAGGAGGAAGAGCTGTCTGTCATTCCCACCCCCAAGAGACAGAGGTCGCAGTATAGTCCCGAGGGGGTCCTTACTGTCATGGAAAGGAACTTTGATGCCGGGGCGTTCATAGATGCTCAGCTGCTCCCTGGCACGGAGGAACATTTCCATGGTACCGACCTCTCTGGGCAGGCACGATGGATGTACCGCACCCTCCTTCGCGGCGCGGCCATAGCCCGGAAGGCTGAGTTCGAGCTTTCGGGTATGGCCTCGCTTCGTCGGAAGCTTGAGTCCGCGGTCGCCGCTAACAACAAGTTTAAAGCTCAAGTTGAAACGCTTCAAGGGCAGCTAGTCGAGGCGGGGAATAAGCTCGAGGCCGCCGAGAAAAAGACTGTGTCGGCCGAGGAGAAGTTAAAAACTGCCGACGCGTCTGTGTCTCGTCTGACGGAGCAAGAGATGACCCTGAAGAGCCAGTTGAGCACCGCGCAAAGTCGGGTGGCTGCTTTGGAGAAAGAACGGGATGATGCAGTCGCGGTTGCTAAGACTGCTCGGGACGAGGCCGATGCGTTCAAGAAAAGACACAAGGAGGTGAAGAAGCAGGGCAAGAATGCGATTTTCATGACTGAAGTGGCCCTCAAAGCTCAAGTGAAGATTATTGCTCCTGATTTCGATGTGTCGGTAATTGGCGTCTTCAAAACCATCAAGGACGGGAAGATTGTCGACATGCCGAAGAAGTGATATTTGTAATACTGAACTTTTTGTAGAACTGTTGTTCGGATCGAAACTTTTTTTGTGCCCGTTAGTGGGTTTGCCGGTTTGTTCGTGCGTATGTTTGATTACTATGCTTGTTTTACTTCAATGTCTGCCGGTTTACTCGCCTTTACCGTTAAGTCGGCATTTATTTGAGGTCACGATTTTTCTGTTATGGCCGTTTGTTACGTCCTTGGCCTAGGGGGCTCCCGGGGTGATCAGCCCTGGGGCCGTTTATCCTCGTTTGCACGGTGGTCGCTCAAAAAAGGTAAACACAAAATAACAAAAATATAGGCAAGCATAACAATTGGTAACTAAGCAAATCTTATCACTGTAACAAAGGTATTGAGGTGTTGTTACAAAGTAAGTGACTTAGGAGTAAAACCTTCTTAAGTTATCTGCGTTCCAAGTCCTCGGGATCTCTTTGCCATTGAGCTTTTCCAGCTTGTATGCGCCCTTACCGATCACCTCTTTGACTCTGTAGGGTCCTTCCCAATTTGCTGCCAGTTTGCCCTCTCCCGAGGTCGGCAGGCCGACGTCGTTGCGCCTTAGGACGAGGTCGTTTGCTTCAAACTTTCTTTTGAGTGCTTTGGTGTTGTAGCGCAGGACCATTCTTTGCTTTAGCGCTGTTTCAGCCAAGTGGGCCATCTCCCTGGCTTCATCTATCAGGTCCTTTTCTACAGCTTCCTCTACTCCCTTCAGAAGTAGTCGTGGGCTCGGTTTCCCGATTTCCACAGGTATTACCGCATCTAGCCCGTACGTTAATCGAAAGGGGGTCTCCTTAGTGGAAGATTGCTCGGTTGTACGGTAGGACCAGAGAACCGAGGCGAGCTCGTCGGCCCAAGCACCCTTCTTATTGTCCAGCCGCTTCTTAAGTCCTAGTAGGATGATCTTGTTTGCGGACTCGACCTGTCCGTTTGTTTGGGGGTGTTCCACCAAGGAGAACCTCTGTTTTATGCCCAGGCCGGTGAAGAACTCTGTGAATTTCTTGTCGGTGAACTGTGTTCCGTTGTCTGAGATGACGGCTTCCGGGATACTGAACCGTGTTATCACTTTCCTCCACATGAATTTCCTGCAATTGGACGAGGATATGCTGGCCAGCAATTCGGCCTCTATCCATTTGGTGTAGTAGTCAATAGCGACTATGAGGTACTTGACTTGTTTGGGGCCAACCGGGAAGGGCCCTAAGAGGTCGACTCCCCATTGTGACAATGGCCAGGAAGACGTTAGCAAGCTTAGCTCAGAGGCCGGTGCTCTATGGAAATTGGCGTTTTCTTGGCATTTGACACACTTCCTAACGAATTCTTTCGAGTCTGCCATCATTGACGGCCAATAGTACCCTGCCCAGATTAATTTTCTTGCCAGGGCTTTGCCTCCTATGTGATGGCCGCAGCACCCTTCATGGACTTCCCTGAGGACGTAGTCCGTTTGGTCGGGGTGCAGGCATTTCAGTCGGGGCTGGTTGAATCCTTTCTTGAACAACTGACCCTAGATGATTGCATAGTTGGTTGCTTCCCTTCTCAGCTTCTTGGCATCTTTTTCGTTGTCAGGAAGTTTGTCGTTTTCTAAGAAGTCCGTGATGGGGTCCAACCATGAGGGGTTTAGCTTTGAGAGGTGCAGGGTGACTGTCGGCTCCTTCATCATTCCTTGGATGAGAGATCGGTTACCCTCTCCCGGTTTGGTGCTAGCCAACTTCGATAGGAGGTCCGCCCGTGTGTTCCTTTCCCTCGGAACGTGGTGGATCGTGACTTCTTCAAACTTCCGGCTCAAATCCTTGACTTTCTCCAAGTACTTTTGTAGTAGCGAGTCCCTGGCTTGGTAGCTCCCGTTCACTTGGGAGGTGACGACCTGTGAATCGCTGCATATTTCCAACCTTGTCGCTCCGACCTCCGTTGCTAGGGTTAAGCCTCCTATAAGGGCTTCGTATTCTGCTTGGTTGTTCGACACGGGGAATTCAAACTTGATCGACTGCTCGTACACGACCCCGGCCGGGCTCTCTAGGATGATCCCGGCGCCCCCGGACGTCTGATTAGAGGCCCCGTCCAGATGGAGCCTCCACCGTGTGCCCGTCTCTTCGGTTGGTTCTCCCGTTACTTCAACTAGAAAATCTGCCATCGCTTGCGCCTTGATTGCTTGTCGGGGCTCGTACCGTATGTCGTATTGGGAGAGTTCGATGGACCAAGTCATCATTCTTCCCGCCAAATTGGGTTTCTGGAGTACTTGCCGGATTCCTTGGTCTGTCCTCACGACGATCTGGTGGCCTTGGAAGTATTGTTTTAACCTCCTCGAAGTGGTCAAGAGTGCCAGAGCTAGCTTTTCCAGTTTGCTGTATCTAAGTTCCGCCCCTTGTAGGGCTCTGCTCATGAAATAGACTGGCTGCTGAGCCTTTTCTTCTTCTCGTATCAAGACCGCGGCCAGGGCTTCTCCTGTTATTGCGAGGTACAGATATAACGACTCTCCGACTTTTGGCTTTCCGAGTACGGGGGGTGTTGCTAGGATTTCCTTGAAGTGCTTGAAAGCTTCCTCGTATGCGGGCGTCCATTCGAACGCTATCCCTTTCCTCATGAGGTTAAAGAAGGGTAGGGCTCTTGCTGCTGAGGCTCCGAGGAAACGGGATAACGAGGTTAGTCGACCTGCCAATCTTTGGACGTCTTTGACGCAACCCGGACTCTTCATTTGGAGTATTGCTTGGCATTTCTCAGGGTTGGCTTCTACCCCCCTTTGGGTTATCATGAATCCTAGGAACTTCCCGGCTTCCATGGCGAAGGCACACTTCATGGGATTGAGTCTCATACCGTGTTGTCGGAGAGACGCGAATACACTTCTCAGGTCATTCAGAAGGTCATCGGGTCGCGCAGTCTTCGCGAGGATGTCATCTACATAAACTTCCACTGTCTTGCCTATAAGGTCGCCAAATATTTTGTTCATCAGTCTTTGGTATGCTGCTCCCGCGTTTTTTAGGCCGAATGGCATTACCCTGTAGCAGAAGGTTCCTCCTGGCGTTATAAATGCTGTTTTAGCCTCGTCGGGCCGGTGCATCGGTATTTGGTTGTAGCCGGAGTAGGCATCCATGAAGCTCAGATACCGGTAGCCCGCTGCCGTGTCGACTAGCGCATCTATGTTGGGGAGGGGAAAGTAGTCCTTAGGGCATGCCTTGTTGAGGTCGGAGTAGTCTACGCACATTCTCCATTTGCCGTTGTGCTTTTTTACTAGAACTACGTTCGAGAGCCAGGTCGAGTAGTCTAGTTCCCGTATGAAGCCTGCTTCAAGGAGGTTGGCCGTCTGCCTGGCCACCTCCTCCGCCCTTTCGCGCGACATCTTTCTCCTCCTCTGAGCCACCGGGCGGGCTTCCGCTTTGACGGCCAGGTGATGCGACATGACTTTGGGGTCTATGCCCGGCATGTCGGCCAGCGTCCAGGCGAACAAGTCCCCGTTAGCCTTGATCATTTCCACCAAGGGTTCCTTCAATTCCTACGGAAGGTTTCTATTAACAAACGTGAACTTGTCCTCCGTGTCACCGACCCTGAACTTCTCCAGGTCCCCCTCCGGTTCTAGTCTGGGCTTGTCGTCGACCCTGGCGTCCAGGTCAGCCAGGAGCACCCCTGACGCCTCTTTGGATTTCTTCCTTAGGGAGAGGTTGGCGTTGTCGCAAGCGACCGCCGTTTCTAGGTCTCCCCTTATGGACCCTATAGATCCGTTGTCGGTGACAAACTTCATGACTAGTAGCTTTGTGTTGATTATTGCTTCAACATCGTTGATCGTCTTCCTCCCCAAAATGATGTTGTAGGTCATGGAATCTCGGAGAACCACGAACTCAGCCATTGCTGATCTTCGGCCTTGGGCCTGTCCCGCGGAAATCGGCAGGGATATTACTTCATCTGGCTTGATGAAGTGGTCGCCTAGCCCGATGACCCCGTGCTGATGAGTCGACAGGTCGGCGTCCTTTAATCCCAGTGCGTCGAACACGTTGCGGAACATAATGTTCAAGTCCGCCCCCGTGTCAATAAGGATTCGTTTTACGAGGCCTGTTCTCACCCTGGCCGTGATGACCATGAGTGGATTTTCAGGGGCCTCATCGAACCACTGATCTTCCGGGCCGAAGGAGATAGATGGGGGCTTCTTAGAGCTTCACATCAGCGTGGAGGAGACCGCCAGGATCTTGGCGTCTTTCTTGTTAGCCGACCTCGACCTTGGTACGGTGTTTTTGGCGGTTACTACGTTTATCACGGTGAGACCATGGTCTTTGTCTTCTGGCTCTTGTCGTCGCTTTGCCGATCGGGTCTTGCCTTCCTCGTCTTGGTCGCGATGTCACCTCCTCGGCTCCCTTATAAGATGGGAGAATTCTGAGAGTTTACTGTCCCTTATGGCTTACTCCAGTGCATCCCTTAGGTCAAAGCAGTCCTGTGTTTGGTGCCCGTAGCCCTTGTGGTAGTCACAGTAGAGGCTCTTGTTCCCCCGGTACGGTCTTTGAGTGGTCGGGGCTTCGACAAGATTCCTTTCTCGGCTATTTGCTGGTAAACTTCCATGATGGGGAGAGTGAGTGGAGTGTAGTTGGTGAACTTCCCGATCCGGGAAAACGGTCTGGGTGCCCTGCTCGGTCCTCCCTCTTTGGGTTGTTCTTTCTGTCTCTCTCTGTTACCTTGTTGCCTAGGTTAATTGTAGCAGGAGTGCCGTTTATTGGCAACCACGACCTGGCTGACTTCCTCGTCATTTATGTATTCCTTAGCTACCGTTTGGATTTCGTGCATCGTCCAAACCGGTTTCGTGGTGAGGTATTTTCGAAAGTCCTCGTTCAGGAGGCCGTTCGTCAGACAGAGGCTAGCCACCGAGTCGGTTAGGCCATCAATTTCCAAGCATTCATCGTTGAAGCGGTCCAGGTATTTTCTGGTCGGCTCCCCGGGCCTTTGGGTTATCCCGAGCAGGTTGATCGGGTGTTTTGTCTTTACTATTCGTGTTGTGAATTGAGCCAAGAAGGCACGACTGATGTCCGAAAACCCATAGATGGACCCCTGCGGGAGGCCGTTAAACCATCGGATCGCAGGTCTGGCCAGGGCGACCGGGAAGGCTCGGCACCTCACCTCGTCCCCTACTCCCTCCAGATTCATTCTAGCCTCGAAGGCCGTGAGGTGTTCCAGAGGGTCTTGGGTTCCATCGTACCTCATGTCCGTTGGTTTGTCGAAGTGCTTCGGCAACCGGACCTCAAGGATGGACCGATGGAACGGGGTGGCGCCCATTATCACGGGTTGCCGTGTCCTCACAGGCCTCCCTTCTCCATCTTCGCGATCTTGTCCCGCGTGGCGTGTTTCTTTGCCTCGGAAGTAGATGATTGTGTCGTTTCGTCTTCTCGGGATGGGATAATCTTCTTGGGTGCTTTCCGCTTCTGTTCTAGAAGCGGAAGCGTGCCAGGAGTGACTCCGGTGGGAGTCTCTCTCCCGGCTCTCAGGGGAAAGGGAGTAACTAGGATCTATGGTTCGTCGATCGTGCTCCTGATCAGCTAGTTGTCGCTCCAGATTCTGGACTCTATGGCGTAGCTCCTGCATTATTCTGGCGCTGTCACCGCCAGTTCCCCCGAAAGGCCGCGTCTCTCGCGTCCTTGTACGTGGTTCGATGCGTTGCCGGGGGGACCTTCGTCGTCCTCCCGGTGAAGCGACGGAGGCTGCCCCCTCTGCGCCGGCTGCTCGGCCTTGGTCTCCGAAGCCCGGCACAACTTCCATAAGAGCGAATCCCCACAGACGGTGCCAATGTTCGGTTGAGCGGTTACCGGACGGTTCGGGGTGATAGGGTTGCCTCGCCTCGAGCGTGTGTGCCAGGACTGGATCTTCTGAGTAGCGAACTCTCGTTGTGGAAAGATGGGGGGGTCACCTGCAAAGACACTCCGACGCTCTAGTCAATTAGTGTGCAGGCGAGGAATAGGTTAGGTAGGATATGTGACGTACCTTGCGGGAAGGGCAGGTCCTTCCCCATTTATACTGTGTCAGAGGTGGGTCCTGAGGGGACGGGCCCACTTTCCTCGAAGCTTCCTCACAGCTGTGTTGGGGGGGCTGATGAGGACGCGTGTCCAGGCATCGTGGCGAGGGCGAGTACCCGACCGCTCGGGTCGGATTCTCAAGGGGTCGGGTCGACCCGTAGGTATTTTGAGCCAGGCCGTAACAATTAGACATTCGAATCTCACCATTTATTATAATTTATATGAATTTATTAATTATAATTAATTATATCAATTAATTAATTTAGTTAATTATATTAATTATTTGATTTGATTGGAGTAAATATCGAATTATTTAATAAATAATAAATATGATAATAAAATATATGAATTAATTTAATTATTTTATTTTTCTCAATACCATTTATTTATACCAGCAAATGTTTTTTACTCATTTGCTTTTTTTTTCTCTCTCTCTCTCCCTCGCTCCCTCTCTCTCCCTGTCTCTCTCTCTCATGTTTAGGTACAATTTTTGTAATTTATTAAATTTTTGTTTCTTTTATCTTTATTTATAAATTTAATTTTTTTTATTTTTTTATTTTTGTTTATTTTAATTGCTTATTATTAGGCGCACACTTTTTTTCTTTTAACTTCTGATTAACAAAAAAATGTGTCATTTTTATGTTATTTTTAAATAATCTTACTATAATTTTGGCTATAAGGGACTTGGAGAAGTCGGGATGTTCGGATAATGACGTTAACTGTGAGCCGTACCAGGTAGAGCAAGGTGGTAGTTGGGTTGCAGATTTGGAGAAAAATAGAGTAGCTTGGGATTTGGCGATAGAATCAGGAGTTGTTCCTTATGATGAAGAAGATGATATTATGACTGCTCTTCAAACTCAGAATGAACTTATTGCACAGAAAAGGAAGCAAGCAAAACAAAAAGAGAAAGCAAGAAGGAGTCATCCTAAAAATCGGAATAAGGTGTGTAATACAATTTTTAAATGATTTTAGTTTTTGAATGTGAGAGGGGCTTAAGGGGTGTTGGAAGCTTGGATATGGTGAAAAATTTAAGACCAAATATAGTTTGAACATGTTAGGATTAATAGAGATGAAAAAGCAGGTGGATACAAAATTAATGCAGTGTAATTTTGGAAAAATGATACAGTGAATTGGGTTCTTGTGAGTTCTGGACGGTGCTTTTAAAAGTTTTTTGTTGTTGTGGGATGTACTAATATTTGATTTGCGTAACTGCTATAGAGGGGAGAGATGGTTGTGTGTGGAAGATGTGTTAACGAACAAGAATTTTAATTTTGCGTTCTGCTGGTTGAGTTTTATCTATGGTTTGTGTCAAGCTCCTATTTGCTACATAGGTGGCTTTAATAAGATTGTGCAAGTGGAAGAAAAGAAAGGAACATAATTTATAATTCTATATCAATAAATTAAAATTTATATATTTTAAAAAATATTTAAAAAGATCAATTTTATATATTATTTATAAATTTTTTTTATCTATGTCCTATATTAAAATTATATATAAAAAATTTTAAATAATTAATATCATTAATATATATAATTATATATTGCTATTTCATATATATATATATATATATATATATATATATATATATATATATATATATATATAACCGAGGCAACTCACAAGCTAATGAACTGAGCTTATTTAAGATTAAGATAAGCTCATTTAATTTATAAATTCAATTTCACGCTCAAATTTGACTCACCAATTCACGAGTTTACCTTATCAAACTATTAGCGAATCGAATTCGAGTTCACTTCCTGCCTACCTATAACTACACAATCATAGGGAGTTGGGAGGCTCCACCAATTTCACCTTTCATCAGTCTCCACGCGTCACCCCCTCAGCCTCTCAAAATCCAATCCCCACCTGTGCACCACTGCACCAGATCACCACCCAAGAATAGAAAAGAAATAAAACAACAACCGATTCCGCCCGCAGATAAAATAAAAAAAGGAAGACAGGTGCCGTGAACTGACCAAAACAATCAAGATCAACACTCAAAATTCAACTTAAAAAATAAAAACAAACAAACAAATAGTAATAAAAAATTCTGCATATATCAACGGTTCAGATAGTCAGACCGTCCGACGAATCCAACGGCCCTCACTTGTTGTCGGATTCACCCTGTCTCTACTCTTGCTCTTAGCCACCATTGCCACTGAATAGATATTAGATAATCAGATATTAGATAATCCCTGGAACCTCACCCATATAAATTATCCGCAACACGCAACCACACTCTTTCATTTCTTACATGCGCGCATAACTAGTAATATACTCATTTTTTCAAACTTTTGATTTCCAACTCTCTCTCTCTCTCTCTCTCTCTGTGTATTGCAATGTCTGCGTTGGAATACTTATCTCCATTAACACACACCCAACTTTACTTGAATTCTGACTCCAATTTCCATCGCTGGCGGAGGCACACGGCGACATCGTTTCGGCACGTGGTGACGTCGACACGTTTCGCTCCCAATTCGGGACAGCCTAGGGTTCCGACTAGGCACGCTAATTTCTCGACCGATTCGTTGAGGTTCCATGTTTGGGGAGATTTCAAGAGGGGATACGATAGGATTAGGGCTAGCAGTGGCCAAGAGAGCGATTCCGCCGCGAGTTCCGGCGAGGAGAAGAGTGGCGACGGCGACAAGGGATCGAAGACGGCGGCGGGGTCCAGCTCGAACAGGAGGAAGGAAAAGCAGCAGGGAAAGGGAGGGTGGTGGTGGTGGTGGTTGGGGTCCAAAGGCGCCAGCGGTGGCAGCGGAGGGAAGTGGCGGTGGCAACCGATAGTTCAGGCTCAGGAGATTGGGGTTCTGCTTCTTCAGTTGGGGATTGTGGTGTTTGTTATGAGGTTGCTTAGGCCAGGGATTCCATTACCTGGGTCCGAACCTAGGGCTGCAACCTCGTTCGTGAGTGTTCCGTATAGTGAGTTCTTGAGCAAAATCAACAGTGACCAGGTTCAGAAGGTGGAGGTTGATGGGGTGCACATCATGTTCAAATTGAAGCCTGAGGTTGGAACTACTGGGAGTGATGGTAGTAGTGAAGTTGCTTCTTCTGGTGGAGGCAGTAAGTTATTGCAGCAGGAATCAGAGTCTTTGGTTAAGAGTGTTTCCCCAACTAAGAGAATTGTTTACACCACCACTAGGCCTAGTGATATTAGGACTCCTTATGAGAAGATGCTGGAGAATCAGGTGGAGTTTGGGTCGCCGGATAAGCGGTCCGGAGGGTTCTTTAACTCGGCATTGGTAAGCGAGTTGCACTTGCTAGAGTGGTTTTTCTTAGCTTTTGCTGTGCGAAGTTGGCTACTTGCTTATTATGGTTAGTGGTTGCACACTTGCACCTCAACTGAATTTAATTAAGACTATCAGAGATTCATAAATCATAAATAAATAGATAAATTTAAGTTTGTTTAATTATTTGGAGAAAGGGTCCATGAGCCAAAGAGGAGTAAGCATTTTGATTCTTTCTCCAATTGCTATTTTTATTAAAACTGTGCGACTGGGTGCCAAAGCTTGACTAGAACTAGAAGTTCTTATTAGTTCTTCAATTATTGCCTACCTGTGGAGATATTACAATCTGCATGATTTAATTAGACACTAGGTTTTGTGTCTGAAAGTTTGAAATAGTGTTTTCTGGAAGAGTGAATACTTTTGCTTATTTGGAGTTACATTTGCTTCATCAGCTAGATAAGCTTACATAACAGAATACTCCTCAAATTTGTTAAACATGCTTCAATATTATTGGGTTTCTTTCTATTTTTATAGTATCCTGCTTTTGTTTATATTTTCTATAATGTTTAGTGGTGTAAGTTATATAGTTTCCTATTCCATTTCATTACAAATTTCCTTAGTTGACCGGACTTATCACTCTGTCATGTTGATTTTTCGCTGCCATATTTGCAGATAGCAATGTTCTATGTTGCTGTGCTAGCAGGGCTTCTCCACCGATTCCCTGTAAGCTTTTCTCAGGTGAGTTTGTATTTATTGCCCTCTTTCAATTTCTTGGGCCTTCTCAATCAACTAGTGAGTGCCTACAATTAGACTCTATCTATTCTTATTTCTTAGTACTTGTATGCTATGTACAGCACACAGCTGGACAGATTAGAAACCGCAAATCAGGAACTTCTACTGGTACAAAGTCATCTGAACAAGGTGAATCTATCACTTTTGCTGATGTCGCCGGTGTTGATGAGGCTAAGGAGGAGTTAGAAGAGATTGTGGTAAGCTGGCTTTTCTTCAGCCCATTATCATCACTTAATTTTGTAGGGTGTATGTATGAGAGCCTTTATTTCATGTAATTAACCTTCTGATTTTATTGAGGTCTTTTGGTGACGTAGGAATGTAATTTTTTATTATGCTTTCATTTGCCAGGAATTTCTTCGAAATCCCGATAGATATATACGGCTTGGAGCTCGTCCCCCGCGGGGTGTACTTTTGGTGAGTCTTAGCTTGAAATATCTAATGAGATACATAATGAAAATTAAACTCTTGATCCCAATGTAAAGCATTTGGCAGTCTGCCAAGAAGATACTATCTAGTTTTGGTTATTTGCTTGGAGAAGTGTCCAAATATGTGAAACTCATCATGCAAATATTTTTGGCTAACTTCCAACAGATTTATCTACTGTATTTCTGTGAACCATGTTTTCTCCGTTTTACATATCAGCTTACACATCATATGTGAGCTGTTTATAGCTATGCACTGCATTTAGTAGTATTATTTGAGTTCATGATCTAGATAGTAAATACCTGTTGGTTTATCTTACAGGTGGGTCTTCCTGGGACAGGTAAGACTCTACTAGCAAAAGCAGTGGCTGGGGAGGCTGATGTGCCATTTATAAGTTGTTCCGCTAGTGAGTTTGTAGAGTTGTATGTTGGCATGGGTGCCTCCCGTGTGAGAGATCTCTTTGCAAGGGCAAAGAAGGAAGCTCCATCCATAATATTTATTGATGAGGTCTGTAAATGAATTTTGATTGAGAAAGGGTTGTTTATTCAATATCTACCATTTAATAATCAACCAATAGAACTTTCTTTTGGCATGCAGATAGATGCTGTGGCCAAAAGTCGGGATGGTAAATTTCGCATTGTCAGCAATGATGAACGAGAGCAAACATTGAATCAGTTGCTCACTGTTAGCATTCCTTTGATGTTATTATTATTATTATTATTATTATTATTATTATTATTATTATTATTTATTTTTGGGTAATTGCGGGGAAGATAGACATCTCATGACGAGGCTAATATGTTATAATTTCATTGCAGGAAATGGACGGGTTTGACAGCAACTCTGCAGTGATTGTTCTTGGAGCTACCAATCGCTCAGATGTCTTGGACCCTGCACTCCGGCGACCAGGAAGATTTGACCGTGTAGTTATGGTGTGGATTATAGTTTAGTGCTTTACTTCAATATTTATGCTGATATTAGAAAAAAATTCGTAACTTTGCATGCTTATAGCAAAAATGACTTATTTCTGATAAATTTCTCTCTAGGTGGAAACACCGGACAGGATCGGTAGGGAAGCTATTCTAAAAGTACATGCTTCCAAGAAAGAACTTCCTTTGGCCAAGGATGTTGACCTTGGCGACATTGCTTCTATGACCACTGGTTTCACGGGGTAATTGTGCTCTTACATCTGTACATTTTCCCCATTTAAAAACATTGAGGCAGTTGGAATTCTGATTTGACATGTTTATCATATCATTAATCGTATAAGAGCGGACCTTGCAAACCTAGTAAACGAGGCTGCTTTACTGGCGGGAAGGCAGAATAAAGTTGTTGTGGAGAAGATTGATTTCATCCATGCTGTGGAAAGATCAATAGCTGTAAGTCACAACCTCTTGTGGCTGGTGGCCACTTATATGTTACATGCAGTTTGTAATTTAAAAAGAACCTTTTAAACTTAAAATTTTATGTACATAAATGCGACCTTAGTTTATTAATTGCAGAGAAAATCAACCAAATTTACTTCTTTCAGGGCATAGAGAAGAAGACTGCTAAATTACAAGGAAGTGAGAAGGCTGTAGTTGCACGACATGAAGCTGGTCATGCTGTAGTAGGCACTGCAGTTGCAAATCTTCTTCCTGGTCAGCCACGTGTTGAGGTAAGCCATGGAAGATGCTCAATTTTTCATGATTCAAATATGCAATTCTAATTATGGATAAGCATATTGTGCTTAAAAATTAGTAACCTATAATTGCCTATTTGACTTTTTGGACTTAAGACACTATATGAATTTTATTTATTCTTGAGAAATCTGTGATATCAGTCTAATGATTGATGATTTCTAGTATGTAGAGGCTCTGATTATGATATATTTAATCTACTGGATTGTAATCACAATTCATTTTATTTTTGTTTGTCTGTGGAATCAGGGGTGTGGGTATTCATTTTTGTTTCTTTCTCAATAGTTTTTGCTGGGAAATTAGACCAAAGTATAGATTTATCACGGTAAATTTCACTTGCTCTGCAGATTAAACATGGTATAAATTGAGGGTTGTGCTTCATTTTGTTAATAGATAGTGTTGTGTGTATGCAATTATTGCCTCCTGTTATTCTCACTCAGAAGTCTTTTTTTTTAAATGAAAAAATAATTTGAAGTAGTTAGTTTTAGGGCTTGTTTGGGTGAGCTTTTAAGAAAAGATCTTTTTTCGAATTATCTTTTTTTAGAAGATCTTATGGAAAAGTAAAAGTAATTTTATGTTTGAGTATCTCATGCAAAAAGATATTTTTATTTATCAATTATGTTTGGGTATAACAATATAAAAATACTTTTTTGTTTATTTATTATATGACAAACATCTACTTTTTAAGGAAAAATGATCTTTTAAAAAAAAGATGTAAATTACAGCTTCTTAAAAAAGATGTTTTTTTATTTATTTTTCTAGTGCTTTTCCTTTTACTACTAGAAATTTGCCAAACACGCTAAAAAATAAAAAAAGGATATTTTTTCAATGAAAAAAGATCTTTTTTTTATCAAGATAATGACGCCCAAACAAGCACTTAGTCAAGCTAGTCAATCTTATATTTTTGCAATTCCTTCCCATTAATTATAATGATTAGCATTTTATGAAATTTTTATCAAATGTTTCAATCTCCTTATCTACTATTTTACTTCTACTTCTACTTTTACTATATATATGAGAGATTGGGAGGGGATTTGGTGCACAAAGTTTTCCTAACATATCCTTTATTTTTATATACTCATAAAATTGTTTTTTGCTATTTCAAAGACTTGAATCCAAGATGATTTACAAAGAAAACAAAGTACTTGACATCTTTATAATCCCCTATTTGTCCTATTACACATCTTTTCCCCTTTTCTTTTCTGTAGAAGTGTGAAACACACTAATCTAGAAAGTAGAATAATAGAAATCAAACTGTACGAGATAAATATGGATGTCACTTAGATTCATTCTTGGAGGATAGAGTTTTGTATTAGCATCTGCACATGATTTCTACTAAGAATTAATATATTGGTACTTTTTATGTATGATTTGTGTGATTCTAGACTTCTAGTGCATAGGTACTAGATAGTGAAACTAAAATTGCATAAAGGAGAATAGGTATTAGATAGCAACTAAAATTACATAAAAGTTAGGGTAATAATAAATAAAAAAAAGGGGAAAAATCCTCGGGAACCAAATATTAATAGTTTCTTTTAATTGTCATTCAGTGTCTTCCTGTCCTATGTATGTTTTCAGAAACTGAGTATATTGCCAAGGTCCGGAGGGGCTTTAGGCTTTACTTATACTCCCCCAACAAATGAGGACAGATACTTGCTTTTCATTGATGAGTTGCGTGGTCGCTTGGTGACTCTTCTTGGAGGGCGTGCAGCAGAAGAAGTGGTTTATTCTGGTCGGGTATCAACAGGCGCACTTGATGACATACGACGAGCGACTGACATGGCATACAAAGCTATAGCTGAATATGGCCTAAGTCAGAGTATAGGCCCCGTGTCAATTGCCACCCTTTCTAATGGCGGACTGGATGAGTCTGGTGCAGTTCCTTGGGGAAGGGATCAGGTCCTGCAGTTCATAAACTTTATTTTTTATCTCATCTGCAATTCGGTAGGTTCTGTATGCATATTTAATCTGAAGTTCTGACTACAACAGGGACATCTTGTTGACCTTGTCCAAAGAGAGGTGAAAGCATTATTGCAGTCTGCTCTGGATGTATCACTTTCCATTGTGCGAGCTAATCCTACTGTCTTGGAGGGTCTTGGTGCTCATTTGGAAGGTAAAGCTACTTGCTGTTTTTTATATTTGGTGATTGGATGAATGATTTGTGATGATTTCTGGAACTATGTTATACATTTTTCTTTGAACATGATAAAGGCTGTGCATGCTTCATATTTGATATCTGTTGTCTCATTTATGGTTTCCTTGCTTGGATATTTTTGTTTATCAGGGTGCTCTTGACAGGGTTTTCTTTATGCATGTTTTCATCTTCTTATATTGCACATATCTTTTGGTGTCTTCTTCTGCCTCCCAAGTACTCTTTAAATTCAGGCTATTAAATTGCATATTTAGATTTTGGACTTCACTCCACTCTGCATATTATAGTTATATATGATATGAACTTGCACTGTGAACATCAAGTATATATTTTGGTGTGCTAATAATACCTGTTCTTTAGAAAAAGAGAAAGTAGAGGGTGAAGAGCTACAAAAGTGGTTAAGACTGGTAGTTGCACCAACGGAGCTTTCAGTCTTTATCAGTGGCAAGCAAGAATCTATTCTCCCGTTACAGTCATTGCAGACAGGTTCCTGAACAATTAAGAGCTGTCTCTATTATGCTGCCAGTGTGAAGTGGAACTTGAGGTATGATTTTTGATGGTCATTCGGCTGAAACCAGTGAAGTTATATCTCTGTAGCATGAGCTCACCCTTACAACATTTGTATATTCCTGTAAGGTGAATTTTGGCTTCATTTTTAACCCCATAGCCAGCTTGTTATTTAACTTCACTCAACCAAAGCCACAGGGAAAAAGAAACATGAATCAAATACATACATTAGTGCCTTTCTAATAAAGGGCTTCCTAAATCATAACTGGTCCCGCTTTCACTTCATGCATCCTGCTATTTGAATTTCTTGTATATTGACTATTATTTCAGTCATGATGTGACTGTCTACAAATGTAATTTTATATATAGTTGTATACATTATAATTATAATTATGTGAAATACATAGGATTCCCCCCACCCTCCACAAAACCATGAAAACAATCCTTTATACCACATGGAATGTACCATGTGGGGAATAAAGATGTATTTATTTAGATGGATATTTTTTTCCTATTGAAATGTTGAAAAATGTGGGAGGTGGATCGTTTTGCGGCCTTTTATTGTCTAGATGTGAATTATTGAGAAGAGTTTGTGTTTTATGTTAGCGTTTTGTTGTCATGTTTTGAATGGGGGAACAAAAATATCTTTTGCTTTTTGAATCCAACACTTCTATACATTTTACTTGTAGATATCAATAACATACTAACATTCACTTTGCCCTGGAGCTTCTATTGGACAATTGGTCTCCCACTCTACCGTGTGGCTGAAATTTTTCTAAAAGTCACGTATCATATTCATGTCATTTTTAAGTCATGGTTTTATGTCCTATTTTGGTATTAAGGTTTGCAATGGAGCCGCAAGATGTTGGGTGTGTCATGGTCCTGGTAATAAGTATTAGGTTGCGTGGTGCTAGAATTTTGTTGAGACAAAAATACCGAAATAGAAATAGAAATAGAAATAAAAATAGACGAATATTTTCTATATATATGTCTAAAAATTATTAAAAAAACTACAAAACTCTTATGTCTCAAATAGGAAAAAAAATGTCTTTACGATTAAACAAATTTCTGTGTATATATATTGGATAAAAGTTTACGCAGTCTGATTGACAAAGTATATAACTTTGACATAGTTTCATCAACGACTGGAGACTATAGAGGATTGATAGTGATTTTCTTTTGGTTTTTTACGTTATGTTTTAATTCGGCAGGTCAATGACTAATTCGTTATGATACTAAGTTCTATTTAAGAGTTTGTCATTGGCTAATGGGTTGCTGCATGGACAAGGCAGGATTTAAACCTTCGACATTTGTTTAAACGGACTAGTAAGCTATCTACTAGACAAATTCAACTTGGTTAGATTGATAGTGGTTTTGATCAACAAGAATTGGCATTCCAGTCGGCAAATCTTGTTGGTTAAAATCTTGGTATCTTGGAGAGGGATTTAGATCTTTTAAAGTTTGAATTTTACTTTAGAGAATAAAGTGTGATCTTTCTACCCTTGAATGGTTTCTCTTTTATGTTTATTCTTAGTCCCACATATGAAATAAACGGTGAGAGATCACACTTTACTCTCTAAAGAGAAATTCAAACTTTAGAGGATTCAAATCCCTTGGAGAGCATTGATTTCAACTACTTGACACAGAAAACCATAAATAAAAGACGCAAGTTCTCAGAGATGGTACTGTATAAGTAAATACATAGATGGTACCGTATAGGTAAATACATATGACGCACGTGCAAAAGCTCAAAATCTCAAATAGTGGTTAGTCATGCATTAGGAGGAAAATAGATTTTTTTTTGAAATAAACAAAAAAAAAATATTTTCACAGAAAAATTATTCTAGGATTATATTACGAAAGAAAAAGTATAGGGAGACTCAAACAATAAAATTAGTGACTAATGTGAACAATAAGATTAAAAAGAGAAATTAAAATCAAAATGTTTAATTCGATGATTAATTAATTTCTAATAATATCAGTTTTTAAATTTAAAAAAATAAGAATTTGATGAACGTAGAGCAGTTACACAATTGATCACCTTACTCTTCTAGCTATGCCTTTTGCATGTGTGAACTTCGTTCTGCAACCAGCCGTCGATTGTCTCTCACTCTCGTTGGACTATTGCCGATCACAACACTAGCCACTGCCGTCCAGCCCCAGCCGACGCCGCCTACCTCTACGCCAACATCCAAGCAGGCCCCCGTTCGTGTACAAGTTGTCCTTCGCGCAGCTCACCAATGCGCCAACGGTGCAGGCACCCTGTAACACACCGCGTCCACCATCGCAGCCTCTTCATCTGCGACAGATCCGTCCAAATACAGGGGATATTCGCAGCTGCCGTTTCATACGTACATCACCCCTCACATCCACGTAAATGGAGTCCAATTTGGTTGAACCGGTTTGTCATGAATTCAGGTATCCTCCTTAAAGGAAACTTGTCTAAAACTACCTATAGGCGGTAGAGGTCGAGTTGTTGATGTAAGATGGATTCAAAAAAAAAAGAGGTTCCAATTATAATCCAGAAACTAAGTTCCTCTCATCCAAAAAAGGGGAAATGGTTAATGATACAAGCAACCAATTTTGACTTGAATTTTTCAATTAATAAAAAAGATTTATTCAGTCGAAATAATTGAGGGCGCATTTGTCCAATTGATACGTCTGAAGGAATCAATGTTGGACTTATTGGATCTCTAGCTATTCATGGGAGAATTGGTCGTTGGGGGTCTATAGAAAGTCCATTTTATGAAATTGATAAGAGATCAAAAAGAATACGGATGCTTTTTTACAAATTAGAGCGTTCTCGTGTGTCGTAAGGGGACCAACCCCCCTAATCAATTAAAAAGGGGGGCAAATCTCATTTTTTTTTAATTCAAATAAATCAGAGTTATCTGGGATTCCTGAAAACTTGTTTCTATATATATAGACCCAGTCTCCGGTTCGACAAAAGGTCCAATTATGTGTAATAATAGCATTGTAGCAGCAGCGGGTATAGTTTAGTGGTAAAAGTGCGATTCGTTCTACGGACCCCTTAAAAGTTAAGGGATCCCGCCCTCCTTTGATTCATATCTCGATCAAGAACTTTATTTCTAACCCAGCTAGAAAACAATTGATACAGTTGGATCCGCCACCCCAATTAGTCGTACATTTAAAGTCCACTTCTTCCCCATACTACGAGAGAAAGGAAAAATGTGAAAACTACCATTAAAGCAGCCCAAGCAAGATTTACTATATCCATGTGAATTTTTTTCTCTAATTCAATTCCAATTTGAAAATCAAATAAGTCGTATCTTACTCAGACTGATAAAAAGAGCTGAGGTTATACTAAAAGCCGCTAGTAGAAAACCGAAATAACTAGTTATAGTGGGCATAAAGAAGCTAAATGAAATAAGTTCTTTTTATACGTATGTTTACAAAGCACTTCCCTAAGTTTCCAAGGAAATACAATCGAATAGGAGAAGAAGAAAAAAATACCATTTGAGAAATACAATTATGACAATTCCATGCATTCGATGAACAACCTTCTCAATCCTTGCGACGTGGAGGGTGAACAATCTAATAAGGTAAGCAATGAAGGTTGATACATTGGTAACGAATGTTTATTTTCAATATAAATGAGATGGTTATTTTTAGTGCAAGCAGAGTATTCTCTTTTATTTCAACCGTTTAAGTAGATTCAAGATATTAATTCTTAATGCATCCAAATTTGTTATGGTAGTAAATTGATAGTATAAATACATGTATGAAGACTTTAGATGTGTTAATAAATGATGTCATATATTTTTTACGTCATTTAAAACTAATTATAGTTTTTAATTTTAAATTTTTTAATGGTGAGGATGCATTGCACAATTAGACTTATTTGGATATATTGTTACTTAGACTTATTACCAGTTTGTGAATGTGGTGGATTATAGAAATTGAGAGACATAACAATTATTATGTATAAAAAAGTTAATTTTTTTTATCTAACACCCGGTATTCTTTTTCAATTAGGAAAATATGTTAATTTTATTGGAATATGTAGGAGTCATAAAAGGCAAAATTTTTAGGATGATGGTTTATTCTTGGAGTCTTTAATACAACTAGAGGTCTCCTATTTTGTATTTGGTTTGACTTCTTTTGGTTGATGAGTGGAGGTATTTTTAGTTGATATTTATTTTATGATACGATATCTAATTAGTTTTTTTGTTTCGGTCTGTGCGTGTATGTTCGATTGTAGGCCATGAAAGTTACGTACGTTACTGAGTTTGGAAGTGATGAGATGGATCTTGGTGTGAGGTTTGGACTCTAGTTTATTGTTGTTTTTTCGTGAACCGCATATTTGAATTGACCATTAATACTCGTGTTCATCTAATGATATTTGTTTTGAACTGATACGCAGTTACCAGATCACAGTTGTCTTGGTAAAGACGAAATACCATGAATTGGGATGCGGTTTGAGCATTTGAAATTGGCTCAGGAATTTTATGCAGATGTTTAAGAGATGTTGAATCACTTCATGCGAATGAAGAAGATAAATCCGAACTTCTTCTACGCAGTGAATGTGGACGAGGATTATAAGTTTAGGAGTGTAGTTTGGGTAGATGCAAGGTGCAGGGCGTCTTATGAATATTATAGAGATGTGGTATCGTTTGATACCACATACAACACGAACCGGTAATATTTATTTATGTTGATGTTGTTTACTTTTTGTTATTTTTTGTAATAATTGGATGTTCTTATATGTGGTTGTTGTTCGTTTAGGCATGATTGCCGTTCGCCTCTTTCGTCAGTATGAACCACCATGATAAGTCTACTTTGCTAGGCTGTGATCTGCTAGGGAATGAGGAGATTCCAAGTTTCGAGTGGGTTTTCACGCAATGGGTGAAGTGCATAGGTACTGCACTGTAGGACATCATCACAGACCAGTGCAGGTCCATGTTTGGGGCAATTAGAAAGGTCCTACCCCAAATACGCCGTCGTTGGTGCATCTAGCATATATTGAAAAAGATACCACATAAGCTCGGAGGTTATGCTCAGTTCAGAGAGTTGAATGTTGAGCTGAATCACATATTGTGGAACTCTCGGTCGGTTGAGGCTTTCGAGGATGGTTGGGCTGAATTCATAGATGAATTCAACCTACATCACAACACGTGGCTATCAGGTTAATTGCTTTAAAGTTATATGATGCATCGTAATTGCTTAGGGTTTGTGATGTTCTTGTATTCTTTTCTTTAAATATGTTCTTTATGCGAGTTTCTGTTTTTGGATGATTTGTTTTGTGTAGACCTATTTGAGGACCGACGTATGTAGGTGCCGATCTTTTTTAAGGGTGAATTTTAGGCTGCTATGATGAGTACACAAAGGAGTGAGAGTATGAATGCATTCTGTGGTGGATTCTTACATAGCAAGACTAGCTTGGTTCAGTTCGTCCACGAGTTCGACAATGTGCTTGGAAAAAAGGAGCAGAAGGAATTGGAGGATGATGCTGCAGACTTGAGAAGAGTAATCCCATGTGCAACTGGCTCAGCCATTGAGAGACAATTTCAATAAAAGTACACCAAAAACGTGTTTAAGAATGTCCAAATAGAGTTTGGCAAGAAGGGTGATTGCAATATCTATGCAATTTATGAATAGGGTGACTCGTTCTGGGTAAAAGTGGAAGAGAAAAAAATTCGCCAATGAGATCACCCGATATGTTACGTACCACGTCCATTTTGACGTCGACTCACGAGGTTCGATGTGAGTGCAACTTGTTCGAGAGTTCAGATATACTGTGTTGCCACTGTCTTATAGTGTTTTCCTCTTACAAAGTGAATAGAGTGCCTTCTTGCAATGTTCTCACTCGTTGGAGCAAGAACATAAAGCGCAAGCACACCTACATTAAGAGTAGCCACGACGTGAGACGTGAGACGTTTGGATGAGAGCCATAACTTATTCAGAGGGTTGTGTGCACACTTCTACAATGTTGCGCCAGAAATTTGTGAATTGTGATGATGAAGCAGCCATATTGCATACTGCTCTGGACGATGCAAGGGCCAAGCTCGTTGATTGCCATGCCAAGTTGCAGAACAAGATTGTCGCTGATGTCCATAATAGCATGGCCACACAGAGTTCCTCCGTGGTGGGGACAAAGGACATTCAAGGCCTATCAAAAGTCATCACAAAGGGTCGTTCAAAAAGTAAAAGGCTCGAATCTGAGTTGGAGAAGTCGATCAAGAAATTCATACGGAGGAAGCAGAAGAAATCAGGCCCGGTAGGTATCTTAATCAATTAGGTATCTTAATCAATTTAAAGATGCACTTTTAGTACAAAGTTAAATATGTAGATAGTGACTTGTTTTTGACTGTGTTTGTTTCTTTCAGGATAATCGTGTAGAATCTTTTGGAAACATAGAGTTGGATGCTTCCGATGGGCAGATTATTCCGCAAGGATTTAGTGGATTCATGTCCCTGTTAAACTCGTTCGGCAATACCTAATTTGTGTTAGATATGGAATCTGCTATATTATATTAGAGGTCCCTTTTTTTAGGTGTTCCGACTCAATATGTATGTTGATGGTCATTTTGTATTCCGAGGTTTTGACGGTTAGATGTGTATGAAAATGGTATTCTGTTTGTTGTCTTCTTGTTATATGCACATGGTTGGTGTGTTTCTGTTTTTATGTGGTTTGACTGTATTTAGGCTAATGTTGAATGAATTCATGTTTTGTTAGAGTTATTGGATGTATACATAAGTGATTAGGCTAGAATACTTTGTCAACATACGTTGAGTACATGGGGTATATTATTAGAGGCATATTAAAATGTCGCTAAATCCTACTTAATTATGTCATTTTGAGTTCACCAAGTATGCGGATGGTTAGTACTATACTCATGTGGCTGGGTTGATTATGTAGTTACTAGTAACATATGCCAGATGTTCATTTCAATAGGTATGCAGATGGTTATTTTGTTTCTTAATTAGATGGTTATTCTTGTTGACTTATTTACTCGTGCACAGTTAACAATGGCTGGAGATGGCTGGATATTCAACTCAGTAGGTGTGCGGATGGTTATCCTAATGTTACCTTGATATTTGTTTGATTGCTTTTGGTTTAACTAGTTACCATCTATGATACCCTAAATGTTTATTTCACTAGGTATGCGGATGGTTATTTGTAATACTCTTGATGTAGTGTGTATAATTTTTTACAAGTAATATATGCTGGATGTTCGATTCAACAGGTATGCAGATGTTTATTTCTATTAGTATCAAGATGGTTATTGTATTACTCGTGCGGGTAATGTTTTAAATTAATTACAGTTAAGTTATATTGGATGTTCGATTTACTGGTTGTGTGGAGGGCTATTTTAATTTCTTACCTTGATAGTTGTTGGCCTGGTTTCGGCTTAACTAGTTTCCATTTCGGAAAATACTAGATGCACGAGTCACTATGTCTGCGAATGAATACTCTTATCTTTAAATGGGTGATTCTTTTCTTTTAGCTTTTACGCATTGCTAATATCATATAACAGAATTAGAGAAGTTAAAAAACTAACATACCATATAAATGTTACTCACTAGGAAACTTTGCCTTGTGTCTTATAATAAAACTCCATCTCAAAAACAAGTAAACAGTGTCAAAAAGGTATTTGTGGTATTAGAATTAAGTACATCTATTTCTTCCTCCCTTTCATGGTCTTTCTCACAGGTAATCCTTTGACCTGTTGCATTAATGTTCTTGTGCTTGGTGTTGTGAATGGTGATCTAACCTCCTTTTACTTGTTTCTTGGATGGTTGCGGCGTACAGGTTCAGTATTTTCTTCCAACAAAGTTCGCACTTGATCAATTGATGCATTTTGTGCGCCCATGACAATGTCCACCATTAGCTCCAATCTCATTTACCTAAGCATATCTTGTATGGTGTTTTCATATTGAGCGCGATGTTAGAAGTGTCAGGGTAACATGTATCGCAAATAACAAATTAAAACCAGAAGGACCGGTAAACTTATATCATCCCATTAATCCAGGTTACAATCTTTAGTCCACGTTTCTATGAATTTAATGGCATAGATGCCACAATCTCAGCTACATAAACAAGTAAGATTGGTGCTATCAGGATGATACACATGTTACAGCAAGTGCGTTATGGATACATTGTTGGGTGTGTTTTTCGGGTCAACTTACTCGTTTGGTTGCTTGGGCACTTTGGCGTATGCACAATTTGGGCCATTTGTACTGCGCTGGTATGTGGAGATGACCACTTTAGCCATGTCTTCAATTAGTCGCCCATGTAAAATAGCCAGAGTTCTATCGTGTTAATATATTTTGGTTTATATATTAGCAACGTTCATGGGGTATAGGGATGTCTTATCTTATCACATATGCATCGAGCTTACTCCGTCGATCATCGGGTGCCTCAGCATGCAGACTATCGATTACCAACACCCTTTTCCTATGCACCTCAAATGCATACAGCTACCAATGGCTTTGGAAACACATCGAATAAATCACTGCAACAAAAATTCACAAAGTACAACACATTCAACCAGTGACGGATCCAGAAAATTTTGGTAGTGTGGACAAAATTTATATAACATCATAATAATTTTTATAATAAAATAATATGTGTATATAAAAAATTAAATATTAAATTATCTATTAACCATTATATATATGTGTATAAATATATATATTATTTAATTTATTTTTAATATGTATTTTATATTTTAATATATATTTTATACAAATAATTATTTTTTATGTACATATAACATGATTATTAATATGATTATATTTTATTATTGTAAAATATGATTAGCCTTCAAAATATCTAATATATAAATTACAATACTAAAGTAGTAATTTAAATAATAATATATAATTTAAAATTCTATTGTTTTAGGTTTTATATTTTAAAAAATTAAATAATTTTTCTCTTAATACTACCATCAAAATTTTTTTTATATATATTACTAAATAATTATTTAGAAATTCACTTCCCAACGCAATTAGAAGTCGACTCTTATTGTTATTTATAGTTAAAAAAGTTTTTTCAACTAATACAGTTGCTATGCAAAAATTAAAACTAATTTAAAAAGAAGATAAATAATATTCTTTTGAGTTGATTTTTAAAAAAGAACACTAATTTCGTTTAAATTTGAGAATTAATCATTCTAATGAATTTCTAATATAATATTTTTAAATTGACGATTAAGTACCAAAAGTTGAGTAAAAAATTATTGTGGGGTCAAATTTAATAATCTAATAGGGGCAAATAAATGTTATTATCATATAATACTAAAAAAAATTTCAAATCGTAGTGGGGCGCTTGCCACCACACCACTGTACATAGAACCGTCCCTGCATTCAACACATGAGCGTATTGTATTACATGTATCATACATAAAACTTACCACTAGAGGGTATACTTAAATCCTTCCCGATCAACTCAGCATTAATGTAGATGTTGTCGACATCCACTATAAGTGTGTTTCTATCCACATCGTATGCCTTTGCTAGTTGAACCAATATGCTTTGCTTCACTGCCCAGTGTGGGATCCTCTTCCCAAATCCGAACCCAATAGCGTCGATCTCAGCCAGCTTCACATTGGCATTATTTTTTTCTAGGTGAGTGATGATCCCATTCATATAGCATGGAGAACATCACGTCTCGAATAATTTCTATCAACGAACAGAATACATGTTAGAAGCAACTAGAATCAAGACGATGAACGACGAAACGCATATTACCTTTTTACCCATCTGATTGTTGTTCAGCAAATGAAATTCAGAACATGTTATAGCCTGTTAAGAACCAATAAATCATTAGTATTCCCACATACTACACATTATCATATAAATAGAATAATACAACTAGCTGACGACCCCAAGAGCACGACACATACAACAGTATCACATTAAAATTAAAAATTAATAATCATGGACACCTTTTCACATAACCAGACCTACTAATGCTGTGCAATGTTAATAACCAACGGTGACTCCTAGACAAAAAAGTAAAACAAGCACACGATCAACCACACAAACATTCAAATATGTGGTAAAATAATCACTGATAAACCACTATTTCATAGTTTATCTTGTGCTCAATTGAGTGGTCTTTATCAACCCTTTGCACACTTATTCATACTATTTACACGATTTTACTTTTTCCTTCCGGATTTTGTGCTATGATTGAAAACATGCTTCTTTGGCCTTATATTTGCTAATATTAATCCTTTCTTATTACCATTTGATGCCGTGATATGTGCGTTAAGTGATTTCAGATATTACAGGGCAGGAATGGCTTAGAGGATGGAGAGAAAGCATGCAAAAGTGGAAGGAATACAAGAAATTGAAGGAATTGCCAAAACTGTCAGCCTGACCTCTTCGCACTCAAACGGTCATAACTTGAGCTACAGAGGTCCAAATGAGATGGTTTCAATTGCGTTGAAAAGCTAACATTCGGGACTTCAAAATGATATATAATTTGCTATAGTAGCCGTACAGAAAAATGACGTGAACGCGTGAATCACGCGGATGCGTTATTCTGCAGAGAAACCAGCGTGGCAGATTTCGTCCCCAGTGATTTTGGGCCGTGTTTTGGCCCAGTTTTTGACCCAGAAAACACAGATTAGAGGCTATAAAGTGGGGAAATACATCCATTCATGAACACAACAGTCATTATTCAAAATTTTAGTTTTAGATGTAGTTTTTCTAGAGAGAGGCTCTCTTCTCTCTCTTAGGTTTTAGGATTTAGGATTTCTATTAGTTTTAGGCTATTTCTTCTTCATTCCAGATTCAATGTTTCTTTATTTAAATCACCACTATATTTTCTACTTTATTTATGCTATTACTTTAATTGTTATTTATCTTTTCAATTTGGCTTATGAACTTTCCATGTTAGAATTGATATTCTTATTTAATATAAATTGAGGTATTTCAGATCTAAAGATTTCTTTCTTCAAATTTATGTTATTAATGCTTTTAATTTAATTTAGATTTTTTCCCTTTGCTTTTGTTAAGTAATTGGTAACACTTGAGTTGTCAAACTCAACGGTTGATTGAAATTTGGAAATTGCTGATTAATTTGGATCCCTCTAAAGCTAGTCTTTCCATAGGAGTTGACTAGGACTTGAGGAATCTAGTTGATTAGTTGATGAGCGGATAATTTATACGCTTTTTGGCATTATTTTTAGGTAGTTTTTAGTAAGTTCAAGCTACTTTTAGGGATGTTTTCATTAGTTTTTATGATAAATTCACATTTCTGGACTTTACTATGAGTTTGTGTGTGTTTCTGTGATTTTAGGTAATTTTTGGCTGAAATTGAGGGACTTGAGCAAAACTCTGATAGGAGGCTGACAAAGGACTGCTGATGCTGTTGGAATCTGACCTCCCTGCACTCGAAATAGATTTTCTGGAGCTACATAACTCCAAATGGCGCGCTCTCAACGGCGTTGGAAAGTAGACATCCAGAGCTTTCCAGAAATATATAATAGTTCATACTTTATTCGGGAATTGACGACGTAAACTGGCGCTCAACGCCAGTTCCATGTTGCTGTCTGGAGTAAAACACCAGAAACACGTCACGACCCGGAGTTGAACGCCCAAAACACGTTACAACTTGGCGTTCAACTCCAAAAGAAGCCTCAGCTCGTGGATAGATCAAGCTCAGCCCAAACACACACCAAGTGGGCCTTGGAAGTGGATTTATGCATCAATTACTCACTCATGTAAACCCTATTAGCTAGTCTAGTATAAATAGGATAATTTACTATTGTATTAGACATCTTTGGTCTCAGTTTTGTTTTATTCTTCATCTTAAGAGACTATTGATAACGTTTTGGGGGGCTGGCCATTCGGCCATGCCTGAACCTTTCACTTATGTATTTTCAACGGTGGAGTTTCTACACACCATAGATTAAGGGTGTGGAGCTCTGCTGTACCTCAAGTTTCAATACAATTACTACTATTTTCTATTCAATTCTCTTTATTCCTATTCTAAGATATTCGTTGCACTTCAACTTGATGAATGTGATGATCCGTGACACTCATCATCATTTTCACCTATGAACGCGCGTGATTGACAACCACTTCCGTTCTACCTTAGACCGGGCACATATCTCTTGGATTCCTTAATCAGAATCTTCGTGGTATAAGCTAGAATTGATGGCGGCATTCATGGGAATCCGAAAAGTCTAACCTCGTCTGTGGTATTCCGAGTAGGATTCCGGGATTGAATGACTGTAACGAGTTTCAAACTCCTGAAGGCTGGGCGTTAGTGACAGACGCAAAAGAATGAAGGGATTCTATTCCAATCTGATTGAGAACCGACAGATGATTAGCCGTGCTGTGACAGAGCATTTGGACCTTTTTCACTGAGAGGATGGGATGTAGCCATTGACAACGGTGATGCCCTACATACAGCTTGCCATGGAAAGGAGTAAGAAGAATTGAAGGAAGAAGTAGAAAAGTAGAAAAAGAAAGGGCACAGTATCTCCATACGCTTATCTGAAATTCCCACTATTAATTTACATAAGTATTTCTATCCCTTTATTTTATTTATCTTTTAAATATCTAATCCAATTACATTTGACTCTACCTGACTGGGATTTACAAGATGACTATAGCTTGCTTCATACCAACAATCTCTGTGGGATCGACCCTTACTCACGTAAGGTATTACTTGGACGACCCAGTACACTTGCTGGTTAGTTGAACGGAGTTGTGTCCACACATAGTAAAGAGCTATTATCTCGAATTAAATTTCATACAAGTACAAAGAGTACAAATCACAATTTCGTCCACCAAGTTTTTGGCGCCATTGCCGGGGATTGTTGAGTTTGAACAACTGACGGTTCATCTTGTCGCTCAGATTAGGTAATTTTCTTTTCAAAATTTTTCAAAAATATTTTTCAAAATTTTCTTTTCTTTTTCGTTTTTCCAAAAATATTTTCGAAAAAAAATTAATAAAAATCCAAAAAAAAAATTCATAAAATCATAAAAACCAAAAATATTTTGTGTTTCTTGTTTGAGTCTTGAGTCAATTGATGATTGGATTTTTGACGGTTTAGAATTTCACAAATGAATTCTCGTTGCAAGTATAGTTTCTAAACCAACAATAATCCTTTCATACAAAAGATTGTTTGTCACAAGTAACAAACCCCTAAAATTAATAACCGAAGTATTCAAACCTCGGGTCGTTCTCCCTAGGAATTACAATAAAGTGTCTTGTTATTGGTTGTGAGTTATTTTAGGGTTTTAATAAGAAGCATGAAAGATAAATGGCAAGAAAGTAAACTAAAGCCTAAAAAGGTCTTGGCAAGGGTTAGTGGTCAAGGATCTCTATCCTAATCACTAACCACAATATGAGAATCGGCAAGGATTAATCTCATTAAATCATCCTCTAACTAGTAATAAAGGAAAGTTAAATGAGCTATATCAATCCTAGTCCATAAGTCCTAACTCTCCACTAATTCAATTAGTGAGAACTAGAGTCAATGGCTCCCAATCATCAATCACTTGGACATTAGTAACTCAAGAGGTCCTAAGTTACCTTTCCAAGCCAAGAGTATAAAATCCTACTCTAAAATCCAACCAAGCATTTCATCAAACACTTGGAAGGCATAAAAGGAAAGCATAGTAAATTGCAAGAAGAGTAAATCTACACTACTCAATTACAAGGAATTAACAACAACAAATCAAAAGAAACACATTTATTAAGAATTACCTTTTATTGAATTGAAAGAATGTAGAAGGAACAATACTAGATCTACAACAAAACATAAGAACAACATAAAGGAAATTATAACAAAAGAGTAGAAGAAGATGAATGTAATAACAAAGAATTGAAAGGTAGAAGTAGAAGAAAGCAAAGATTAAAACCTAGATCTAAGAACTAAACCTAATCCTAATCCTAATTCTAAAGAGAAGTGAGAGCTTCTCTCTCTAAAAACTACTTCTAAACTAATCCTAATGTGTATGTAATGAATGGAATCCCTTTTCTCTTCAATCTTTGGCTTTAAATAGCATCTTTGGCGCCAAAGTTGGTTGCAATTGGTCCCCCACAACCCTTGAGAATTCGTTGGTCACGTTTTCATTAAAAAATCATAAACCAGCATCGACGCGTACGCGCACAGCACGCGTACGCGTCCATGGGGTGGTTCGCAAGGTGCGCGCAAGCGCCAGGTGCGCGGGCGCGTCCATGGGCGAGTTCAACTTCTTTGACTTTTCATGATTTCTCCACTTTGCATGCTTTCCCTCTTCACTCCTTTGATCCATTCCTAGCCTTTTCAATCTGAAATCACTAACAAACATATCAAGGCATCTAATGGAATCAAGGAGAATTAGATTTAGCTATTTTAAGTCCTAAAAAGCATGTTTTCACATCTAAGCACAAATAAGGAGACAATCACAAAACCATGCTAATTCAATGGATAAATGAGGGTAAAAGGTTATAAAATCCCCTAAAATCAATACAAGATAAACCGTCAAAACGGGGTTTGTCATCAATTTATAAGTTTGGTGTCAACTGCATGCCTTAAAAATTTTTTCTTGCATATTTTCGAAAATTCCATGCATTCATAGTGTTCTTCATGATCTTCAAGTTATTCTTGGTAAGTCTTCTTGTTTGATCTTGATGTTTTCTTGTTTTATGTTGTTTGTTGTTTTTCAGATGCATTTTTTGTTTGTTAGAGTCCATGCATTAAAGATTTCTAAATTTGGTGTCTTGCATGTTTTCTTTGCATAAAAATTTTTTGAAAAATATGTTCTTGATGTTCATCATGATCTTCAAAGTGTTCTTGGTGTTCATCTTGACATTCATAGTGTTCTTGCATGCATCATGTGTTTTGATCCAAAATTTTTAAGTTTTGGGTCATAATTGTGTTTTTCTTTCTCATAATTAAAATTTCAAAAATCAAAAAAATATCTTTTCCTTATTTTTCTCATAGTTTTCGAAAATTTGAGTTGACTTAGTCAAAAATTTTTAAAATTAATTGTTTCTTACAAGTCAAATCAAATTTTCAATTTTAAAAATCTTATCTTTTCAAAAACTTTTTCAAAAATCATATCTTTTTCATTTTTTTCCTTTTTTTCGAAAATTTTAAAAAATCTTTTTCAAAAAAATTTTCAAAATCTTTTTCTTATCTTTATATCAAATTTTTGAAAACTCACTAACAATTAATGTGATTGATTCAAAAATTTGAAGTTTGTTACTTTCTTGTTAAAAAAGGTTCAATCTTTAAGTTCTAGAATCTTATCTTGTAGTTTCTTGTTAGTGAAGTAAGTAATTTTAAATTTAAAAATTAAATCTTTTTCAAACATACCTTTTCTATCTTATTTTCTTATCTTATCTTTTTATCATATCTTTTTCAAAATTTTATCTTTTTCAAAAATTTGATTTTAAAATATCTTATCTTCTTATCTTCTTATCTTTTCAAATTTAACTTTAATATCTTTTTCAACTAACTATTTGACTTTTTGTTTGTTTCTTATCTTTTTCAAAACAACCTAACTACTTCTCATTTTCTAATTTTCGAAAATATCTCATCCCTTTTTCAAAAATTCTTTTTAATTGTTTTAAATTTTAATTTTAATTACATCTTATCTTTAATTTTCAAAAATCATTAACTACTTTTTCAAAATTATTTTCGAATTCTCCCTCTCTTCTCTTCTTCTATTTTAATTATTTATTTACTAACACTTCTCTTCACCTCTCTTCATCTAAAAATCTGAACCTAGTCTATCCCCTATGTTTGGATTCTTCACTTTTCCTTCTTCTATTCTCTTCTTCTTCTACTAACATAAAGGAATCTCTATACTGTGACATAGAGGATTCCTCTTCTTTTCTTGTTTTCTTCTCTTTCATATGAGCAGGAACAAGGAAAAAGGCACTCTTGTTGAAATTGATCCAGAACCTGAAAGGACTCTGAAGAGGAAACTAAGAGAAGCTAAATTACAACAATCCAGAAACAACCTTTCAGAAATTTTCGAACAAGAGAAGGAGATGGCAGCCAAACCCAACAACAATAATGCAAGGAGAATGCTTGGTGACTTCACAAAACCAACGTCCAAATTTGATGGAAGAAGCATCTCCATTCCTGCCATTGGAGCCAACAATTTTGAACTTAAGCCTTAACTAGTTGCTTTAATGCAACAGAACTGCAAGTACAAAGAGTACGAATCACAATTTCGTCCACCATTAGTCCACTTGACTTTCCTTTATTTAGTAAGGGTTAACTAAGTGGAAGCAATAAACAATTCTCATCACACCTGATAAGGATAACTAGGATGGGATTTCCAGTTCTTATACCTTGCAAGGGTGTTCATGATAATTAATTTACTTTATTGTTAATTTATTTCCTTGTTCCCTATTTCAAAAAACCCAAAAATATACATTTTTTCATAACCAATAATAAATCATACTTCCCTGCAATTCCTTGAGAGACGACCTGAGGTTTCAATACTTCGGTTATAAATTTTATTGGGTTTTGTTACTTATGACAACCAAACTTTTGTGCGAAAGGATTTTTGTTGGTTTAGAAGCTATACTTTCAACGAGAGCTTATTTGTAAAATTCTAGACCACGCAAGAATCCTCTCGTCAAAATGGCGCCGTTGCCGGGGAATTGCAAACGTGTGCCTTATTATTGGTTATTGTAAATATTTTTCTTGTTTGTTTTCTTTGCTTTGATCTAAAAATTCTAAGTTTAGTGTCATTTTATTGTTTTTCTCTTTCCTCATTAATTTCAAAAATATCTTTTCTCTTTATTTTAATTGATTTTTTCGAAAATTACAAAAAAAAAATTCAGATTTTTATTTTAAAATTTTTATCTTATCTTATCTTAGTTTTAAATTTCAAAATTCAAATATTTTTAAAAAATCATATCTTTTTTCAAAATCTTATCTTATCTTATTTCAAAATCAAATTTCAAATTTTAATATGTAAATTCCAAAATTCAAAATTCAAATTTTAAAATTTAAAATTCAAAATTTAATTTTCAAATTCAAAATTTAAATTTCAAAACCTTTTAATTTAAAAACTTATCTTCTCTTACCTAACTTATCTTGTCTTTTCTAATCTTAAAATCAAATATTTTTGAAACCTTTTCTCTTATCTTATTTTATTTTATTTTCTTTTGCTTGTTTATTTGTTTTTGTTTTTAATTTTTATTAGCTACTATGAGTTCTCACCCCTATCGCTTTGAGTTTGGTTCCAATGTTGTTGCAAGGAATGTAAATTATAACAGGAACATGCATCAAGGTCAAAACAATCAGAGATGGAAGGAGCCACGAGGATTTGATCAACCCTTTTGGCAACAACTAACACCTTCCACAGTACCACAGTCAAAGACCATCCTACAATGCATGCCAAGACAATAGTTATGGTGGACCATTTCGTGACAACCAACACCCACCAAATCACTATAGTCAAGAGCCATTCCGAGGTGCGTACCAAGATGATAGATATGATGGACCCCCTTATGGTTACCAACAAGGCCCACCATATGCTTATGAACTGCCTCCCCAACACACCTTTGAACCACCATACTCACAAGCCCCCTACAACCAAATACCTCAGTATGATCCTAACTCATATCCATCGTGCCAACCACCCTATGAGCCATATGATCCTAATTATGCTATCCAAGCGGAACAAGAGTCAAAGGATCATTTCAAGGAGACAGTGGATCGACTCAATGCAACCATTCAACAACTAGGCCAAGTGATAATTCGACTAGACTCCCGATGTTTGGACACTCAAGGAACCCCCATGGCTTCATGTGGAGATGCTACCGAAGAACGCAGCATGAAGGAGAAGCTAGAAACTCCGGTGGACCGTGAGAAGCATGACTTTGTGTTGGAACAATTGGAAGAAGCCATACCTCCCAAAGAAGAGGAAGAAGTGGTCGACGACTTGGGAGATGTGGAACGTCCATGGGAACTGATGAACGGATAATTTATACGCTTTTTGGCATTATTTTTAGGTAGTTTTTAGTAGGATCTAGCTACTTTTAGGGATATTTTTATTAGTTTTTATGAAAAATTCACATTTCTAGACTTTACTATGAGTTTGTGTGCTTTTTCTATGATTTCAGGTATTTTCTGGCTGAAATTGAGGGACCTGAGCAAAAATCTGATTCAGGCTGAAAAAGGACTGCTGATACTGTTGGATTCTGACCTCCCTTCACTCGAAATGGATTTACTGGAGCTAAAGAACTCCAAATGGTGCGCTCTTAATTGCGTTGGAAAGTAGACATCCAGGGCTTTCCAGCAATATATAATAGTCCATACTTTATTTGAGTTTAGATGACGCAAACTGGCGTTCAACGCCAGTTCCATGCTGCATTCTGGAGTAAAACGCCAGAAACACGTCACAAACCAGAGTTAAACGCCAAAAACAGGTTACAACCTGGCGTTTAACCCCAAGAGAAGCCTCTGCACGTATAAATCTCAAGCTCAGTCCATGCACACACTAAAGTAGGCCCCAAAAGTGGATTTCTGCACTAAGACTTATTTTTGTAAACCCTAGTAACTAGTTTAATATAAATAGAACTTTTTACTATTGTATTAGACACCTTGGTATCTATCTTCGAACGTTTTGTTCTTAGACTTTGGGGGCTGGCTATTCGGCCATGCCTGGACCTTGATCACTTATGTATTTTTAACGGTGGAGTTTCTACACACAATAGATTAAGGTGTGGAGCTCTGCTGTTCTTCGAGTATTAATGCAATTACTATTATTCTTCTATTCAATTCAGCTTATTCTTATTCTAAGATATTCGTTGCACTTCAACATGATGAATGTGATGATCCGTGACACTCATCATCATTCTCACATATGAACGCGTGACTGACAACCACTTCCGTTCTACCTTAGAACGAGCGTGTATCTCTTAGCCTCCAATCCGAAAGATCGGAGTCTTCGTGGTATAAGCTAGAATCTATTGGCAGCATTCTTGAGAATCCGGAAAGTCTAAACCTTGTCTGTGGTATTCCGAGTAGGATTCAGGGATTGAATGACTGTGACGAGCTTCAAACTCGCGAGTGTTGGGCGTAGTGACAGAAGCAAAAGAATCACTGGATTCTATTCCGACATGATCGAGAACCGACAGATGATTAGCTGTGTTGTGACAGAGCATTTGGACCATTTTCACTGAGAGGACGGGAGGTAGCCATTGACAACGGTGAAACCCAACATACAGCTTGCCATGGAAAGGAGTATGAAGGATTGGATGAAGGCAGTAGGAAAGCAGAGATTCAATAGGAACAAAGCATCTCTATGCACTTATCTGGAATTCCCACCAATGAATTACATAAGTATCTCTATCTTTATTTTATGCTTTATTTATCTTTATATTCAAAAACCATTATAACCATTTGAATCCGCCTAACTGAGATTTACAAGATGACCAAAGCTTGCTTCATACTAACAATCTCCGTGGGATCGACCCTTACTCACGTAAGGTATTACTTGGACGACCTAGTGCACTTGCTGGTTAGTTGTGCGAAGTTGTGACAAAGTGTGATTCACGTTTGAGAGCTCCAAGTCTATTGGCGCCATTGTTGATGGTCACAATTTCGTGCACCAGGAACCTCAAGTCATAGAACCCCCTTCTAATGGGTTTGAATTTGGTGTTGAGGAGGGTGTACAACCTCCAAAACATATCATGGTTGAAGACTTTGAAGAGGTTGATCAAGAGATAGACTCAATCATTAATGAATCCTTATCTACAATTGAATCCTCTCCCATTGGACTTGACATGGAGATTAAAGAAGAAGAAGCACAACCTCCCATGCCCTTGGTAGGCAATGAAGAGGAGATTGAATTGGAAGAAAGCTACCAAGAAGAAGAGGTTGAAATTGAAGAGGCTTGCAAGGAGGTGGAAGTTGTCAGAGAAGAGCACAAGGGAGTGGAGCTTGCAAGACCATTGGAAGCACCTCTCCCAAAGCCACTACCGTCCAATACAACATTCAAGTGGGTAAAATTCTTATCCTTAACCTTTACTTTTCCACTTGAATATGGGCTACTAGAGACGGATGGTCAACTTAGAGCTCTTTGTGGCATTAAGAGTAAGAGGAAGATGGTTAGTGGTAAGAGTTGTCAAGCAAGGTTCAATATGGTTGTATGCTCCGAGTTGAAATGCAAAGGTTGGTGTAGGGCTCAATTGAATGGGTCTAGGATGTTGTTTGGCCACTTCAGTGAGAATTTAGACTGCTTGCCACCCGGATGGAACAATATTGCTCAACAAGACGACGGGTGCAAAAGCAAGGTTTGGGACCCCAGAATTTAGTCCAGCAATCAACACTCTTGGGGCCTTGTCACTTGCTTCAACTTGCTTGAAGGCTCTTTACGCCTAATTTGGGATCCTGGAGGCTATTGGAAGTACAAACATTGGTGGGGATTCCTGGATCAGTACAAGCATAAGCTACCATGACAAGGAGCTCACCAAATGTCCAACTTAAGGACTTTAACTAAAAGTGCTAGGTGGGAGACAACCCACCATGGTATGATCATTCCGTTTCCACCTTAGTTTTATTTTACTTTATTCTATTTTGTTTTTGTTAATGACTCTTCTCATCATTTCTACATATAATCTGCATTCACATTTGCATTTGCATTCTGCATATATAAAAATAATAATAATAATAATAATAAAGAGAGAGAGGAAGCACGCGACGCGCCAGCGTTGTTGGCGCGTCCGCGTCCAAGGAGAATTAGCGAAAAAAGGGAATTGAATAGAATGTCACGCAGAAACGTGGCTGAAGGCATGCCTTAGGCACAAACACGCCCACGCGACCGCATCTCTGATGCGTCCGCGTCGTTTGCGACTCCAGCCCTCCACGCGTGCACGTCACCCACGCGCACGCGTGACCCCGCGAAATCGACGTAAAGGGGTGTATGACAGCAAGTTGTGATGGAGTAGGGCTGGAACCATGCTAGAAGCATAAGCCCTACCATGCGAACTTGTGCCCCACGCATCCGCGTCATTTTAAAAGAAAGACCATGCACGCGTGCACGTCACCCACGCGCACGCGTCACCCTAAATTTTGGCAATATGTAAACAAAACAGAAAGTTGCGCGAACGCAAGGCTGCTCTCGCGCCAATGGCACAAATCAAGTCTCGCGTACGCGTGCCTCACGCGTACGCGTCATCAAAAAATTTTGCAACTCACGCATCCACGTTGCCTGCATCGCACAGCTTATCCAAATCAGCGCCAGAAATCTTATCTTTTCTTCACCAATCCTAATTTTTCCTTCCTCCTCTCTTCCTTACTTCTTCTTCATTTCTTTCACTTATCATCCTTCTTCGCTTTCATCCTATTTTACTTAATTTATTTGCATACTTTCATTCATTGCATTTTAATTTTGTGCATATTTTTATTTTCTCTTCTAAATCTATTATTTTTCTATTGGTGTTAAATATTTTTATTCAACTATTGTATCTTTTCTGGTATTATTTTGGTGCTTAGTAACTTATTTTACACTATTCGATGATATTATTTATCTGTTAATGCCAATCTTTTATGAAACCTGTGTTCCTTTTGCATTGACATGAATTGATGTTATCTTGCATTTCCCACACTCTCTTCCCCATTGTTGTAATTTGTGCACTATTGATATGCCATTTGCTTCTACTGTTTTCTCACTTGCATGTTGTAGCTACCATGTAATTGAGACCCTTGTTATTTGGCATTAACACCCATATTTTATTTGTTTTCTATCTTTGTTTCTGGGTTACTTTTCTTCTTTTCCTCTTCTTTCAGGTTGGCCACCGAGAAGGAAAAGGAAGAACTTCTATATGGGGCGACAAACAAGTTCCTACGCACAATCCTTGGAGAGAATAGCATCAGTTGGAGCCACTCGTCCACTTGCACATCTTAGCATGCACCGAGGACTGTGCAATCTTTAAGTGTGGGGAGGTCGATACCGACTTCCGTGGGTTAGTTAATTTCTTCTCAACACCAATGTTTTATTTTCCTTGTTAGTTGTTGCATTTGCATTAATTTGATTGCATGTTGCTTGATTTTGTGCATATTTTACCACTACTTGGTTAAAGTAATAAATTTCTTTTCAAGACTCTATTTTATAATATTTTACTAATTTAAATTGAAATTTTTTTGTTAAACTTGTTTAAAGGAATTTTTTTTGGAACATGGTTTAGAGCTCGAATACACAAAACCAGTGAGATTTTGAGCCTATTTGATTGGTTGCATTTTACCAACCAATGTATTTTATTTTTGGTGTGTGTTGTTCTCTCTAAAATTGTAATCTATATTTTGCTAGATTCGATATTTCCATGGTTTAATGTATGCATATACTTATATGATTGAGGCTTTGTTTCACTTAGCTTACATACCCATATGGCCTTACCCTTTCATTATCCTTTGCAAACCAATGTTGAGCCTATTTTACCCCTTTGTTCTTTACTTTAGCTCATCACTAACTCTAAGCGAAAAATAATAATGTCCTTAATTTGAATCCTTGATTAGCTTAAACTAGTGAAAGTGCTCATGAATTAAGTGTGGAGAAAGTGGGTTTGGAAACGTTTGGTTTAGGAATTGAGTATGTTAGACTTTGTGTGAAAATGTGAAAAATGTTAAGAACATGTTTATGCATTCAATACTTTAATCATATGCATTGAAAAAGGAAAGAAAAAAATAGAATAAGAAAATAAAAATAAAAAAAGAGAAAAAGAAAAGAAAAAGAGCAAATAATAATAATAATAATAATAATAATAATAATAATAATAATAATAATAATAATAATAATAATAATAATAATAATAATAAAAAGGAGACAAAATACCCCAAAGTAAATGGTGATAGCAATGCATATGTACTGTACTCAAAAATTGGAATGCATGAATATGTAGTAAACACAGTTAATGGGTAGTTATTGATTTTATATTATGATTATATGGATTGTCCTAAGTTAGGTGGTAAGTTTAGGTTAATTAAGGATTTAGATTTCAGTCCACTTGACCAAATACAATCCTACCTTGACCTTGACCCCATTACAACCCTCAAAAGACCTCTTGATTTGTGTATTGGTGCATTAAATTTCTGTTGATTGGTAGAAGAAGAACAAGTCTTAGAAAGCAAGGTTAGTAGAGAATTGAGAGAATCGAACCTCAAACACTTGAGTGATTAGAGTGTATACACTTCTAGTGAGGGTTCGATGCTCGATTCCTTGTTCCCAGCTTTCATGAGCTATTTTCTTTTGCAAGTTTACTTGTACCTTATTCTATGATTTGAATTAGTGAGATCCAGTTCATAACTTGAGCTACAGAGATCCAAATGAGGCGGTTCCAGTTGCGTTGCAAAGCTAACATCCGGGACTTTGAAATGATATATAATTCGCTATAGTGGCCGTACAGCAAAACGATGCGCACGCGTGAATCACGCAGACGCGTCGTTCTGCAGAGAAACCAGCGTGGCAGATTTTGTCTCCAATGATTTTGGGCCATGTTTTGACCCAGTTTTCTGCCCAGAAAACACAGATTAGAGGCTATAAAGTGGGGGAATACATCCATTCATGAACACAACATTCATTATTCATAATTTTAGTTTTAGATGTAGTTTTCTAGAGAGAGTGGCTCTCTCCTCTCTCTTAGGTTTTAGGATTTAGGATTTCTATTAGTTTTAGGCTATTTCTTCTTCATTCCAGGTTCAATGTTCCTTTAATTTAAATCACCACTATATTTTCTACTTTATTTATGCTATTACTTTAATTGTTATTTGTCTTTTCAATTTGGCTTATGAACTTTTCATGTTAGGATTGATATTCTTATTTAATATAAATTGAGGTATTTCAGATCTAAAGATTGCTTTCTTCAAATTTATGGTATTAATGCTTTTAATTTAATTTAGATTTCCCCCTTTGCTTTGGTTAAGTAATTGGTAACACTTGAGTTGTCAAACTCAGCGGTTGAATGAAATTTGGAAATTGCTGATTAATTTGGATCCCTCTAAAGCTAGTCTTTTCATAGGAGTTGACTAGGACTTGAGGAATCAAGTTGATTAGTCCACTTGACTTTCTTTTATTTAGTAAGGGTTAACTAAGTGGGAGCAATAAACAATTCTCATCACACCTGATAAGGATAACTAGGATGGAATTTCCAGTTCTTATACCTTGCAAGGGTGTTCATGATAATTAATTTACTTTATTGTTAATTTATTTCCTTGTTCCCTATTTCAAAAACCCAAAAATATACCTTTTTCCATAACCAATAATAAATCATACTTCCCTGCAATTCCTTGAGAGACGACCCGAGGTTTCAATACTTCGGTTATAAATTTTATTGGGTTTTGTTACTTGTGACAACCAAACTTTTGTACGAAAAGATTTTTATTGGTTTAGAAGCTATACTTTCAACGAGAGCTTATTTGTAAAATTCTAGACCACGCAAGAATCTGATCGTCAATCACCCATCTAGTAAGCAGTGAAAATCGAACATCCACCATCAAAAGGTAGCACAATAACCAAGTAAAGGTGTGGAGAAGTAGCATATTACACTTTCAATTGTGATTAAAAAAACTAACAAACAAACCCAACCCAATTTCAGAACCATATACACATAAGTTTTCTTGACAGTATACATAATTTGGTTTCGACAATATTTTTAAGCTAATACATATGTAACCACTTAAATCACAACAAAAAGCCTTCACATCTTCATGTCACAAAGTTTTAAAAAATCGAACATAACTAACGGGTAAATTGCATACTAAATCACATGTAACACACAAATACATAAACTAATACAAGAAAAATATTGGTCACTGAACTCAAACAAGTTTTGACTTCTTGAATTTAATCTAACCATCCATGCTCCTAGTGATATAACTAGTCGTCTTACATCGAATAAATAATTAATAGAGCGACGAATTTAAAAGACGTGTCAGTCGAAAGCTGACTAACTAAAACCCTGGATAGAACAAACCTGAATTCAGTCAACAATAAAAAATAAGACGGTAAAATATAAGGAATTCAACAACAACAACCGGTTATTTTCTTCAACATCAGGCAAACAGATTCAAAGATGCACACAAGTAGCACATCCGTTAGAAACAACCATCACCTAAATCCTTTGATGAACAATTATTCACTAAATAAACATCTAGCCTTGTACTGACCATTGCGAGCAGCGACCAGGTAGAGGAAATGGTGGTGTTGAATTCGTTGACGGCAGACACGGCGTTCAGCGAAGACTATGGTGCGACACAGGACAACACGGCGTGGAGATGTTCGACAACCAAGCGATAGCAACGGAAAGCTCCTAGTCAACGACCAACGCTCGACGGAAGCACGAGGGAAGCATGCAGGAAGACGACAGTAGCGAACACCAAGCGTGAAGGGAATACTACAATCGTGCGGGAGGATCGGTTGGGTTGCACCAGCTATTCAGGTTGTAGTGGTCTTGATGGAGGTTGGTTCTCCAACACTGGCGGTGGGGCTTTCTTCAGTGGCTGCTCAGTCAAATTGGGGGGAGGGGGTTATTGCTAGGTCGAAAGGGGGGTAGATGAATAGAATGGTTAAAATTTGGATGGTTAAAATTAGGGTTTTGGGGGTAATTGGGGGTGTAGTGTGTTTTTACTTTATTGGCCCAATTTTAGAGCCTATTATTCACATTGTTTACAAAAGTCATTGTCTACCTAGCAAAACCGAACTGTACAAAAAAAATGTTCAAACCTAATTTGGTTTGGGTGAGAAGAAAAGTTTGGGAGTTGAATACTAGACATCGCCGGAGACAATGGCAATGACATTATCATCATTTCCGTCTAGGAGTACACAGAAACAAACCGTATTTAAAAATAACATTATATTTTCGTACTTCCACATTAGTTTTTTTTAATAATACATACCCTTAAAAACTCAGAGAAAAAAATAAAATGAAATTATATGTTCAAGTTATTATTTGTTCAAGTATATGTACCACATGTATGCAGGGAGCAATGGTGTAACAGAAATGGTTTTCCAATACTAAGAAAGAAGTGATTGTCGAGGGACACGGCGAACTTGTCCCCACCCAAAAAGAAATAATTCTGGGATATAATTCCAAAATGATTTTTCTGTCGAAATAATTATTTTTTTATTTTATGCCATAAAAAAATCCGGATGAAAATAAAGGCAAATACTTACATGTAATTCACAAACTCAAAGAAGCAATTGTTTAAGACACGTGATAAGCTATGAAGATAGAGGTTAGCAAGAATAGCATTCTACAGATTGGATATTGGTTATCGTAATAATGGTTAAATTTTTTACATACATTTTCACACACTAGTCCCGTCAACGTAAAGAATAAACAGAATAACCAGTAATGATCTTTGCACCTTTCAATTCCCCTATGTAACTTTATAGTCATTTTACTCTTTAAAATGAATACAATTTCCTTTTCATCAAAGTATTTCTTTTACATTTCATTTTCTATCATATTATCTTATTTCATCTATGTTTTGTCAACTTTAATCATTGCAAAATTTTTCTTTTGTCAATTAAATTCTTTTCAATTTGCATTTCTTTGGATTATGTCAATCAAGTCTTATTTTCCTTTATAATTTTTTGTCAATTACATTTATGTTTGAATTCTTTTACTATTTGTCTAATTCTTTCAAACTATTTTATATTTCAGTATATTTTCACTTTAGTTTCATTTATAAATACAAGGAGCCTTGTGCGGCATACATAGACAACAATATAAAAGTGCTATCTTTGGACCTGTTCTGGCACCAAAATCCATGAATGGAAAGGACATTCTATTTGAGGTCATCACCAATAAAGAATCTGCAAATATTGTAATAACGGTAGGTGAAGATGGAATCTGATGCCTAGGCATCTTTAGTAACTTTTAGATTTCTTTTTTATTAGTTTTTTTATATTTTAATCAAAATTCTTATGTTTTCTAGTGAAATTTTAAAACTAATCAAGTATTTAAAGTTGTTTTAGTATTATTGTATTTTCAAGAATAATCAAGGATTAAAGTCTTTTTTAACAAGAAAACACAAATACAGTTCACACAAACCCGGCGGCCATCATCAACCAAGCCCGGCATCTTCCTTCTCACTTGGGCCAATGCCCAAGACTCAAGAAGCAAGTCCGGCACTCCAAACTTCAAAACTTTTAGGATGCAATACTTGTTAAGGCCTAATTTCAATATGCATTTTTGGAAAGTTTTAAATTTAACTCAAGATTCAAGCTTTAAGTTATTAGTTAGCAATAAACTCGTTTTAGAAAGATAAGATATAGTTGTTAGGATTATATTAGATTAGATTTAAATTTGGATAAAATTGTTATATTTTTTTCTTCTAGAATGATAATAATTAGTTTTAGGATAGATTTGAATTATTATTTTAGTTATCTTATGCTTCCAAAGATAAAATTAGATTTAGGTTTCTGAATTTTAGATAGAACTTAGGATATAAATAAGAGAATAAGATTCACAAGAAATGGACATCTGGGGGAAGGATCTTCAGATCCCAATCCAAGATCTCATATCTTCATCTTCTTCTTTTGCTTTAGTTTTCTTGTTATCATGAGAAACTAATTCTGTTAAGGGTTAAGAACTATGTTTACTTTTCTTATGGTTTATTAATTTAAGTGTTTTATTTTATTTTGGAGTTATGCATTGATTTATTTTCAAAATTGAGTTTTCGTTTTTCATTCTTTAAAAGTTAGAAGTATTGAAAAATATTTTAATTCTATTTTTAATTCTGTTATTACTTTGAAAATTTTAATATCGGAATTAAGCTTGAAAACTCTTTTCTCATGACTTTTTAATTTGAATTGGAATAGTATTTTAAAGAGTATGTGGTGTTTCTTTCTTATAATTCTCAATTGTTTAGGACTAATTTTGAATAGGTGATATATAATTTGAACTAGAACTACTTTTGAATATTATTTGAAACTAAATCAGAATTGTGCTAAACCGCTTTTTTTGATCGGTTGACCAAGGAATTGGCGATTGATTAATTAAAGATAAATTGAACTGTCAAAGAATTGGAATTTAAGTATATATGATTTGTCGTAAAAAGATTTTTGCATGCATCAAAATAGATAAACATAAGGATTAATCTTTTTGGAAAATAAGTGTTAGAATTGAAATTTACGAATTGTAAAGAATAAAGTGTACCAATAAAGTAGTCATATGAGTTGTGAAATGAAGAAATGAAAATAAAAAATATATGAGTATGAATATTGAGATGAAAAAGAAATACAGTAATTCCATCCTTCGAATTGAGGGTGAAACTCCAAATGAGAGCTAACCAAATTTCTCTAACTACCACAATAGTGTGGTCCATATCCCTATATATACTATTTTTCCCATATCCCTATATATACTATTTTTCTCATCACTAATATTTACTAATACTTGTGAATTTCTAATAGCTAATTGTTTTCTAATTGGTACATTATATGTTCATATCATCTATCCACCCCTCAAAACAACCTCGCCCTCAAGGTTGGTATTTTCAGAAAAAGGCATTGCAACTTAAATTCAAATAACAACCAAATAGATCTTCTAAAATTATATGGGACTTCTAGTGATATTCCATAGTCCACAGAACTTAATCTTCCAGGGTTCCATTGCTTGAAATGCATAAGTGGAAATTGTTTCATCGTAATTGAGCCTCTTGTTGTCCCATCAAATAAATTCTTGCTTCTTGCCATAGGCTGACCATTGTCCACTCCAAAATTGCCACGATCATTGAATAAAGTTGTAGTCCTGAATTTAGATAAAGTATTGTTTGTAATAGAGGTTCCAATAGATGCTCTACATAGGGAGCATCCGTACCAATAATATAGTCGAATGGAGGATCAATAGCCTTATTGTGGCTCTCATCTTCCCACGGAAGTTCATGTTGTGCAATCCTATCTCGCAACTCATCTTTTTGTTGACAATGACGCTGCTTCTTTCATATCGCACACTTCTACCCTTAACTCATCCGGCTTCACACTCGATGACATTGGTGAGGCATGCGCCTCTGCCGGCGGACCCTCCTTGGTGTAGCCAATCATGATCTTTGTAGAGCTCGGGATCATCACTTTTTCTACGGTCACCGCCCTGTCTTCGGTGTCTTGGTTGTGTGGTGGTATCCTGGTGGTTGTGATCTCACGTAGGGCTGGCAATGGGTAGGGTAGGATAGGGTTTGGACCCTACCCTAACCCTACCCGCGGGTAGAAAATCTCAATAAAATTCTACCCTACCCTACCCGCGGGTTGAGAATCTCTCAACCCGTACCCTACCCGCACCCTAAATTACAAAACCCTACCCTACCCTACCCTACCCGCAGAAATATAAATTTTTTTAAAAATAAATATAAAACTCAATCATTTTAAATTTCATACATATTAATAAATAAAAAATAAACAACTAAATTCAAATTAAAATAAAAGACAATAAAATCTTAAAGAAATTCAACATAAAATTACAAACATACATATTGTTATATTAATAAAATAAAAAACTAAGTTTAACTTAAAATTAAAAACAATAAAGTCCTAAACAAATTCAATATAAAATTACAAATATCATAATTATCAAGTTCTTAATAAAATTAAAATAACATAAACAAAGATAAATGTCTTCAAACATTTCTTTTACTTCCAAGTTCTTGCAACATTATTCTTCCGTCAGTTCAGAAAATGCATCATCATCTTCATTAGCAGTTTGATAATCAGGTTTTCCACCTAAAAATCAAATACAACAATTTTATTATATATAATTTTAACACAATTATAAAATCTAAACAAATTAAAAAACTTGAAAATATAAATAACCTCTTTTATAATATTCTGCCCACAACCAATTTTGATTGCACATAAGAGCTTCTACTGTATCTTCATGAAGACTACCACGATGAGTAGCAATTATACGGCCACTTGTGCTAAAAGAAGACTCAGAAGCAACAGTAGACACAGGAATTGCAAATATGTCTCTTGCAATTTTCTGAAGAGTTGGAAACCTAACTCCATTTACCTTCCACCAAGCTAATATATCAAAATCAGGAGTTAAAAGATGAACATCTTCCTCTACATAGTGATCGAATTCCGTCTTCACAAATGAACCTTTTTCCTTCTTCTTTTGTCTAATATACAATTGATAGCCAATATCATCATCATCATCTGCATTAACCCTAAGCTCTTGTGTAGATTCCATTGACATATTGCTTGAATTAGATGTATTCTTTTGATATTCATGAAGTAACTCATAACATGCCTGTTTGATTCTCTCAACTTTTCTTGTGCATTCATTAGGATCTTCACATATCCTAGCAAACTTATATTCAAGCCCATCAAGCTTATACCTAGGATCTAGAATTGCAGCAACACCCATAATGCCATGAATTTCTTCCCAATACTTATCAAACTTTCTCTTCATCATACATGCCATGCTACTAATAACTGGGTTAGGAGAAACAGCCCATTTTTCCAATCCAACATGTATCTCACATACTTTATTAAAGTAAATGTTGGCCGTTGGAACTTGAGTTCCAGAAAATAACTGAGTCACATCATAAAAAAGTTTTAATTTACCACAAATTTCTTTCGCAAGTTCCCATTCCTCATTACTTGGCACACTTTTATAATTGGAGTCTTTTTGTTTTAGTCGAGCAAAGACATCTCTGTACAGCCATGCAGTTTCTAACATCACATAAGTGGAATTCCATCTAGTCATACAATCAAGAGATAGTTTTTTGGTAAAGGGAACACCTGACTTACTACACCAACTCACAAAGGTTTCATGTCTTTTACTAGTTGAAGTCCAATACACCACACTATTACGAATTTTCTCCACACTTTCTTTAACTAAATTGAAACCATCCTTCACAATTAGTTTTAAAATATGAGCACAGCAACGCATATGCAATAACTTACCCCCTAACAACAAATAATTTGAGTCTAAACGTCCCAACAACACATCAATCATAGCATCATTTGTAGAACAATTATCCAATGTAATAGTTGATAATTTTCTATCTAAGTTCCACTCCAACAAAACTTTCATTAATGCATTAGAGAGAACTTCACTTGAATGAGGAGCAGGAACATAAGTAAAGCTGAAAATTATTATAAATATATCAGATAAAAAAATATCACAAATACATCAAGCATTAGAAAGCATATTTTATACTAGAAGCAAAGTTTAAGGTATTACCTCAATACTCGCATTTGCAAATTCCATGAACTATCAATGTAGTGTGCTGTGACAACCATGTATCCTTTTTCCTGGTTGGAAGTCCACATGTCAGTTGTAATAGCCACTCGACTATCATTTGCATCCATCATCTTGTTTATGTTAAGCTTCTCCACTTCGTACATTTCCAAGATATCCTTCTTGATTGTGTTTCGGCTTGGCATCTTAAACGTTGGTTGCATTGAAGCAAATACTTCTCTTGTTGCAACATGATCCACATATGACAAAGGATACTCATGCATACAAATGGACTTAGCAATCAATTTTCTTGTGTGAGATGCATCAAATATAAAAGCATCTGAACTATTCTTTCCATGTCTTTGAAGAGATTCAGCAATTGTTGATTGTCTTGAATTTGATAATTTTATTCTCTTACAATAATGAAGCACATGTTTCTTTAAATTTGTAGTCCCATTCCTTGGATTCGCACCAAGAACAGACTTACAATGGTTGCACTTTGCCTTCCACTCTTCCCCCTCTTTATATCTACTAAAGTATTGCCAATAAACACTTTTCAATAAAGATTTGTTGCTATTTTCACCCGAGGCAGACTCGTCTGGAACAAAATTAGCAGTTTCTTCAACAGGAGTTTCTTCTTGTTGTTCTTGAGCCACTACATCCATGTTGGTACTATCCATTATTGCCTACACAATAGTAAAATAAATAATTAAATATTAAAAAATTCAAGCCTGCTAAAAAATTATTAAAATTCAGAAAAATTATTTATACATAAAAAACTTAGGAATCCAATTTTTATACATAAAATTTATACAAGTTTCTGTCCTTAAAAAAAAGAAGAATATATGTTTTGCATAAGCTTAACAACACATTGCAAATCAAATAAATAAAGACACAACATCATATAAAGGACTATATATGTTTTGCATAAGCTTAAACTTACACCACTGTATCTTATTCCTCACCCTTAAGAATAACATCACATTCAAATTAAATGTTTACTTCTTGTTATTTTTTTTCATGTATTATATATGCTTCGCTTGCACACAATAACAAAAGCATCACTTCCAGTTTTACTAAGAAAAAGCATCACAATGGTCAACACTTTTACATTATAGTCATAAGGCTCAAATATATCATTACATTAACTTATCAAGTCAAAAAGGCTAATCAAATTCTCTATTATCACATTTCAACAATATAGAGTAAGTAGAATTAAATATATTATGATCCTTGAAGTGAGGATTTCACTTTGAAGTGTAAATTAAATAGAGAATTTTAGCCTCGAGCAATTTATGAGTAAGGATTAGAAGACAATGAAATATAAAAAATAATGAAACACCAAGTAACACTACCCATGGATAATGACAGCTGTTTTCTCCTATAAAATTCACATTGGTAACCAAAGACAACAACCAACCTCCTGTTTCTTGCTCTTAAAATTTCAATGGAGCAAATAATAGAACCTCTAATATACTTATCTCTGTTTCTTTGAGGGGAAAAAAAAGAATTACTTAAATTCAAGTACATTGACACCTACGTGGAACAAGAACACCAAGAGGTTTTCTTTTTTCACAAATTATAGCTTCCTTAATTATGGAAAGCTTTTCATGAACTTTCTTCCAGATATGATTCACTGCACCGTCCAAAAGTATTGGTCCAATGCCACCTGGATGACCATTATCATAGACAAAAATGGGTTGTACCTGATCAATTCAAACATTTATATTCCAAGAAAATAAAACTGAGTTGGTTGGGCACTGGCACACAGCAAGCATTGAATAAAACGAAATAATATAGCTACTCTACTACAGCTACCAATCACATCATCTAACCAAACTCTAGCATGGAAGACTTATGATTCACCATCAGTAAAGCCCCAATTTTCACAGATTCAAACAAAAAGTACATACCAAGAAGAACAGAGCAGCAGCGTAGAGAAGAGAGAAGGTCACGAATCAGCGGCGTTGCGAGAAGAGCACAGAGGAGGAAGAAGAGTGGCGGCAATGAAGGAACGAGGAACAAGGAAGGAGAGTTGGGGCAATGGAGTACTGAGGTCCGAGGCTTATGGCTTGGGAAGAGAACGGCGCTACCAGAGTACCAGCCTCCCACTTAGTTTTAGGGTTTCTAATGAACAATGAGTGATTTCTGAATCTTAAATTATATATGATTTTTTATTTTGTTTAATTTTTATTTTATGTAACTTCGTAAATATACAAACGCACTATACTATCAAAGTAAGTAGCTAGCTTAGTGGTTATTTGCTTGCTACACATGTAAGAGGTCAAGGGTTCAAGTCTCATCTCCTTCACTATGTATATAAATTTTTAAAAACATGTTATGTATGGGGGGTGCGGGTAGGGTAGGGTAGGGTACACCCTAAACCCGTACCCTACCCTACCCGCAGGCCTACCCGGACCGCACTCTACCCTACCCGAACGGGTTGGGCCGGGTAGGGTACCCGCGGGTAGGGTATGTATTGCCAGCCCTAATCTCACGGTCCTGATTCCATGGAAACGCCGCTGCCATGAGTGTCGGTGGTTTAGCCACTATCGGAGAAGCACAGCGGAGTCAACGTCGGTGAAGATCTCTGTTGGAACTCAGTGCTGCCACCACGTGACTATTCGTTGTTCGCAGTTCTCCTTCTTACATTGCGTCAGTGCCACCGCTAAGCACACCCGCAGAACCACTAGTGCCGCCGTCCTCGTTGCCACTCTGGACCTAGCCGCCGCCTTCCTTCACAGTGTTGTCTCCTTCCTCCTTCGTGACGGCGCCGACCGCGGCACCGCTGTTGGTCGTGCGTCGCGAGTCACTGCGACTCGTAGATGTACCATCGCCGTTGATGGCAACTTCTCTCTCAGCTGGATCCGTTACTTTCAGATCTGAATGCTCCAAATGCAGATCTAAGTTTTCTTTTAATTTTACATCTCCTTCATCAAGTTCAAATTTTGGACTTATTGATTTGTGATTCGTTGCTATGATTTCTTGCTCTGTTGATGGCAGTAGTCTGGCCTTAATCTCTTCCCACTCAATCTCCCAGTCTTCTACTCCGTTCCAGCAAATTTCTGGCAAAAGTGGGCGCATATCAGGTTGGAGTTGATGGTGAAAATCCAGATCAAATGTATCCCAATCTGCATGTGGATTCCGGTAACTCCATAGTTGAAACCATATCAAAGATTGACCCGAGAAAGCACTCAAAACTTCTAACAACCTCTGAGCTTCCAGAGTACCGCGAACATCCCAGAATTGCCCGGATAAAATGGACCATCCGTAGCCATTGATTCAATTGAACGAAGGGAGGGTATTTCCAACGACTAAAGTTCCTTCTGTTATGGAACACTCTCAACGAGAGCAGCAATGTTAGAATTCAAATTTACGAATTGTAAACAATAAAATATATCATATAAGCTGTGAATTAAACAAATAAAAATGAAAAATATATGAGTATGAGTGTTCCTGTGTGGAAATAAACTTCGAGGTATAGCCTGTTCTGCCAGTGCTTGAACTTGCTTTTCTTGGGAGTGAGAGGAAGAAACATCGTCTTCTTGTAAGGACAGCGGCCGTGGGCACCTGCAAATGCACTCCAACGCTCAAGTTAGTAGAAGTAGAAGATAAGTATAATATTACTCAGAGTGAATAGTGTACCTGTGACCTAGTGAGTCACTTGTATTTATAGAATTGTTGTGCCACATGCAATTACTTAGTGGGTATGATTATGTGATAAATTCTCTTTAGTGAGCTTGTTTAGAGAGATTTGCAGAGAGATTTCTGTGCCCATCTAGGTTGGTATGTTGTTATTTATTTTTATAGGATAAGTCTGTTAGGAGAGCAAAACACGTATTCTCCACGTACTCCTGAAATAGCACGTGTGCATTTAGTTTTAACTAGATTTCGATTTATAGTTTTGCCTGAGCCGAGTTATAGCCAACGGAAGGATTATAGCCCCCAAGCTTCACCTGTGAAAGTTTTTAATTAAACAAGTTGAACTTTTTTGATCTATAAATCGGAATTGTGATTATAGCAGCCTCCAAGCTCAACTTTGTTAAATTGAAAAGAAAGAAAAATTGAAAAAAATTGGTAGTGAAAAAGTTAGATTAAAATGTGAATAATCGAACAGATGAAATAGATAAAAAAATAAATAAATATAGATTGATAAAAAAATTAGGAAGTGATATAGTTATGTTTATCTATAAATCGACTATGGGAGCGATAGCCTCCAAACGTTAGTTAGTCGACATTTATTCAAAAATAATTAAATGGTAAGAGTTGTTCGATCAATATAATTGTGTGGGAGATACTTTTCTGTTTGAGAACAATTTTTCATAGATGGCATATAGTATTTGATTGACGTGAACTGAAAAGTTCGAATGTATTCGTTGACCGAATCGATTGGATGATCCGAGGATGTAATGATCAATTGTCTTGAGAATTTTTCTAACCCACGACAACTTATTGACGAATTTCTTGCCCAAATAATTAATTATTGAATATTGAATAATAAAGATTTGTAACATAAATAAAATGGATTGAAAGTAAACGTGCATAAATTATTGTAAAATAGATAAATAAAATAGAAAAATAAATTGAGATAATTGCTAATTGAGTTTGTTTTTTGATTAGTAAAAAGTCAATTTTTTTGGATTGATTAATAGCCAATTTTTTTTTTCGATGGATTGATTGATTTTGATATATGAAATGATAAGATACAGTCACAAAAAAATGATAAGATACATACATAATGTGAAGCAATTCGAATATATAGAGTAGTAGATACCTCGTAAGAAACTATGATGTATTGAAAGTTGACATAAAAGATTTATATGAGCAAATTAGATGAAACATATACATAATCTTACCGAAGTAGAAATGTTAACCGTGACTTATAGGTAAGGTTCGTAAGTTATAACTCGGTCTGAGTTGGTAGAGGAGGAGGTGAAATTTGCTCAAAGTATGATCGACGTCCATTCTCATAAGTTGAGGGTGAAAAATTGAAGACACATTAAACATGTCCTGTTTCAATCACCAATACATTAAGAAAAAATTTTGTTAAATACATATTCTGAATTTATTGGCTAAAGTTAAAATTAAGCTCCATCATTCTGAATAGTTGAAAAAACATGAATAAGACGGCATGAACATTGAGTAATTAGTTGAAGAAGCAAAAATAGCTAATAATAATTGTTCCTGTCCGGTAATCTGAGCCGAGGTATAACTCCTTCTAGTGCCGAGGTATAACTCCTTCCTCCGTGTGTATGGAGTTTTCTGTCCTAAGGGCACATATGCCGAGTTATACTTCGGTCGTCAAGGAACACCGGAGGAGGTTGGGACCTGCAAAGAGACTCCAACGCTCAAGTTAGTAAGAGTATAAGATGAATATCAAATGACTCAGAATGAATAGTGTTGTGTACCTAAGATTGGAGGTGGACGTATTTATAGAATTGTTGTAGTACGATTACTCTAATATTGCGGAGCTGTTATTTAGTGGGATAATTATGTGATAACTGCTCTAGTGAGTTTGTTTAGAGAGATTTGCGGAGAGATTTCTGTGCCATCTGGGTTGGCACGTAGTTATTTGATTGTATAGGATAAGTTCTTTAGGTGAGCAAAACACGTACTCTCCACGTACTCCTGCGTGTATGTATTTAGTTTTAACCAGATTGATTCCGATTTATAGTTTTAGTTTTACCTGAGCCGAATTATAGCCAACGGACGGATCATAGCCCCCAAAGCTTGACCTGTGAAAATTTTCAATAAACAGGTTGAGCTTCCGACCTATAAATCGGAATTGTGATTATGGCAGCCCCCAAGCTCAACTTGTTATATTGAAAAGAGAGAAAAAAAATTGGTAGTAACAGATGTAATAGATAAACAAATAAATAAAGATGAATAAAAAGTATTAGAAAGTGAGATAGTTATGGCTATTGGTAGCCCCCCAAACTTAGCCAGTTAGTCGATATTTATTCAAAAACAAATGAATTGTAAGAGTTGTTCGATCAATATAATTATGTGGGGGATACTTTTCTGTTTGAGAATAATTTTTCATGTATGGCATATAGTATTTGATTGACGCGAACTGAAAAGTTCGTTCGTATTAGTTGATCGAATCGATTGTATGATCCGAGAATGTAATGATCAATTGTCTTTGAGAATTTTTTCGACCCACAATAATTTATTGATGAATTTCTTGTCCAAAGCAATTAATTATTGAATATTGACTGAATAATAAAGATTTGTAACATAAATAAAATGGGTTGAAAGTAAACATGCATAAATTACTGTAAAATACAAAAATAAAAGAGATGAGTCCATCACCCATGTATCAAAGTAACGATCATTGCTCATCGAGTTTGTTTTTTTTATTGGTATTTTTAGGATTGATATTTGAAGTTGAATGATTGCATCAAAGTATCACGTGTGTGTTGTACTTGAACTTGAGTGTCCGATCTTTATGGTCGGTTATTAGGGATAATTAGACATAATAGATAGGTTGGTATCTTGTGCATTTGGAAATTGGAGCATAGTTCCGTTTTGATCTGATCGTGTACTGAATGGCTTATAGATCAAGGAAGATTAATAGAAAAAAAAAATTAAAAGTAAAAAAGTAAATATTTTAAAAAGAGAGCACATAACTGCGTTTCAACGTATGAACTTAGCTTAAATACACCTTTGAGAAAAAGATATTCCCTGTACTTGTATTGCCACAAAATGTATGTATCTCGTCTGATGAGCTTTGGGTGTTTATCACCGCGGCTTTAGCTTCCGATCCGCTATTGATTATAACCTGTAAAATAGGATAAATAATTCGGTAGAAAAAACCGTAGTGGGGTTAAGTAAACTCGCCCCACGGTGGGCGCCAGATGTTCCTGTCCAGTAATCTGAGCCGAGGTATAACTCCTTCTAGTGCCGAGATATAACTCCTTCCTCCGTGTGTATGAAGTTTTCTGTCCTAAGGACACATATGCCGAGCTATACTTCGGTCGTCAAGGAACACCGGAGGAGGTTGGGACTTGCAAAGAGACTCCAATGCTCAAGTTAGTAAGAGTATAAGATAAATATCAAATGACTCAGAATGAATAGTATTGTGTACCAAAGATTGGAGGTGGACGTATTTATAGAATTGTTGTAGTACGATTACTCTAATATTGCGGAGCTGTTATTTAGTGGGATAATTATGTGATAACTGCTCTAGTGAGTTTGTTTAGAGAGATTTGCGAAGAGATTTCTGTGCCATCTGAGTTGGCACGTAGTTATTTGATTGTATAGGATAAGTTCTTTAGGAGAGCAAAACACGTACTCTCCACATACTCCTGCATGTGTGTATTTAGTTTTAACCAGATTGATTCTGATTTATAGTTTTAGTTTTACCTGAGCCGAATTATAGCCAACGGACGGATCAATAATAATATAAACAATAAATAGAGAACTTTTCAGTAATACATGAAAACAATTGAGAAAGAATAAAAAAAATGTAGCTTATTAACGTGTCAATAGGAATAAGTAGTGTCAATATGAATAAGTAGTTATATATTATGCTGTTCTACTAAATATCAATAACAAAGTGTCATTAGCATTGTAAGTTGCTTAAATTTTTATTGTCGGCAACATAAAGAATAAAAGAATAAATATTGTGAATAGAGCATAGCAATGTAAAGTAAGGGATAAAGCAAATACTCGTTTACGAGTAATACATGAATTTAAAATGAACATAAAAAGATTAACTGCCACTGAAAGGATAGACTAAATGATAAAATTTTGAAAATTTGTTCAAAAATATTATAAAATATTATTAAATTTGGTTAAAAATTTTGAATATAATTCTAACTTTATGAACTTCGGTGGAGCAGAAATTAATTTACTCGACCCCTTTCTTGTTTTCCTCATTTTTATTCCCGTTGGTCCTATCAGTTATTGGCCATTTTCTTTATCTCCACTTGGAAAGTGATGTTCATTGCCACCAGTTCATCACGAGTAGGTGGGAGAACCACATCATCAGCCATGGACCTGCAAAAATAATAACAAAAGGTTGTCGTGGGGTTATTTAATTTCTGCCCCACGGTGGGTGCCAAATGTTCCGTCCTGTTACTACCGAGGTATAGCGACTTCTCCTGCTCAGTGATTATGCTCGAACTGGAGAGGTATACGTCGGCTGAAGATGAACACCGCGGCGGGAGCACCTGCAAAAAGCACTCCGACGCTCAAGTAAGAAAACAAGAATATATGGGAGTAAGAAAAATAAGTGAGAATGAGTTCTGTGACCTGCCCTTTCGTGGGTTATGTGGCCTGGTTTTATAGTTGAGTATTGTGTTTAGTGAGTTTCGATAAATCTGATAAGTGCCGTTGTTAGTATCTTTGACTTGCACAGAGTTGTTATCTTGCTTGGGTAGCGGATTCCGTTGTCTTGTGGATAGCGCCCAATGGATAAGAGCGACTTGGTCGCAGTTTTCCGTTCCTGTTCGTTAGCTTCCGGGTTTTAAACTCGGTTTCTGTTTGGATGTTATCTCCGAGTATAGTAGGGTACACATCATAGCCCCCCAAGCTCGTCTGCTGTTGTGTAATAAACAGTAGGCGAGCTTTGATGGACTTGGGTTTGACTTTATTTACTTGGGCTTTTTTATTCGTTTAAATGACTTGAGTGAGAGTTTCAAAAGACTCGTTTGTTGCTTCCTTGCAGAACGTGCTGCTTTGAATGCATTTTCCTGCCGTTTGGGTTTTCCACGTCTTTTAGTGGTTGTGAATTAAGATACCCACTAAGTTAGTGGGCTTGCAATAATATCTTTCGGCGTTTCGAGACTTACACTCTGTTGTTTCCTTTTCTTACGGTTTACCCTTCAGCATGTCTTTGAGAGGTTAGTGTTTTCATCTTCTATTTTTCACTTTTAATGCTTGCTGTTCATGCATGGCAAAAGAGAACGGGAAAGAAAAATTGAAAGTGGTTGAGGATAGAGAAGATGATCCCTATCATTGGGTTCATGACGATGTTAGGACTCGCTCTTCTTCCTTCAATAGTGTCGAGTCCTTGTCTGAGTTAAAAGGTTGGAACTTGGTGAGGGGTGGTTCTTCTGCGTCTATTGAGCTTCGTCCTTGTTCTAGTAATGATAGGATTTATGAAAGGAGGGGTGACTGGGGGTATTTTTATATGTATACCCCATGTATGGTTGAACTAGGTGTGAAATTTCCTTTTTCTTCCTTCGAATGTGATGTTCTTACGCAACTGAACTGTGCTCCGTCACAGCTACATCCTAATTCCTGGGCGTTTCTCTGCGCCTTTCAGTGTTTGATGGAGTTCCTTTCTTTTCCGTGCTCGTTGTCACTATCTTTTTCCTTATTTCAGTCGAAGGGGATTCGGAAGGGTCTGTGGGTTTGCCTTAGTAGTTTTCCTGGCCGTTCCTTGTTTCATATGTACAAACCTTCTTTTAAAAATTTTAAGTCTCTCTTCGTTAAGGTTCGGTCTATAGAGGCTGAATATCCGTTTTACCTAGACGGTGAGCTTATTGAGAGATTTCCTTTGTATTGGTGTTCTGAACTGAGTCAGATCCTCAAGGATGATGAACGAAGTGAGGAGGAAGACTCTTTTTTGGATTTTTTGGTCGAGAATTTTGCTGCCGGGGAGTGTCTATCTATTCCTGAACTTTTGTCTTTGTATGATTCTGGGGATAAAGATGGTTTGAAAGCCTACATAGGTAATAATATTGTGCGTTTACTGATTTCCTTGCTGTTGTAATGTTTCCTAAAGTTTGTTGTGTTCGTAGGTGGGCGAGTTCCTCATCTTGATCTGTCCCTGTTCCAGTCCTTTATAAAGAAGAAAAAAGAGTAGGGTGTTAGTGGTACTCGGAAGGATGAAGGTGGGATGGCCGCTCATTCCTCTGTTCAGCCAGCGTCTTCCTATAAAAGGAGAAGAGATGACGTTGATAAGTCCATTGAGGTCATATCGGAGGGCGAGCAGGAGGTTGCTGGCAGAAATAAGGTTGCCTTTGACTGCCAAAAAAGACTTTATGGTTTTATCCCGCGATCTAGCTCTCACTCTTTATGAAGCGAGCAGTTTAATTTTGCTGAGCTCTCGAATAAGGCTTCTCAATATCCGGGAGATATGCTCATGACTCGCCGAGTTGGGGTTGAGGCGCTTGGGAAGTTTGTTCAGGTTATTTTACATTTTCTTATGAGTTTTACATTTGTCGTGGTTGTTTTCCATTCTCACTTCGGGCAATTCTAGCAGGTCGTTGCTTCTCGCCTGATGTGTGTTGGTCGCACCACTGAGCTTATTGGTGCCGAGCAACAGGAGGCTGTGACAAAGATTTTGGATTTGGAAAGTTCTTATAAGGCGAGAATTGCCGAATTGGAGAAGTCGTCTAAGGAAAAAGATGATACTGTTTCTAATGCTGCTTCTAAGGTAAAGGAGTCCGAGGAGGAGATCGCCCATTTGAGAGATCAGGTTCGGTTGTTGCAAGTCGACCTCAAAGAGAGTGATGTTGCTAAGGGGAAACTGACTGCGAGGGTGCACGAGCTGGAGGAGGTTGGAATGGAGATGTTTTCTTCCGGTTTCGATCGCGCGGTGAGCCAGATTGCTTTGTTGGCCCCTGACTTTGATTGTGATCGGCTGGACGTGACCAAGATTGTGATTGATGGAAAGCTAGTCGTGGATGGCACTGTGGAGGAACATGATGAGAATGTTCCTTCCTCTTAGTTTGTTTTGTTTATTTTGGATTTGGTTGTTCGTTTGTCATGTAATTGTGACTGTTTGTTGTTTGTTGACCGTCTGTTAGTTTTTTGTTGTTTTGAACTTTGGATAAGATTTACTTATTTTGGCCATGGTTTGGCTCTGTTGACAATGTCTGTTTTATGATTAGATGTGTGATTGTTTTTACCCATTGTTAGTAAGATAGGGATTTGTTTCAAATGATCGATCATATTTTTTTGGGTAAATAGGGCGTCCGGCCTCATTAAAATCCTCCTTAGGCAAAACCTTTTTTATTTGGGAAAAAAGCTCTAAGGGGAAAAAAGAGTACCTTCATTCGCTAATAGTACAAATTATGAGGTATACATCTTTAAGGAAGAGACGTTCCAATTCCCTGAAACTAGATTGCCTTGTAGTGTTTGGAGTTGGTAAGCTCCCATTCCGAGCACCTTTGCTACTCGGAATGGTCCTTCTCAATTGGTGGCGAGCTTTTCGTGTAGAGGTGGTCGTCTCGCATCTTCTATTCGTCTGAGGACTAGATCGTCCTTGTTGAATGTTCTTGGGACGACCTTTTTGTTGTATTTCCTTTCCATCAATTGTTTTTTAGCTCTTTGTTTGAGCACTGCGATGTTTCTGTCCTCATCCGCCAGGTCGAGTTCGGCGTTTCTTATGTCTGCGTTGTGTTGTTCGTCATATAGCTCGGTCCTTAATGTGGGTATTCCGACCTTAATAGGGATTAGTGCTTCCGATCCATAGACTAGCCTGAAGGGCGTCTCAGCAGTGGTGGATTGCATTGTTGTATTGTAGCTCCATAATATTTCTGGTATTAATTCTGCCCATTCTCCTTTTGCGTCATTGAGTTTTTTCTTTATTGCCTGCAATATAACTTGGTTAGCAGCTCCAGCCTGCCCGTTAGTTTGTGGGTGTTCGACCGAGCTAAAATAATGCTGTATGTTAAAATTTTTTAGAAATGAGCCGAGCTTATTATCTGTAAATTGTCTATCATTATCTGATATTATTTCCTTTGGTATTCCAAATCGACATATAATGTTTTTCCATATAAAAGAACGTACCTTTTCGGCTGTTATTCTTGCTAAGGGTTGGGCTTCTATCCATTTGGAGAAATAGTCTATGGATACTAAAAGAAATTTTACCTGGCCGAGTGCTATCGGGAATGGGCCGAGGATATCAAGACCCCATCTGTGAAAGGGCCAGCTCACTGGTGCACGAAATTGCAATAACACTTTTGCAATCCCGCACAACTAACCAGCAAGTGCACTAGGTCGTCCAAGTAATACCTTGCGTGAGCAAGGGTCGATCCTACGGAGATTGTCGGCTTGAAGCAAGCTATGGTTATCTTGTAAATCTTAGTCAGGATATCAGAAATTATCAGGATTGATTGTAAAAAGCAAAAGAACATGAAATAGGTACTTGTTTTGCAGTAATGGAGAATAGGTTGAGGCTTTGGAGATGCTCCATCTTCTGAATCTCTGCTTTCCTACTGTCTTCTTCATCAAACACGCAAGGCTCCGTCCATGGCAAGCTGTATGTAGGGTTTCACCGTTGTCAGTGGCTACCTCCCATCCTCTCAGTGAAAATGTTCCTATGCTCTGTCACAGCATGGCTAATCAGCTGTCGGTTCTCGGTCAGGCCGGAATAGAATCCATCGATCCTTTTGCGTCTGTCACTAACGCCCCACCTGCTAGGAGTTTGAAGCACGTCACAGTCATTCAGTCATTGAATCCTACTCAGAATACCACAGACAAGGTTTAGACCTTCCGGATTCTCTTGAATGCCGCCATCAGTTCTAGCTTATACCACGAAGATTCTTGTTAAGGAATCCAAGAGATATCTACTCAATCTAAAGTAGAACAGAGGTGGTTGTCAGGCACATGTTCATAGTTGAGAATGATGATGAGTGTCACGGATCATCACATTCATCCGGGTTAAGAGCAAGTGATATCTTAGAATGGAAGCAAGCATGATTGAATAAGAAACAGTAGTAATTGCATTAATCCATCAAGACACAGCAGAGCTCCTCACCCCCAACCATGGGGTTTAGAGACTCATGCCGTGGAAAGTATACAATGAAACGTGTAAAAATGTCATGAGGTACAGATACAATGTCAAAAGATCCTATTAATAGTAAACTAGTATCCTAAGGTTTACAGAAATGAGTAAATGACAGAAAAATCCACTTCCGGGCCCACTTGGTGTGTGCTTGGGCTGAGCAATGAAGCATTTTCATGTAGAGACCTTTTCTGGAGTTAAACGCCAGCTTTCATGCCAGTTTGGGCGTTTAACTCCAAGTTTTATGCCAGTTCCGGCGTTTAACGCTGGAATTTCTGAGGCCGAATTGCTACGCCGATTTGGGCCATCAAATCTTGGGCAAAGTATGGACTATCATATATTGCTGGAAAGCCCAGGATGTCTACTTTCCAAATCCGTTGAGAGCGCGCCAATTGGGCTTCTGTAGCTCCAGAAAATCCACTTCGAGTGCAGGGAGGTCAGAATCCAACAGCATCTGCAGTCCTTTTCAGTCTCTGAATCAGATTTTTGCTCAGAACCTTCAATTTCAGTCAGAAAATACCTGAAATCACAGAAAAACACACAAACTCATAGTAAAGTCCAAAAAAGTGAATTTTAACTAAAAACTAATAAAAATATACTAAAAACTAACTAAAAGATACTGAAAACATACTAAAAACAATGCCAAAAAGTATATAAATTATCCGCTCATCACAACACCAAACTTAAATTGTTGCTTGTCCTCAAGCAACTGAAAACTAAATAAGATAAAAAGAAGAGAATATACTATAGACCCCAAATTATCAATGAAACTTAGCTCCAAATTAGATGAGCGGGACTAGTAGCTTTCTGCCTCCGAACAGTTTTGGCATCTCACTCTATCCTCTGAAATTCAGAATGACTGGCTTCTTTAGGAACTCAGAATCCAGATAGTGTTATTGATTCTCCTAGTTAAGTATGATGATTCTTGAACACAGCTACTTTATGAGTCTTGGCTGTGGCCCAAAGCACTCTGTCTTCCAGTATTACCACCGGATACATACATGCCACAGACACATAATTGGGTGAACCTTTTCAGATTGTGACTCAGCTTTGCTAGAGTCCCCAATTAGAGGTGTCCAGGGTTCTTAAGCACACTCTTTTTGCCTTGGATCACAACTTTTATTTCTTTCTTTTTCTTTTCTTTTTCTTTTCTTCTCTTCTTCTCTTTTTTTTTCGAAATTTTTTTTTTCACTGCTTTTTCTTGCTTCAAGAATCATTTTTATAATTTTTCAGATCCTCAATAACATGTCTCTTTTTTCATCATTTTTTCAAGAGCCAACAATTTTAACATTCATGAATAACAAATTCAAAAGACATATGCACTGTTCAAGCATACATTCAGAAAACAGAAAGTATTGTCACCACATCAAACCAATTAAGCCAGTTTCAAGGATGAATTTCGAAATCCTGTACTTCTTGTTCTTTTGTGATTAAAGCATTTTTCATTTAAGAGAGGTGATGGATTCATAGGACATTCATAGCTTTAAGGCATAAACTTTAAATTTTATTAATTAAGAACAAGACTCAGAAAATAAATATAAGATGAAACTAGAAATAGAAAACAGAACATAAAAAAAACGCAAAACATAGGCTCCTAATGATAGAGGTTTTCACAGAGTTAGGACTCAACAACCTTGATTTTGAGAAGTGGATGCTCCCTCAGCTTGAGAGGAGAGCTTTTGGCGTTTCATCTCTTGGAGTTCACGCCCCTGCTTCTCTTGCTCCTTCAGCAATTTGCAGAGCATGCAGTTCTGATTCTGCTGTTCTTCCTTAAGTTGCTCCATAGTTTCTTGCAACTTGGTGATAGATGCTTCTAGGCTGGCCCAGTAGCCAATTTTAGGAAATTCAGGGAGGAACTCCTGCGCCCTCCTTTTGATAGAATTTTCTTGCACTTGTCCTTCTATTGACTTCTTGGTGATTGGATGTTCAATGGGTATGAATTCATCTACTCCCATCTTCACCCCAGCCTCTTTACAGAGCAAGGAGATTAAGCTTGGGTAAGCCAGTTTGGCTTCAGTGGAATTTTTATTTGCAATTGTATAGATCTCACAGGCAATCACATGATGAACCTCCACTTCTTTTCCAAGTATAATGCAATGAATCATCACTGCTCTCTTGATGGTAACCTCAGAACGGTTGCTAGTGGGCAATATGGAACGCCCAATAAAGTCTAGCCAACCTCTTGCAATTGGTTTGAGGTCTCCCCTCTTGAGTTGGTTTGGGACACCCTTAGAATTGGTTATCCACTTAGTTCCAGGGAGGCATATGTCCTCTAGAACTTGATCCAACCCTTTGTCTGCTCTCACCATCCTCCTATTAAAGGAGTCAGGATCATCTTGAAGTTGAGGCAACTTGAAGATTTCTCTTATTTTGTCCAGATGGAAGTACATAACTTTCCCTCTGACCATGGTTCTGTAGGTATGGTAAGCGGTTCCAGTCATTCTCTGCTTATCTGTCAGCCACAGATTTGAGTAGAATTCCTGAACCATGTTCCTTCCAACCTTTGTCTCAGGATTGGTTAGAACTTCCCATCCTCTGTTTCGAATTTGCTCTTGGATCCCCGGATATTCATCTTCTTTCAGATCAAATTTTACTTCCGGGATCACTGACCTCAGACCCATTATTTTGTGATAATGGTCTTCATGTTCTTTGGTTAAGAACTTCTCTTGATTCCAAAGATTCTTTGGATTATTCTCTTTCTTTCCTCTTAAATTGGTTTGTTTTCCCTTAGGAGCCATGATCTTGATGAATCTTGGCTTAGTGATCACGGAAAAGCACACCAAACTTAGAGGTTTGCTTGTCCTCAAGCAAAAGAAAAGAGAGAAGAGATGGGGAGGAAGAGGAAATTCGAATGGTGTGGTGGAAAGAGGGAGCCAAACGTGTATTTATAAGGTGGGGAGGGGAGTTTTCGAAAAAAAAGAGAATTTTGAAAGGAGATTTGAGAAGATATGGAAAGAAATTGAGAAAAAAGGGTGAAATTTTTGAACAAAATTTGGGTTTGATTTGAGAGATTTGAAGAATGATTTTGGATTTTTGAAAATTTGAAAGTGAATGATGAGAGATTGAAATGTATTTTTGTAGAAAAATATGGGTAAGAAAAGGAAAGTTTGAAAAAATTTGATTTGAAAACAAAATTGTGGTCCCCCCACCTTTTTGGCGTTAAACGCCCAGAATGGCACCCATTCTGGCGTTTAACGCCCAATTGCTGCACACCTGGCGTTAAACGCCCAGAATGGTGCCCATTCTAGCGTTTAACGCCCAAAATGGTACCATTCCTGGCGTTAAACGCCCAGAATGGTACCATTCCTGGCGTTAAACGCCCAGAATGGTACCCATTCTGGCGTTTAACACCCAAAATGCCCCTTACTGGCATTTTTTCGCCAGTAAGCTCATTTTCTCTGCTTTTTGAGCTGAATCCTTCTGTAACTCTGTGAATTTCTTTATTTTTGATACTTGCCTCTGTAAGAACTAATCATATAACCTCATAATGACTGGGTTGCCTCCCAGCAAGCGCTTCTTTACTGTCTTTAGCTGGACCTTCACTGAGAATCACTCAAGTCTCAGTTTTGAGCATTCCTGCTCAAAATTGCCTTCAAGATAATGCTTGATTCTCTGTCTGTTAACAATGAACTTTTTGTCAGAATCAATATCTTGAAGCTCAACATATCCATATGGTGACACTCCTGTGATCACATACGGACCCCTCCACCGGGATTTGAGTTTTCCTGGGAACAATTTGAGCCTGGAGTTGAAGAGCAGAACTTTTTGTCCTGGCTCAAAGACTCTGGTTGACAATTTCTTGTCATGCCACTTCTTTGCCTTTTCCTTATAAATTTTTGCATTTTCAAAGGCATTGAGTCTGAACTCCTCTAGCTCATTTAACTGGAGCAATCTTTTTTCACCAGCTAACTGAGCATCCATGTTTAGGAATCTGGTTGCCCAGTAGGCTTTATGTTCCAATTCTACGGGCAAATGACAGGCCTTCCCATACACCAGTTGGTATGGAGAGGTTCCTATAGGAGTCTTGAATGCTGTTCTGTATGCCCACAGAGCATCATCCAAGCTCTTTGCCCAATCCTTTCTTCGGGCTATCACAGTCCGTTCTAGGATTCTTTTTAGCTCTCTGTTAGAGACTTCAGCTTGCCCATTTGTCTGTGGATGATACGGAGTTGCCACTTTATGGCTGATTCCATATCTAACCATAGCAGAGTATAGCTGTTTATTGCAGAAATGAGTGCCCCCATCACTGATTAGTACTCTGGGAACACCAAATCTGCTGAAGATGTGTTTCTGGAGAAACTTTAGCACGGTCTTAGTATCATTAGTGGGTGTAGCAATTGCTTCTACCCACTTAGATACATAGTCCACTGCCACCAGAATGTAAGTGTTTGAGTATGATGGTGGGAATGGACCCATGAAGTCAATTCCCCATACATCAAATAATTCTATCTCTAATATCCCTTGTTGAGGCATGGCATATCCGTGAGGCAGGTTACCAGCTCTTTGGCAACTGTCACAGTTACGCACAAACTCTCGGGAGTCTTTATAGAGAGTAGGTCAGTAGAAGCCACACTGGAGGACTTTAGTGGCTGTTCGCTCACTTCCAAAATGTCCTCCATACTGTGATCCATGGCAATGCCATAGGATCCTTTGTGCTTCTTCTCTGGGTACACATCTGCGGATCACTCCGTCAGCACATCTCTTAAAGAGATATGGTTCATCCCAGAGGTAGTACTTGGCATCTGAAAGCAATTTCTTTCTTTGCACACTGCTGTACTCCTTGGGTATGAACCTCACAGCTTTATAATTTGCAATATCTGCAAACCATGGAGCTTCCTGAATGGCAAAGAGTTGCTCATCTGGGAAAGTCTCAGAGATCTCAGTAGAAGGGAGGGACGCCCCAACTACTGGTTCTATTCGGGACAGATGATCAGCTACTTGGTTCTCTGTCCCTTTTCTGTCTCTTATTTCTATATCAAACTCTTGCAGAAGCAACACCCATCTGATAAGCCTGGGTTTTGAATCCTGCTTTGTGAGTAAGTATTTAAGAGCAGCATGGTCAGTGTACACAATCACCTTGGATCCTACTAGATAAGATCTAAACTTGTCAATGGCATAAACCACTGCAAGTAATTCTTTTTTTGTGGTTGTGTAATTCTTCTGTGCATCATTTAGAACACGGCTAGCATAGTAAATGACGTGCAGAAGTTTGTTATGCCTCTGTCCCAACACTGCACCAATGGCATGATCACTGGCATCACACATTAATTCAAATGGTAATGCCCAATCTGGTGCAGAGATGACTGGTGCTGTGACCAATTTAGCTTTCAGGGTCTCAAATGCCTGCAGACACTGTGTGTCAAACACAAATGGTGTGTCAGCAGCTAGCAGGTTACTCAAAGGTTTTGCAATTTTCGAAAAATCCTTTATGAACCTTCTATAAAATCCTGCATGCCCCAGAAAGCTTCTGATTGCCTTAACATTGGCAGGTGGTGGTAATTTTTCAATTACTTCTACCTTTGCCTTATCCACCTCTATTCCCCTGTTTGAAATTTTATGCCCAAGGACAATTCCCTCAGTCACCATAAAGTGACATTTCTCCCAGTTTAAAACCAGGTTAGTCTCTTGGCATCTTTTCAGGACAAGTGATAGGTGGTTAAGACAGGAGCTGAATGAGTCTCCATATACTGAGAAGTCATCCATGAAGACTTCCAGAAATCTTTCTACCATATCTGAGAAGATAGAGAGCATGCACCTCTGAAAGGTTGCAGGTGCATTGCACAGACCAAAAGGCATCCTTCTGTAGGCAAACACGCCAGAAGGGCAAGTAAATGCTGTTTTCTCTTGGTCCTGAGGATCTACTGCAATTTGGTTGTAGCCTGAATAGCCATCCAAAAAGCAATAGTAATCATGACCAGCTAGTCTTTCTAGCATTTGGTCTATGAATGGTAAAGGAAAATGATCCTTTCTGGTGGCTGTATTGAGCCTTCTGTAGTTAATACACATGCGCCACCCTGTGACTGTTCTTGTAGGAACCAGTTCATTCTTTTCATTATGAACCACTGTCATGCCTCCCTTTTTGGGGACAACTTGGACAGGGCTCACCCAGGGGCTATCAGAAATAGGATAAATAATCCCAGCCTCTAGTAATTTAGTGACCTCTTTCTGCACCACCTCCTTCATGGCTGGATTTAGCCTCCTCTGTGGTTGGACCACTGGTTTGGCATTATCCTCCAACAGGATCTTGTGCATGCATCTAGCTGGGCTAATGCCCTTAAGATCACTTATGGACCACCCAAGAGCTGTCTTGTGTGTCCTTAGCACTTGAATCAGTGCTTCCTCTTCCTGTGGACTTAAAACAGAGCTTATAATCACTGGAAATGTGTCACCCTCTCCCAGAAATGCGTACTTCAGGGATGGTGGTAGAGGTTTGAGTTCAGGTTTGGGAGGTTTATCCTCCTCCTGAGGAATTTTCGAAAATTCCTTTGCTTCCTCTAGTTCTTCTTGATCAGGTTGAGCATCTTTGAAGATGTCCTCAAGCTCTGATTCTAGGCTTTCAGCCATATTGATCTCTTCTACCAGAGAGTCAATAATGTCAGCGCCCATGCAGTCATTTGGTGTGTCTGGATGCTGCATAGCTTTTACAGCATTCAACTTGAACTCATCCTCATTGACTCTCAGGGTAACTTCCCCTCTTTGTACATCAATGAGAGTTCGTCCAGTTGCTAGGAAAGGTCTTCCTAGAATGAGAGTTGCACTCTTGTGCTCCTCAATTTCCAGCACCACAAAGTCAGTTGGAAAAGCAAAGGGCCCAACCTTGACAATCATATCCTCTATTATGCCTAATGGATGTTTAATGGAGCCATCAGCAAGTTGGAGGCATATCCTGGTTGGTTTGACTTCTCCATCCAGCCCAAGCTTTCTGATAGTGGATGCAGGTATTAGATTGATGCTTGCTCCAAGATCACATAGGGCTGTCTTGGTGCAAGCGCCCTCTAATGTGCATGGTATCATAAAGCTTCCAGGATCTTGAAGCTTTTCTGGTAAGCTTTTCAGAATGACTGCACTGCATTCTTCAGTGAGAAACACTTTTTCAGTTTCTCTCCAATCTTTTTTATGACTTAAGATCTCTTTCATGAACTTAGCATAAGAAGGTATTTGCTCAAGTGCCTCTGCAAACGGAATCTTTATTTCAAGAGTCCTTAGATAGTCTGCAAAGCGGGCAAATTGCTTATCCTGTTCCGCTTTGCGGAGTTTCTGAGGATACGGCATCTTGGCTTGATATTCTTCAACCTTTGATGCTGCAGGTTTATTCCGTACAGAAGTGGTTGAAGAAGCCTTGTTAGAGGGATTATTGTCAGCACTCTCAGGTGTCTGATCTTTCCTTGGCGTTTGAACGCCAGGAATGGGTGAAGTTTGGGCGTTAAACGCCAACTTCTCTCCCTTTTCTGGCGTTTGAACGCCAGAACTGGGCAAGGAATGGGCGTTTAACGCCAACTTTCCTTCCCTTTCTGGCGTTTGAACGCCAATAACATTCCTCTCTGGGCTCTGACTGTCCTCAGAGGGATTTTGAACAGTGGTTTGGTTATCCTCTGTCAATTGTTCCCTGTTTGTCTTTTTGCTCTTTTGAGCAGTGGGATTCAGTGTCTTCCCACTCCTTAGTTGAATTGCTTGACACTCCTCTGTTATCTGTTTAGATATTTGCTATTTTGCCTGATTCAACTGCAGTTCTATGTTCTTGTTAGCAACCTTAGTATCATGGAGCATTTCTTTAAATTCTGCTAACTGTTCTGTCATCAGGAGTAATTGTTGATTAAGCTCATTCATCTGTTCTTGAGGATTAGGATCAGTGACTAATGCCATGACTTCCTCTTTTGGAACGAACTCATTGCTAGAATATAAGTATTGGTTTCTAGCAACAGTGTCTATAAGCTCTTGAGCTTCTTCAATTGTCTTCCTCATGTGTATAGATCCACCAGCTGAGTGGTCTAAAGACATCTGAGCTTTTTCTGTGAGCCCATAGTAGAAGATGTCTAACTGTACCCACTCTGAAAACATTTCAGAGGGGCATTTTCTAAGCATACCTCTATACCTCTCCCAGGCATTATAAAGGGATTCATTATCCTCTTGTTTAAAGCTTTGGATGTCCAGCCTTAGCTGTGTCATCCTCTTTGGAGGGTAAAAATGATTCAGGAATTTGTCTGATAACTGTTTCCATGTCTTTATGCTTGCTGTAGGTTGGTTATTCAACCACCTTTTAGCTTGATCTTTTACAGCAAACGGAAACAGTAATAGTCTGTAGACATCCTGATCCACCTCTTTATCATGTACTGTGTTAGCAATCTGTAAGAACTGTGCCAGAAACTCAGTAGGTTCTTCCTGTGGAAGACCGGAATACTGGCAATTTTGCTGCACTATGATAATGAGTTGAGGATTTAGCTCAAAGCTGCTTGCTTTGATGGGAGCTGTACAGATGCTACTCCCATATGCAGCTGTAATGGGGTTAGCATATGACCCCAGAGTCCTTTTGGACTGATCAATCCCTCTTAGGTCCATAATGGACAAAAGGGAAATGATAATGATTGCAAACAGATAAATTTTGTTTGTTTTTTTTTTTGAATTAAACGAAAAAAATAAAATAAAACAAAAGAAAATTAAAGTGAAAATTCAAAAATCAAAAAGAAAATAAGATCAAAGCAAATTGAGAACTGAATCAATTAGTTAATTAAAAAGATTTTGAAAACAGCAATTAGAAAGATATGATTGAAAAATTTTTATGAAAAAGATTTGATTTTTGAAATGAGGAAAGAGAAAAACAACAAAATGACACCAAACTTAAAATTTTTAGAAAATCAAACACTAATTTTCGAAAATTTTAAAGGAAAAACACAAAGAGGACACCAAACTTAGAATTTTTGTGAATCAAAAAGGGACTAAGAACATGCAAAACCGAAAATTTTAAAAGAAAAACAAAAGCATGCAATTGACACTAAACTTAGAATATGAAGCTAGACTCAACTAAAAGACTCTAAACCAACAAAAATAAAACAGTTCTAATCTAAGCAACAAGATAAGCCGTCAGTTGTCCAAACTCGAACAATCCCCGGCAACGGCGCCAAAAACTTGGTGCACGAAATTGCAATAACACTTTTGCAATCCCGCACAACTAACCAGCAAGTGCACTGGGTCGTCCAAGTAATACCTTGCGTGAGCAAGGGTCGATCCCACGGAGATTGTCGGCTTGAAGCAAGCTATGGTTATCTTGTAAATCTTAGTCAGGATATCAGAAATTATCAGGATTGATTGTAAAAAGCAAAAGAACATGAAATAGGTACTTGTTTTGCAGTAATGGAGAATAGGTTGAGGCTTTGGAGATGCTCCATCTTCTGAATCTCTGCTTTCCTACTGTCTTCTTCATCAAACACGCAAGGCTCCTTCCATGGCAAGCTGTATGTAGGTTTCACCGTTGTCAGTGGCTACCTCCCATCCTCTCAGTGAAAATGTTCATATGCTCTGTCACAGCATGGCTAATCAGCTGTCGGTTCTCGGTCAGGCCGGAATAGAATCCATCGATCCTTTTGCGTCTGTCACTAACGCCCCGCCTGCTAGGAGTTTGAAGCACGTCACAGTCATTCAGTCATTGAATCCTACTCAGAATACCACAGACAAGGTTTAGACCTTCCGGATTCTCTTGAATGCCGCCATCAGTTCTAGCTTATACCACGAAGATTCTTGTTAAGGAATCCAAGAGATATCTACTCAATCTAAAGTAGAACAGAGGTGGTTGTCTGGCACATGTTCATAGTTGAGAATGATGATGAGTGTCACTGATCATCACATTCATCCGGGTTAAGAGCAAGTGATATCTTAGAATGGAAGCAAGCATGATTGAATAAGAAACAGTAGTAATTGCATTAATCCATCAAGACACAGCAGAGCTCCTCACCCCCAACCATGGGGTTTAGAGACTCATACCGTGGAAAGTATACAATGAAACGTGTAAAAATGTCATGAGGTACAGATACAATGTCAAAAGATCCTATTAATAGTAAATTAGTATCCTAAGGTTTACAGAAATGAGTAAATGACAGAAAAATCCACTTCCGGGCCCACTTGGTGTGTGCTTGGGCTGAGCAATGAAGCATTTTCATGTAGAGACCTTTTCTGGAGTTAAACGCCAGCTTTCATGCCAGTTTGGGCGTTTAACTCCAAGTTTTATGCCAGTTCCGGCGTTTAACGCTGGAATTTCTGAGGCCGAATTGATACGCCGATTTGGGCCATCAAATCTTGGGCAAAGTATGGACTATCATATATTGCTGGAAAGCCCAGGATGTCTACTTTCCAATGCCGTTGAGAGCGCGCCAATTGGGCTTCTGTAGCTCCAGAAAATCCACTTCGAGTGCAGGAAGGTCAGAATCCAACAGCATCTGCAGTCCTTTTCAGTCTCTGAATCAGATTTTTGCTCAGAACCTTCAATTTCAGTCAGAAAATACCTGAAATCACAGAAAAACACACAAACTCATAGTAAAGTCCAGAAAAGTGAATTTTAACTAAAAACTAATAAAAATATACTAAAAACTAACTAAAAGATACTGAAAACATACTAAAAACAATGCCAAAAAGCGTATAAATTATCCGCTCATCACTCACCTCTAGGCTGTGCAAGGCCTCGGCCAGCTTTGTGAAAATGGCGGCGTATTTCTGACAGCTGTCACATGTTTTTACCTTTGTTATGCAATCTTTTTTCATGCTTGGCCAGCAATATCCGGTGCGGACGATCTTTGCGGCGAGGGCTTGTCCTCCGATGTGGTTTCCACACACGCCCTCATGTACTTCGTCCATCACCTCTTTCGCTTCCTTGTTACTTAGGCATTTTATCAATGGTTACGAGAAACTACGTTTGTATAGTTCCCCAGCTATGTTTGTGTAAAGACTCGCTTTTCGTTTGAAATGCTGTGGATTGGGCTCATCTCTGGGTATGATACCTGCATTGATGTATTCAAGGAAAGTTATCCTCCAGTCATGGAGATGATTAATGCTTATAGATAATAATTCAACGCTTGGTTTCTTGAGTGTGAGTTGTGATAATGCTGATGCTTGTGTGTTCGCCCTAGTGGCGGCGAGTTTAGATAATATGTCTGGCCTAACGTTTTTTTCTCTATGTACATGTAATATAGTGAATGAATTGAATTTTGAAATTAGATAAATAATCTCAACCTCTAGTAATTTAGTGACCTCTTTCTGCACCACTTCCTTCATGGCTGGATTCAGCTGCCTTTGTGGTTGAACCACTGGCTTAGCATTATCCTCCAAGAGGATCTTGTGCATGCATCTGGCTGGGCTAATGCCCTTAAGATCACTTATGGACCATCCAAGAGCTGTCTTGTGGGTCCTTAGCACCTGAAGTAGTGCTTTCTCTTCCTGTGCCTCTAAGGCAGAGCTTATGATCACAGAAAAAGTACCATCCTCTCCCAAAAATGCATATTTCAGGGAGGGTGGTAATGGTTTAAGCTCGGGTTTAGGAGGCTTCTTATCTTCTTGAGGAGTTATCAGAGGTGTTTCTGTCTTCTCTGGTTCCTCCAGATCATGCTGAACATCTTTAAAGTTGTCCTCTAGCTCTGATTCGAGACTCTCAGCCATATTGATCTCCTCTACCAGGGAGTCAATAATATCAACACTCATGCAGTCGCTTGATGTGTCTGGATGCTGCATAGCTTTGACAACATTCAACTTAAACTCATTCTCATTGACTCTCAGAATTAATTCCCTTTTTGGAACGTCAATGAGGGTTCGTCCAGTTGCTAGGAAAGGTCTTCCTAGAATGACAATTGCACTCTTGTGCTCTTCTATTTCCAGCACTACAAAGTCAGTGGGAAAGGCAAATGGTCAAACCTTGACAATCATGTCCTCAATTACGCCTGATGGATATTTAATTGAGCCATCAGCAAGTTGAAGACAGATCCGGGTTGGTTTGACCTCTTCAGTCAAGCCAAGCTTTCTGATAGTGGATGCAGGGATTAGGTTGATACTTGCCCCAAGATCACATAGAGCTGTCTTGGTACAAGTACCCTCTAATGCGCACGGTATCGTAATGCTTCCGGGATCCTTAAGCTTCTCTGGTAAGCTTTTGAGAATGACTACACTGCATTCTTCAGTGAGAAAAACTTTTTCAGTTTCTCTCCAATCCTTCTTATGGCTTAAGATCTCTTTCATGAACTTAGCATAAGAGGGTATTTGCTCAAGTGCCTCTGCAAACGGAATCTTTATTTCAAGAGTCATGAGATAGTCTGCAAAGCGGGCAAATTATTTATCCTGTTCCGCTTGGTGGAGTTTTTGAGGATAAGGCAATTTGGCTTTATATTCTTCAACCTTAGTTGCTGCAGGTTGAGAAGCCTTCTTGAGGGAGTTATCATCAGCACTTGCAGGTGTCTGATCCCTCATTGGCGTTTGAACGCCAGGATAGGAGGAGGAATGGGCGTTTAACGCCAAATTCCTACCCTTTTCTGGCGTTTGAACGCCAGAACTAGACATGGAATTGGCGTTTGACGCCAACTTTTCACCCTTTTCTGGCGTTTGAATGCCATAATCATTCCTCTCTGGGCTCTTACTGTCCTCAGAGGGATTTTGGGTAGCATTCTGCTCGTCCTCTGTCAGTTGTTCTTTTTTTGACTTTTTGTTGCTTTGAGTTGATGTATTTAATGTTTTTCCACTCCTTAATTGAACAGCTTGACATTCTTCTGTTATTTGTTTAGATAACTGTTGTCTTGTCTGGTCAAGTTGTGCTTCCATATTCTTATTAGCATCTTGAGTATCCTATAACATCTCTTTAAATTTTTCTAACTGTTTTGTCAGAGTGAGTAATTGCTGGTTGAGTTCAGCAACTTGTTCTGGAGGACTAAGGTCAGTGGGTACTGCTTTAGTCTCTTCCTTCATGGAGGACTCACTTCTTAAGTACAAATGCTGATTTCTGGCAACTGTATCTATAAGCTCTTGAGCTTCTTCAATCGTCTTTCTCATGTGTATAGATCCACCAGCTGAGTGGTCTAGAGATAACTGAGCTTTTTTTGTAAGCCCATATTTAAAGATGTCTAACTGCACCCATTCTGAAAATATTTCAGATGGGCATTTCCTTAGCATATCTCTGTACCTCTCCCAGGCATAATAAAGAGATTCATCATCTCCTTGTTTGAAATCTTGGATGTCTAACCTTAGCTGTGTCATCTTTTTTAGAGGAAAATATTGATTCAGAAATTTTTCTGACAGCTGTTTCCATATTTTTATGCTTGCTGTGGGTTGGTTATTTAACTACCTCTTAACTTGATCTTTCACAGCAAATGGAAACAATAATAGTCTTTAGACATCCTGATCTACCTCCTTATCACGTACTGTGTCAGCAATTTGTAAAAACTGTGCCAGAAACTCAGTAGGTTCTTCTTGTGGAAGACCGGAATACTGGCAATTTTGCTGCACCATGATAATGAGCTGAGAGTTTAGCTCAAAATTAATAGCTTTAATGGGGGTATACAGATGCTACCCCCATATGAAGCAGTAGTGGAATTAGCATATGATTCCAAAGTCCTTCTGAACTGTTCATTTTCACTTAGGTCCATGATGGAGTAAGGCAGATGATGTGGATAAAAATTTTATCTTATTTTATATTTATTTATAAATTTTTTTTGAAATCCAAAATTAAAAATAAAATAAAATAAAATAAAATAATTAAAAAAATGTGAGGATTTTCAAAAAGGTGAGGAGAGAGAAAAAGTGGTTAGTAAGTTTTGAAAAAGATATGATTTTTAGCATGGTTCTGAAAACCGGACCGGACCGGCCGGTTCAACTGGAAAAACCGGGAACCGGTCAGTTAACCGGTCCGGGTAAGCTCAAAAACCGGCCAGCAAAAAACTGGTAAAAAACCGGTCGAACCGGCCAGTTTTTTAACGGTTTTTTAACGGTTTTTTATTAAATTAATATATTTAAAATTATTTTTAGGTTTTTTAATAATTTTATTTAATATTTAATTAAACCGGTTGAACCCCGGTCGAACCATTAAACTATTGAACCAGTAACCTCACCGGTTCATTGACCGGTCCGGTTCTCGCAACCTTGATTTTTAGAAAAGAAAAGTTTTGAAAAGATATGATTTTAAAAATTGATGACTAATTTAATGCAAAATTTTTGAAAATTATGAGTGAAATGAGGAAAAGATATTTTTTTGATTTTTTGAATCTTAATGAAGAAAGAGAAAAACAATAAAAAAAGACACAAGACTTAAAATTTTTAGATCTAATGCTCCTTATTTTCGAAAATTTGGAGGAAAAACACCAAGGGACACCAAACTTAAAAATTTTAATATCAAAACACAAGAAAGACTCAAGAACACTTTGAAGATTCACAAGAATACGAAGAACAAAAATTCAAAGACTCAAAGGACTCAAGAACATAAAAAGAACACCAAAAATTGGAACAAAATTTAAACAAAAAAAAATTATTTTCGAAAAGATTTTAGAAAGAAAGACTCAAAGGAGCAACCATTCACAAGAACATAGACACATTCAACAAATGCAAGGGTTAAACAGAGAAACTAATTTTTTTTTTGACAAAAACACAAAGGACACCAAACTTAAAACATGCAACTAGACTCAAACAGAAAACTCTAAAGATTAATAAAGAAAAATAGTAAATTTTTTGAAAAATTTTTGAAAAGAAAATAAAAGACTCTGACCCAAAAGACAAAATTTTTCTAATCTAAGCAACAAGATGAACCGTCAGTTGTTCAAACTCGAACAATCCCCGGCAACGGCGCCAAAAACTTGGTGCACGAAATCACAATCACACTTTTGCAATTTCGCACAACTAACCAGCAAGTGCACTGGGTCGTCCAAGTAATACCTTACGTGAGTAAGGAGTCGATCCCACGGAGATTGACGGCTTGAAGCAAGCTATGGTTATCTTGTAACTCTTAGTCAGGAGATTATCAATGAAAAGGGTTTTGTTTGCAATAAAATAAAAGAACATGAAATAAAAGGTACTTGTGATTCAGTAATGGAGAACAGGTTGAGGTTTTAGAGATTCTCCATCTTCTGAATCTCTGCTTTCCCACTGTCTTCTTCTTCACGCACGCAAGGCTCCTTCCATGGCAAGCTGTGTGTTGGTGGATCACCGTTGTCAATGGCTACCATCCGTCCTCTCAGTGAAAATGGTCCAGCTACGGGTTTCGTAGGGCTAATCATTTGTCGATTCTCACTAGTGTTGTAGTAAGATCCATTGATCCTTTTGCACACTGTCACTGGGCCCAACATTTGTGAGTTTGAAGCTCGTCACAGTCATCCCTTCCCAGATCCTACTCGGAATACCACAGACAAGGTTTAGACTTTCCAGATCTCAGGAATGCTGCCAATTGGTTCTAGCTTATACCACGAAGACTCTGATCTCACGGATTTGAATCAGGAGCCCAAGAGATACACACTCAATCTAAGGTAGAACGGAAGTGGTTGTCAGGCACGCGTTCATAGGTTGAGAATGGTGATGAGTGTCACGGATCATCACATTCATCATGTTGAAGTGCGAATGAATATCTTAGAATAGAAACAAGCGTGATTGAATGAAAAACAGTAGTAACTGCATTAATCCATCGAGACACAGCAGAGCTCCTTACCCCTAACCATGGGGTTTAAAGACTCATGCCATAGAAGATACAAATTCAGATGTAAAATGTCATGAGGTACAAAATAAATCTCTAAAAGTAGTTTTTATACTCAACTAGTAGCCTAGGTTTACAGCAAATGAGTAAACTAAGATAGATAATGCATAAATTCACTTCTGGGGCCCACTTGGTGTGTGCTGGGGCTGAGTATTGAAGCTTTCACGTGCATAGACTATTCCTGGAGTTAAATGCCAGCTTTGGTGCCAGTTTGGGCGTTTAACTCCAACTTTTATGCCAGATCTAGCGTTTTAACGCCAGAAAAGGGCAGAGAGCTGGCGTTTTGATGCCATTTTACGTCATCAAAACTCGTGCAAAGTATGGACTATTATATATTACTGGAAAGCCCTGGATGTCTACTTTCTAACGCACTTGAGAGCGTGCCAATTGGAGTTCTGTAGCTCTAGAAAATCTACTTCGAGTACAGAGAGGTCAGAATCCAACAGCATCTGCAGCCCTTCTTCAGCCTCTAAATCAGATTTTAGCTCATGTCCCTCAACTTCAGCCAGAAAATACCTAAAATCACAGAAAAATAGATAAACTCATAGTAAAGTCCAGAAATGTGAATTTTGCTTAAAAACTAATAAAAATATACTAAAAACTAATTAAGACATACTAAAAACTACCTAAAAACAATGCCAAAAAGTGTATAAACTATTCGCTCATCAAGAGCCGAGCTTATAGAATAATTGGAAGCAGACAAGTATAAATATAAAGGTTTACCGACTTCCGGTCTTTGTAATACTGGTGGTGATGACAGCATGGCTTTGAGCTCGGCGAATGCTGTCTCACAATCTGTAGTCCATTCGAATTTTTTATTCTTCGTTATCGTCTTGAAGAAGTGATATGATCGGTTTGACACTGCCGGTAGGAATCGTGATAATGCAGCTACTCTCCCTGCTAATTGTTGGACCTCTTTTATCGTTTTAGGGCTTGCCATATTAAGTATTGCTCAACATTTTTCAGGGTTTGCTTCAATCCCTCGTGAGGTTAGCATAAATCCGAGAAATTTACCTCCTTGCACTTCGAAGGCACATTTCTTCGGGTTGAGTCTCATGTTGTATGCTCGGATCTGTCCGAATATCTCCTTGAGGTCGTCACAGTGTGATCTCTCGTGAGTGGTTTTGGCGACCATATCATCCACATAGATTTCCATGTTCCGACCTATTTGATGGCGGAATACTTTGTCCATCAGCCGTTGGTAGGTTGCACCTGCATTCTTTAGGCCAAATGGCATTACTTTATAACAAAAATTTCCATGTTTAGTTATGAATGTTGTCTTGCTTTGATTTTCCGGATGCATAAGGATCTGGTTGTAGCCAGAGTATGCATCCATGAAGCTTAAGCTTTTGAAACCTGATGCATTGTCTACAAGTTTATCAATACATGGTAAGGGATAAGCATCTTTAGGACATGCCTTATTTAAATCTGTAAAGTCGATGCACATGTACCATTTACCTGAACTTTTCCTTACAATTACCACGTTCGATAGCCATGTGGTGAACTGAATTTCTTTGATGAAGTTAGCTTTAAGGAGTTTTCCGGTCTCTTCTAGGGCTGCCTTTGATTTTTCTGTTTCGAGATTCATTTTCTTTTGAGCTATAGGTCGGACCATTCTGTCAGTGGCGAGCTTGTGGCAAATGACGTCTGGATTTATACCTAGCATGTCAGCTGGAGTCCAGGCGAAGAGATTGGCGTTGGCTTGTAACACCTTGATAAGGTTTGACCTTTCTTGTCCCTGTAAAGCTTGACCGATGTATGTTACTTGCTCTGGATTGTCGGTCAATGGAATTTTCTGGAGTTCATCCGTTGGTTGAGGTCTTTCTTCAGTGTCGAGTTGGGGATCGAGCTCGGCCAGGGTTAGGATCTCATTCTGACTGTGGATCGCTTTGACTTCTTGCTGATGCTTCTTTTTCATTTCCGACTTCTTCAGACTTGCGTTGTAGCACTGCCGAGCTTGTTGGTGATCCGAGTGGATCGTTGCTATCCTCCCGTCCTGTGCCTGAAATTTTACACACAGATGAAAGGTGGACACTACTGCTCTGAACATGTTCAGAGCAGGTCTTCCGAGAATAATATTATAAGGACTGGGGCAATCAACTATCAGGTATTGTAAATCAATAGTTTTTTATAATGAGCCTTCTCCTATCATCGTCTTTAGCCATATGTATCCTTTGATGGAGACCCTTTCTCCAGAGAAACCTACTAGTTCTCCGGATGAGGGTTGTATCAGTTTTTCAGATAATTTCATTTTTAGAAAAGTGGAACAGAAAATTACATATGCACTGCTACCTGGGTCCAAAAGGACATTTCTTACCAATAGCTTGCCTGTTTGGATAGAGATTACCACCGGGTCGTCTAGGTTTGGTGTTGCCGAGCATATGTCTGTCTGGCTGAAGGTGATCTGAAGGTCGGACTTATCTTTGTTTTGCGGGGTTGTTCCTTCGATTGCCAGCATTGCGCGGTAGCTTCTTTTTCTTGCCGAGTTTGTTGCACCTCCGCTGGCAAAACCCTCCGGAAATACAATTTATAATGCTTTTTGGTGGTGTATTGTTTGACCATTTATTGTCCTCTTTGCTTCCTGAGGTCTGTTGGCGTTCTTCTCGGTCTCGGCCGTTTTCCTTATTTCTTCTTCCTTCGATGAATTTGTCCAGAAGGCCTTGCCGAGCTAATCTTTCCAGCAGATCTTTGGCTATGATGCACTCGTCGGTTGTATGTCCGTATTTCTGATGGAAAGAGCAATGTTTACTTCTGTCGACAAATCGTTGGTCTTGATAATTTCCTGCTCTTGCCAGAGGTTTTATGATTTTGGCATTAAGTATTTCTTTAATTATCTTTTTCCTTTTTGTGTTGAACCTGGTGTAGTTGTCGAACTTTGGGGTGAGCTTGAATGGTTTTCTGGAGTCTTTGTGGTCGGCCGACCTTATTGCTCGGCCTTCCTCCCTTCGGGGTTGCCTTCTTTCTGCTTTTTTGGCTTCACGGAGTTCCTCGATCTCCATTTGCCCGGCCGCCCTTTCTCGAAATTCTTCCAATGTTTTCGGTTTTGTTACCGCGATTGTTTCTCTGAACTTCCCGGGCTGGAGACCGGCCTTGAGGGCATGTAGGTGGACAGCCGGGTCCAGGTCTGGTATCTCCACGGTAGCATCTGCGAATCTTGTCATGTAGTCTTTTAGGCTTTCTTGTGGACCTTGGCGGATGGTTCCTAGGTAGTCCGATCCATGTACATATATACGCGCCGCTGCGAAGTAGTCGATGAAGGACTTCGCCAACTCTTCAAATGAAGAGATTGATCCTTCAGGTAATTTTGAAAACCAAAGTAATGCAGCTCCATCAAGGTATGTGGGCCCTGCAAAGCACGGGTTCATTGTTAGGGCCATTAAAGAACATCATAGATTGGAATTTCTTAATATGAGCCCGGGGGTCACCAATCCCCTTATAGGGCTCAAGAGAAGAGGGCAGTGTAAAATTCTTCGGCATCTGACAGTTGGTGATTTTCTCGGAGAACGGGTTGTCCAAGGTTAACTTCTCCTTTGGAGGGTTGACGTTCAGTAGGTCTGTGTTGTCTTTGCCTGAGCCCTTGGGGCCGTTCTCCTTGTGTTTGCCGGTGCTGTTTCGAGTGGACATCTCAGCGAGTCTTCGAACTTCAGCTTGCAGTTCCGCCATTTGGGCCAGGAGCTCGGCCTGAGTAATTTGGTGAACTCCATTATCGGTCATATCGGAGAGTCGAGAAATCCTGCACAAAGAGGATACAAAGTGCAATATGAAGTAAAAAGGTGGGATTAGGTTAACTTTCGGGCCCCACGGTGGGCGCCAAATGTTCCGTCCTGTTACTGCCGAGGTATAGCGACTTCTCCTGCTCAGCGATTATGCTCGAACTGGAGAGGTATACGTCGGCTGAAGATGAACACCGCGGCGGGAGCACCTGCAAAAAGCACTCCGACGCTCAAGTAAGAAAACAAGAATATATGGGAGTAAGAAAAATAAGTGAGAATGAGTTCTGTGACCTGCTCTTTCGTGGGTTATGTGGCCTGATTTTATAGTTGAGTATTGTGTTTAGTGAGTTCCGATAAATCTGATAAGTGCCGTTGTTAGTATCTTTGACTTGCACAGAGTTGTTATCTTGCTTGGGTAGCGGATTCCGTTGTCTTGTGGATAGCGCCCAATGGATAAGAGCGACTTGGTCACAGTTTTTCGTTTCTGTTTGTTAGCTTCCGGGTTTTAAGCTCGGTTTCTATTTGGATGTTATCTCCGAGTATAGGCGGGTACACATCAATGAGTATTGAGATGAAGAAATACAGTAATTCCTTCCTTCAAGTTGAGGGTGAAACTCCAAATGAGAGCTAACCAAATTTCTCTGCCTACCACAATAGTGTAGTCCATATTCCTATATATATTATTTTTTTCATCACTAATATTTACTAATACTTATGAATCTCTAATAGTTAATTATTTCCTAATTGGTATATTATATGTTTGTATTAATAAACATCTCCAAAACCTTTAACATTCTGTATTCTTGATTTTTTTTATAAATCACTAAGGTTGCATTTGTTTCTGAGAACAGGACAAGACAAGACACTAAGAACAAGACACAAAGGATAGAGATACAAAATTGTGTTCTTGTATCCTGTTTGGTGATAAACTAGAACAAATTATAAAAATTTAATTTATTCATTTTTTTCATTCAAAAAATTTGAGACAAAAAATATAATAATAAAAAATATAATTATAAAAAATTAACAAAATAATGAAAGAAAAAATGAAAAATAAATTGTGTCCCTTGTTAGTGTCTCCGTGTTCTCCCTGGACACAGTCTCTGTCCATGTCTCTTCTGTCAAACACGATTTTGTATGTCTCAGTGTCCTGTCTCCGTAAACAAACGCAGCCTAAATCCTCTCCCATTTACATTCTATAATCTTGACGGTTAGTTCTTCTACTTCACATTCCGCTTGCCCAAGTTTAATTGATCTAATCAGAGATTAAATTAGACGTTACTTGTCTCAATTCATTAATTCTCGTGGGAACGATATTCACTCATCGTGATAATACTTGAACAATCTAATGCATTTGTCAGTATCCGTGAGCATTAGCTTTTCGCTCATTAGAATCACTTTCAAGTCACATCATGTAGAATCTACTACAGTTCAATCTGATAAACCTGTCTCCTAAACCATTAGCATCCCTTTGGCTAAACCTTGCAAGCTTGTAGCCACTGGAATAGCATCTGAGAGGATTGTTATAGACAGAACCATGCCTTATAATGAAGGTAGCAGTCATGTGAAATCGGGTCGAAACCCTAAACTCTAACAAGGGCTTTGAATCAGCTTCCCGGAATCACGGTTTACTGCAGAGAACATCTGACTTGAGTGTGATTCAAGAGTCTGCATTTAAATTGGATCATGGTGATTCACTGTCTGATGAAGATGTTTTGTGGATGCAGTTCTAGATTCCAAATAACGAGATGATTCTTTAACTTCTTTCATCCAAAGAAGGATAAGTAAGACTTTGTGCTCTATCATTTTATTTTCAATAGATTGCTCTTGAAAGATCATAAACAATAGTGTTTTTTGTCTTGGGCTAGAAAATGTTACATACAAAGAAAAAGCTGAAGGTCTCCCTGAAAGGCTGCAGCTTGTGATTGATCAACTGTTGTTTGAAACATAACAAATATATTACAAGTGAAATTGCAGTTTGTATGCCTCTACCTAATAACTTAGCCTTTTTGAAAAGACAGTTCACTATAGCTTCTAATAATTATGATGCAGTAACTTCCGATGACTTACGCCTTACCATGGCGTTACTCTACCACTGAGTTAAAAGGGCTCTGCTTACAATGCTAGCTTATGGCAAAGTCTCTTAAAATAAGTTCAACCTCTTCTACCACCCCCAGTTTTCGGAACCACCGAGCCATTACTACAGAAGCTTCTTCTCCAACCAAAATGCCATCTCTCTCCAATTCTATTAAAAATTCTAATGATTCATTTAACTTGTTTTCCTTCTCATATGCAACCAACACCAAAGCTATGCATTTATCAGTAGGACCAATACCTGCTCTTCTCATATTTTCAAATGCAATGCGAGCCTTTTGACTTTGCCGGGCCATACCATAGGCATTAATAACTAGACCACACACCTTATCATCAGGAGGGATAGCAGCCAGCTGAATTGCATCAAATATCCTCTGTGCTCCTTCAGCCTTGCCAGCCATAGAGTAGGCTCTAAGCAATGCTTTGTAAATCTCGCTGCCTGCAGTTATTTCCTGAGCATCCATTTCTTGAAGTAATATCTCTCCCTGTTCAGGCATTCCAGCTCTGATATATGCCATGATCATCGAGCCATATGATCTTTTATCCACAGGTTCCCCGAGCAATTTGATCTCCTCAAAATATTCTTTAGACTTGTCAAGATGTCCAGCCTTGCTGTACATGTCAAGCATAGCAGTCAAGATCACTTGGTCACAGATGAAGCCTCTTTCCTTGATTATTGTGAGAACATTTTCAGCATCTTCAAGTCGATTATCCTTGCCATAGCCATGGATTATCTTTGTGTAGTCACGAAGGTTGGCTTCAAAGGATTCTTCTAGAAGAGCATATTCCGTCACCTACAAATTCATACATAGATGAAGCTTCCTTTCAAAATATAGAGAATAGATATTTTTCATAATGGCAAAGCTATCACTACTTATATAAAAAAAATTGAATAACTATTATGATGCTTAAATTAATTTATGTTGTTATTGAAAATGAAAAAGATCCCTTGCTTCAAAAAACTTATTAAACACACATATATTGTCAGTTTGCCATAGTGCTCAGATTGCTAAAGGCCATGGCAAAGTAATTAATAAATAACAATGGTAATGAAATTGACATTTAAACCTAACAAAATCAGTTGGTAATGCACCAAAATATTCAATTTAAGAACCAGAAATGTTCAGACTCTTAAAGCAAGCAGATGTGGTCATCTGGATCAGATGTCCACAGCGCTGAATGACATTTTATGTTTTCAGTTTTCAGAAAAATATCCGCGAGATCAAAGATACTAACTTGATATGTAAGTAATCTCACACAGCTCAGAGAGAAAGAAAACATGTAAAATTTATGATAAACATAAATAGTAACTCTCTTTGAATGAAATTAGAAGTTGTGAGAATACCTCAAGGTACAGAGGATGTTCCAGAGTTTTCAATTCTTTGATAACTGCAAGCCAGTCTGCTCTGCAAGGCTTCATGATCTTCACCCAAGCCCCCAACAGCTCATATATGTTCCCCTTTTCGGCAGAAAAACATATGATCTGTCTCATCAGCGCTTTACATCGTTTAGCCATCCTGAAAGGAAGGTTAGATATGGCCTGTTTTTGTTCATTTGTCATATTCTGATGGCATATCTCATTCCACCTAAACTTTCTGTGATTTTCTTCTTTCACCTCTTCTTTTACAGTTTCTTCCATACCAATAGCAACTAATACTGCACCAAAACGGTGTTTACGGAAATCATAATAACTGGGTTTTCGACATAATGAGTTTGCTCTAGTCCTAGCACGACATAATTTGGTAACATCATTGGTAGTGGAGTAAAATGGGTTGTAACAGTTGCATATTAGGTTATAGCAAGAGGCCGCCATCAATAGAGATCACAAGAGCGTGGTATGTCCCAAGATGTTCATGCAAACCAAGTAAACTTAGCCACGCAATATAAGTAGTTCAAGTTATGTAACCCATGAATAAGATCAACAAGATGATAATAAGCAACCACAAGCTAGCTGAAAATTAGCCATAGGAGCATATTTCCTTTGCTACACTTCATTATGAAACATCCCGCGCCAAAGACAATGTAAATAGTCTCTCAAATACAGGCCTCTGTTGTATCTCAATGCCTTAATGCACCAGCCTTAGAGATAGATACAGAATATGCTCCCTTCAATTAATATCGAAGCAAATGTTACTACTTCAGTACTTCATATAAAAGCAAAAGAAATAAATGGTAATTATTTTTGCAGCCTGGGGATGCAACTTTTTACCCAAGCAAGATCATATTTAAAAAAAAATTGACATAACAAAATAAGTTAACAAATATAAACGCTAAGTCTATATAGTCTATCATCTACAACATATATAACAGAATTCTCCTTTATTGGTGTCCAATTTCTTTTTCTTCTAGAATACCCTTTTCATATATTAAAAACAACCATGCCAAGTGGACATAAAAAATAAACCACCAAATTAAACACTTATATAAAATACATGTTGAAATATAAAATACAAAATACACATTAAAAATAAATTAAACAATATATGTATCTATAGTTTTATACACAAATATATAATAACTGATTTGGTTACATGCCATTTTTTATTAAAAAAATATAATAAATATATGTAGTTATCACAGTTGTTAGTTGTTACTATTGGGAACGAAAGAAAATCGTGAATTAATATGTACTCCACTAGTGTGGAAAAAATATTGGCTAATGCTGACTTAAATAAATAAATACTTGTTGACATATGCGGTGACTAGGAAGCACTCTGCTACAAAATGCATATAAGTCGCAAAAGTTAAGCTAGATGATCAATAAATAAGTGCGACATTTCCTCAAACAGTTGGAGTGCACAAGAAAATGCTCCTAATTAACAATTAATGAAAAGGAAAAAAGAGAGAGAGAGAGAGCAGAGAAAACGTCCGTCGTGGCCACTAAAGCAACGACGAAGCAAAATTTTGCCATTGAATTGCAAGAGTAGAAAGTTTTGAGAATCGAAGCTAAGAATTCATGTATGTAAATAGCACCGGAACTGTAAAGTGTGTCCTTATCAGTTTACACAAAGTTGTCACTTACCAATATCAGTCTGAGTTGAAACTTGAATAAGCCGAGCGGAGGAGTTAACCGCAGAGGAGGATATATCAGGAATTAGGACTTGAGAGGGAGACTGAGGAGTGAGGAATCAGGAATGGGAATGGCTCGAGGGAGAACTGAAGAACATGTTGTGAGAGTCAAGGTTCAGAAAACTGGACCAGTCATCGAACCACTCTAGTTATTGGTTCACTAGTTCATTGGTTCAACCGGTTCAACCGTGGTTCAACCGGAAATAATAAACACCTGATTCTATAAAAATTCAATGAATAAAGTAACTGGTTCTAAACACTCTTCTACTACATTTTTTTACTTCAAAAGGGGATCATAAACAACTAGTTCTATGAATAAACAAACTACAATGATATGCAATGCCAAAAATAGGCCAATGATAAAATAATAAAGGGTTTTTCTCTTCAATTCTATGTTCAAGCTTGTAACCAGAATCAACAGAATAATACCGTTAAAATAGTCTTCCTTCTTAATTCTTATATACCTCAAAGAATTTCCTACAAAATGAAAATTGAACACAACACACAGCTTTAAAACAAAAACAAAACAACACTCAAAAATCAATCACCTCTTCTAAACTCAGCCTTAAAACAAAACAGAACAACATTCAGAGTATGAGCATTAATCACAAAAAATTGATTTCTGAAACAACAAAAACAGCATAACAACATTCAGAGTTTGAGCATTGATCACAAAATATTGATTTATGAAACAAAACAAAAACAGAAGAACAACATTCAGAGTTTGAGCATTGATAACAAAAAATTGATTTCTGAAACAAAACAAACACTGCAAAACCAACAGAACAGCATTTAGAGTTTGAGCATTGATCACAAAAAAATAATTTCTGAAACAAAACAAACAATCAACAAAACAATGAAAACAGAATTTTTTTTCCTTCAGAAGAAGAAAACAATGAAAACATGAAGCATATAATAAATTAATGATCACCAATATCCAGCAAGAATCTCAAAGACAACAATAAATACACAACAACAATTTAGCAAATAAACAAGAACAAGACCTAAATAGAAAATCCAACAAATTATGTCACAGAAACCTAACAATTTAGCAAATTAAAACAACAGCAGCCCAACAAAAAATAAAATAAAATAAAAATAACAGAACAACAACACAAGAACAATTAGCAAATTAACAAGTTCACACTAACGGTTAAAATTTACCAGAAGAACACTAATGCAATGCTAATATGTTTTCTACAAAGATGCTATTTATGCAGCTAAAATTTCCTAATTACTAAGATCCAATTATTCTAATTTCACATGCAATCAACTTACTAAGTTTCTAAAAGCTAGAAATGATAAAACCAACCCGAAATATGGTTAAAGTATTTCATCAAACATGTTGAGTGCGGTAAACTTGAAACGAAATAAGAGAATTCAAAGCTTAGTATCAATGTGATAGAGAAGAGAACATAACTATTGTATACTTTAATTCAGACTATGAAAAAAATCCAAACCACTGCAAATCAAATAGTTACTTATTGTAATAGAAATAAGAAGTTGCAGAGTTTCAAGCAGAGTATTGGTGTCGTGTGAGTGTATTGTCTCGTGGCGGGTTTAGGGAACTCACGGCGGCGACAAAAGAGAGCAGTTCGACGGCTAGGTGGAGCGCACGGGTTGGTCGCAGAGTTTGAAGCAGGGCAACGTGGCTTCCAGACGAACACGAACCCGAACGGTGAACGGCGAGTGAACGCGAACGGTGAACGCCGAGCAAACTTGAACGGCGAAGAACGCGAACGAAGACGACGGCTGAACAAAGACGCGAACGTTAACGGCAACCAACGGTGGCGGAAGCGCGGCTGAGCAGACAAAGACGGCGGACGCCGAGCTCGAGTAAGCAGCTGCGATCGGTGACAGCGAACGGGGGTTGAAGACTTGGAGCACGAGGGAAGCTAGATAGACGGACGGACGGCGGCAGTATGCCACTCCTTGCGGCGGCGGTGGTGTAGGCTTACAGTGCTAGGGTTTTTTGGCTAAGTTTCTGTGAATGAAAGAAACGGAGGGAGAAAGGGAACCAAGAAGTGAAAGTAAGCAAATTTGGCAAAAACGACGTCGTTTCTTTTAAACCGGTCGGTTCTCTGTCCGGTTCAACCGGCCGGTTTGACGGTTCAGCTCCAGTTTTTAGAGAAACGGTTTTAGGGGCAAACCGGACCGTAATTGCTGTTTGTTCACGGTTAGACCGGTCAAACCGGTCGGTCCGGTCCGATTTTCAAAACATTGGTGAAAGTTAAAACGACCACGTTTCATGAGAACCGGCCGGTTTAACAATTCATAAGCGGTTTACAAATTGACGGTTTTAACATTAAACCGAACCAAATTAATCTTCAGTTTGCAATTGAACCAAGGTTGCGAGAACCGGACCGGTCAATGAACCGGTGAGGTTACTGGTTCAATGGTTCAATGGTTCGACCGGGGTTCAATCGGGGTTCAACCGGTTTAATTAAATATTAAATAAAATTATTAAAAAACCTAAAAATAATTTTAAATATAAATTTAATAAAAAACCGTTAAAAAACCGGCCGGTTTGACCGGTTTACCGGTTAACCGGCCGGTTCGACCGATTTTTTACCGGTTTTTTGCTGGCCGGTTTTTGAGCTTTCCCGGACCGGTTAACTGACCGGTTCCCGGTTTTTCCAGTTGAACCGGCCGGTCCGGTCCGGTTTTCAGAACCATGAATTGAACCGATTTGACCACCAGATCCGATTTTCAGAACCTTGATCAGGATATAGTAAGGGTATAATTGGTTCGGTTTGGTTCGATTTTGAACCGAGACAAACCGAACCGACCTGTTTGATTCTTTAGTGATATTAACCGTTCGGTTTGCTGCTTTCTAACAATCGAACCGAACCGAAGCAATAGCAGTTTGGTTCGGTCGGGTTTTTCGATTTTTTTAAACCTAATAATCATAATTTAAATACCATAAAATGAAGTTTAAAACCATCAATAAATTAAAATAACAAGAGTATATCACATCCAAATTGAATACAATTTCAACTTGTCCCAACAATTAAACATAAAAAAAAGACAATTAAAAATGTCTAGCACAAAACAAAACAAACACACTTTAAAACTAAATAAAGTCTGAAACAGCCACTTTAAAACTAAATAAAAATCAAAACAGCCATCATGCTTAATCTGAAACCACACCAAATTCATCATCATCTTTTACGGTTGGTGCAATTTCTACAAAAACAAAACAAAGAAATCAATATAGATTATAAATTATAAACATAAACTATGAAAGGAACTTCAAATTTTTTTTTGCATACCTAATTCAAGTTTCTTAAACTCCTCAATAAGCTCCTCAAAATCAGTTGTTATTGGAGAAGCATGAAGCCAATTTTGTGTGCAAATCAATACCTGGAGTTAAAGAACTCCTATAGTTGTTAAGCACTCTTCCACCAGTGCTAAAAGCCTCTTTTGAAGCAACAGTTGATTCTTTCATAAAAATATTGTTTCTAGCAACAAAATCAGCAATTAGACTTGTTCAAAAATATTGTTTCCAACATTTATGCAACAGCAACAAATTGTGAAACATACTAACTTTATGAAATAACAACAAATTGTTTATCCAGCAACAGCAACAAATTTTATCCAACAACAGCAACAAATTTTATGAAACAAAAATGAACAAATTGCGAATATACTTTGTTTCCAACAGACTAGCAACAACAACAAAATTATATTGTTTCCAGCAACAGCAACAGCATAAGAACAACTAATAACTTATCAACTTATCACATTTAAAAATATTGTTTCTAGCATTTATGCAACAGCAACAAATTGTGAAACATACTAAGTTTATGAAACAACATCAACAAATTATTTAGCCAGCAACAAATTTAATCCAGCAACATACTAAGTTTATCCAGCAACATCAACAAAGTTTATTAAACATACTAAGTTATTAAAGCAACAACAACATATTTTATGAAACAAAATGAACAAATTGTGAATATACTTTGTTTCCAACAGACCAGCAACAACAACATCTAATAACTTGCAACAAATTGTGAATATACCAAGTTGCTAACCTCATAAGAAGACATTGTGAGTTGTAAGAGAGAGCTTGGACTAAGGCTGTTGCTTGGCAACAAAGTAGAATTGGTCGACGACGGAGACTGCTGCTCGACGACGGAAAAGAAAGACTCCTATTAGGGTTTGCTGCGACGGCGCAGACTGGATGATGGCACGGACTGGACGACGGCATGAACTGGACGACGATGCGAATAGGACCGTACTGCGGCTATACGACGGCCCTCTCCAGCTCGCTGCAATACCTGCGGTGGAGATGACCGCTACTCGCTGCAATACCTGCGGTGGAGATGACCGCTACAGTTGCGACGACGTCCTTGATGTCGATGATAAACGAAATTTAGCATGCCGATTTAGAATTCAATGATGAATATGATCGTGAGTATAGTCTAATCGACACTTAAACTTCGCACCAAACAATCCTACAATCTATAACCGAGAGTACTAGTCTCCCGAGTCGTCCTCCCTTGGAATTGCTAAAGTATGCATCTTATTGATTAGAAAGCCTTGTTATGATTCTTTGAAGGTCTTAGCAAAATAATAGGAAACAAACAATCAATCCTTAAAAGACTTGGCTTAGGGTTGGCATTAGAAATTCTATCCTTATAGTTCCTTCAATGATGACAACAATTAGGCCTTGCTTCATTTAGTTAACCCCTAGGCATAGAGGAAAGTCAAATGAGAGTAATCAACTTGAGTCACAAGTCCTAGCTTCACCTTATGGAAATCTAGCTTTAGTGCACTCCAAGTCAATTAGCAATCCCTAATTCCAAATCAACAATTGACACAACTATTCAACTTCTTCTAATGGCCCAAACCCTATGCCAAGTAAGAAACTTTTACTCCATAACTAGTATTGGTATTTTATCAAACACTTGATGAGCAAGAGTGAAAATCATAGTAAAATTGAGAAGAAAGTAGAATTAGAAGTATTTCAACACAAGGAACTAACAACAATTAACAAAGAACAACAATGGAGATACGGAGATGAGATTCTAAAACAATTGACAAAATCCAAAACTACAAAATTGAATCTAAGATCTATGAGAATTTAGCAATTACAAGCACTAATTGAGATTGGAGAAGAAGATCTATGACATGAACAAAATGAATTGAGAATTGCAATGGATCTCACCAAAGAGTGAATGAAAATTCAGAAATTGGATGAAGATGAACCCTAATGAGAGCTTGGAATCTCTCTTTCCTTCTCCAAGAGTGTAACTAACTATCTTCAAAATATCTAGAATCTAGAAAAATGAGCCAAAAAGTCCCTTTAACCCTTGTTCCTTTGGTCTTCTTAAGCTTTTCCCGCCAATGCACTTCCCCAAAATGGGATTCCCAACTGCCTCCACGCCCAAGTCACGTGGCTCTTTAAAAAATCATATTCGAACATCGGCGCGCACGCGCAATGTACGCGTGCGCGCCACTGAGGCATCTTGTAATGTGCGCGGAGGCGTAATGTACGCGTGCGCGCCACTGAAGATCATGGCCTAGCCGCTACGCAAGCCGGCTCGTGGCTTGGCTCTTGGCTTCGACTTCTAACTGCTCAATCCACGCGGACGCGTCAAGTGCGCGCACGCGCCCATGCTGAGATTTCCAAAGCTCAATTCTCATGCTCCCTTCCTTTGCACCCGTCCTCCTTCTCTCTTCCGGTCCATCCCTGCCCTATATTCTGAAACCACTTAACACACAGGTTACGACATCGAATGGCACCAAGAAAAGATTAGAAATGTATCTAATTTAGTGCAAAATAAGCATGTTTTCATCCATGAGGCAAAATTAGGAAGGGAACACAAAGTCCTGTATTTTCATATAGAAAGCGTGTGGAATCATTGATAAAACCCCTGAAATCAACACAAGATAAACCCTCAAAATGGGGTTTATTAACCTCCCCACACTTAGATTCTAGCATGTCCTCATGCTTAGAGAAATGCAAAAGAAACACAAAAGACCGAGGGATCATAAAGGTATAAGACTCATGAAGTGCAACCTACTTATATGAATGCAACTATGACTAGTACTATTATCTACTTGGTTAGGAACAAATCGACCTTCCTAAGATATATGCAAGCATATAGGGTCCGATGGTGGTCAATATATAGGACTTACCAATTTTAAGCATCAAATGCAATATATGCAACCTTGCATGAGGAACGCTCGTGAGAGCCGGGAATCAAGGAATTGAGCATCGAACCCTCACCGGAAGTGTTTGCATTCTAGTCGCTCGGTGTTTGGGGTTGGTTCACTCAATCCTCCCCTAATCATGCTTTCCAAGATTTGTTTTTCATCTAACAATCAACAATTATTCAATGTATGCATACAATTATCATGAGGTCTTTTCTTTAGGTTGTAATGGGGCTTGGGTTAAGGTAGGATGCGTATTTGGTCAAGTGAGCTTGAAGTTTGAATCTTGGATTAACTGAAACTTTTCCACCTAACCTATATAATGACCTATACAATTAAGTACTAATCTAACTACCCATTCCTCACTTTTTCACATACTCATGCATTTTCTTTTCATTTCACAACACTTATGCATTGATTCTTATTGAGCTTCACTTTGGGGTATTTTGTCCCCTTTATTGCTCTTCTTTTTTTTTTCTCTTTCTTTTTCTATATACATTTTTTTCTTTTCCTTTTTTTTCTTTTTCACTTTTATTTCTTTTCCTTTTCATTTTTTTTCTTTTTCTTTCAAACTATACACAAGAACGCCAATGCATAAGGTCTATACATTTAATCAATACATGAGTATGTACCAATTCCCCAATATAAAAATACAAAACACAAACACCCTTTTATCCTAACCAATGTCCCAAAGTTTTCCCACTCTTGGATGACACTCACACACTAGCCTAAGCTTAATCAAAGATCCAAATTAAGGACATTTATTGTTTTCCGCTTTAAGGCTTGTAATGTGCTAAAATAAGAATAAGTGGGTTAAGCGTAGGCTCAAAGTTGGCTAACAAAGAAAGATAAAAGGTAAGGCCATTTGGGCAAGTGAGCTAATGAAATAATGGCCTCAATCATATAAATGCATGAATACACAAAATAATGGATATAAAGAATCAAACAAATTAAGGATCACGCTCATAGAGAGAAAACAATTGCACACAAGAAGGACAGTAGGTGACTATAAGATGTAGCCACAAAACAAGGCTCAAAGCTCACTAGCTTGTGTTCTTAACTCAAAATCCATGTTCCAAAATATAATCCTTCATGCAAATTTGGCATCAAAATATTTAAAATTGGCAATGCCACGGTTACCCCAAAGTATTGGTTTCCTAAGAAAGAGTTTCATTGTTCCAACCAAGTAAACTTATCATGCAAATGGTGTCAAATAAGACCTAATCATGCAACCTATCCTAATTACAAAGGAGTTCAAAGAACAAGAATTTATTCGGGTCTTACCTACGGAGATCAGTCGGCCGACCTCCCCACACTTAAAACTTAGCACGGTCCTCCGTGCTATAGGTTAGGCGCAGTGGGCGGTCGAGTCCCGAGTGTCCCTCATCTCCAATGTCATCGCTATCTCCGCTTGAAGTTGCGGTGGATGTGGAGACATCTGGTTCCTCCATAGGTGGGGTGACTACGCTTAGAAGTTTCTTCACATGAGCGTATCGGCGTTGGTTACGCCTCTCATAACGGTCCAACTTCTTGTGAAGGTCTTCAAGGCGTTGGGTGGCTGATTTTTGTGGTGTGGATGATGTGGTGGTGTTGCGAGTTGGTGTGGGTAGTCCAATGTCCTTGGTGAATTCCGGAGGCTTGAGGCACCTCTTGGTCGGAATAACATCGCCCTCGACGGGAATTGAGGTTCTTCTGTCCTTAGCCTCTCGGTTGACGCCGGCCATTGCAACTAATTCGGTCACCATAGTGGGGAATGGTAGATTTCTCTTGGCATGAATGCGCCCCATGGATTGGCGAATGGCATGCGAAATGTCGACCGATTTCTCGGTTAAGATGCACCATATCAATAATGCAAGCTCGGCGGTAATGGATGACCCATGGGTGCTCGGGAGCACGTAGTGAGCTAGAATTTGGGCCCATGCCGTGGCTTCTTGAGTGAGGTGGTGGGCATCTAAACCCTTTGGTCTTTGCTTTATGGTCCCCCGAATCCAATATGCGTCGGGTAAAGCAATTACGCGGAGGATCGCGCTCCAATCGAACGCACGGTCATCGCATGCAGTCAAGACTTCTTGGTAGGCATCATATGCATCCGTCAACGGCCCAATCCCAAGGACTTCTCGGATGGTTTCCACTGTTACTGACACTTGCTTCTGGCGCACAAATATTGATGTGAGAAGGGGTGAGTGGTAGTTGGAGTAGAATTCCACCACCCATGAGAAATTGGCCTTCTTTGGTTGCCTCAAGAGGAACCTCCATTGCCTCCGGTCAATGTGTGGCATCACTATCGGAGTGAGGTGAGCCGGTAGGACTAGAAGAGGCTCCGGGTGATAATTCCTTTCAATCATTCTTGAGTAAACAAGTTCGCAGTAGCGGTTAGGGAACTTATTTGAATCCTTTGGAGGGTTGTCCTTCTCTAGAACATCAACGGGGCCCTTAGCCTTCTTCAGGAGTGGCTTGGCCGTTAGCTCTTGGCGCGCTCTATTGGAAGCTGGCTTCTTCGGGGCTTTCCCTTTGTTCTTTTTGATGACCATCCTGTGATAGCAAAGAAGGTGGATAACATCAAACCCAAAGAAGCGTAATTTGAATGCGATTATGCAAATGAAAAGTTATGCCATAAGAATATGAGTATCATTATTACATGACAGCTGTAACATGTAACTAAGATAACATGGGAAGAGCAAGGCAAATCATTTGCATGTGGTATAAGGGTAGTTTAAGCATGCAAGTAAGAAGCATGAGAAGCATACACCCTCAAATACCAAAGTGGGAATCAATTTAAGAAACAATGAGTGGGGGATTGTGGAATGTGAAGGTGCACCCAAAAGTGGTTAGTTAAGAGGCAAGTAGTCAAAATGAGCTCAAAACTCATGTATGCCTTTCCTCAAACACTTGGCGTGCATCCTTTTTGTAGTATGTAAATAGATGAAGGTGAAAGCAATGTAACATTCCACAATCCATTATTAATGACTACAGTGCATAGTGGTTGTAAGAAAATCAAGCAACACATCTCATCTACCCATGCAAGAGAAGTTAGGACCCAAATGCCTATGAAGGGTTAAATGAAAAAAAAAACAAAAATTACCCCAAAGAAGTAACTAAAAAGAGGGAGGAGAAAAGGAAAGAGACTACCTAAAAGAAAATAAAACTAAATGACTAAGAATAAAAAAGAGAGAGGTAGAGCAAGAGGGAAGCTTAGTATAGTACCTTGAGAGATGGAAAAGGGTATGGAAGAAGAAGTTGTAGAGTGGAGTAGTGGAGAGTGGAGGAGCAATGTAGGGGCCACCGGAGGTAGGTGGTAGGAAGTGGTTGAATGGAAGAAGAAATGGTAGTAGGTGGATGGGTAATAGAGAGAGTGAGAAGAAGAAGGAAAGAAGAAGAAGAATGAAGGGGGCAAGTGTGCTCCCTAATAAGTTGGCGTCGATCACCCACGCGTGTACGCACGGTACGCGCTCGCGCAAGAAAGCGAGGTGGAGTGGGGGCGCGTGCACGCACGTTGCGCGCACGCGCCCAAGCGCTTGGGCTGGTAGCACAAGGGTGGCTTAGAGGTGGCACAACTCTCTGGACGAAGTACCAGAAGTTGGCTGCAGGGCTGTTGGCGCGCGCGCGCACGGTGCGCGCACGCGGCAACGTGGTTGTGCCCCAGGCATGAGATGGGCCTGGGGTAGGCCTAACTCTCTGGAATATGTACCAGGAGTGCACGAGGGTGATCGGCGCGTGCGCGCACGGTACGCTAGCGCGTCGATCTGTAGATTTTGCCAAAGCACGCGTACGCGCCATGTGCGCGTACGCGTGCTTGGCCTGTGCCTCAAGCATGGTGCTGGCGTGGTGTGGGCGTAACTCTCTGGAAAATGTATGGAGGGGTGCTTTTTGCAACCCACGCATCCGCGCACGGTGCGTGTCCGCGTGGATGGTCGTCAAATGCTTCATGGACGCGTACGCGCCAGGTGCGCGCATGCGCAGAAGGGTGCCTTCTTCAAAATTTGCATGTCTTAGCATCACTTTTAGCATTCCAACCCTCCAAACAGCTACTTAAGCACTATAGAAGGATGTTTTAACTTGATAAACTACCAGATGAACTCAACAAATGAAGCAGAATTAGAATTGAAATCTAGCTACAACCACATCTATTACCTAGCTACCAAACATGAAGTCAAGTGTTAAGTAAGTGTCAATCAAAGAACGATGCAATGGCTATGTACAAAGGAAGATCTTACCATGGTGGGGTGTCTCCCACCTAGCACTTTTGTTTACCGTCCTTAAGTTGGACTTCCACTAGCTCAAAGTTCTTGTTCGAGAGATGCGTCCCGCAAGAGGAATACTTCAAATTCCTTGGAGTTCTTTCTTTGCTCACCATGGTACAGTTTGAGACGGTGCCCATTTACCTTGAAAATGTCCGGACTTGATGGGTGGCGCAGGTGGTAGACCCCATAAGGTTCTACTTTCTCCACTTGGTAGGGTCCATCCCACCTTGATCTAAGCATTCTGGGCAGTAATCTCAATCTTGAGTTGTAAAGAAGGACTAGTTCACCGGGTCGGAATTCCCTTCTCCTAATGTTCTTGTCGTGGATGGCTTTCATCTTTTCCTTGTAAAGTCTAGAGTTGTCATAAGCTTCTAATCTTAAGCATTCCAATTCCGCTAATTGAAGCTTTCTCTCTACTCCGGCTCCACCCAAGCTCATATTACATTCCTTTATGGCCCAGTAAGCTTTGTGTTCGATTTTTACCGGTAAGTGGCATGCTTTATGGTGGACGAAATTGTGATCCATATTCTTTTGTACTTGTATGAAATCATTATTATGGCACCGGTTGAATTCACAACTCCGTTCAACTAACTAGCAAGTGTACTGGGTCGTCCAAGTAATAAACCTTACGTGAGTAAGGGTCGATCCCACAGAGATTGTTGGTATGAAGCAAGCTATGGTCACCTTGTAAATCTCAGTTAGGCAGATTAAATTGGTTTATGGTTTCGAAAATTAATAATAAAATAGAAAATAAAAAGGGATAGAAATACTCATGTAAATCAAGAGTGGGAGTTTCAGATAAGTGCATGGAGATGCTGTGCTCCTCTTGAATCTCTACTTTCTCATTGCTTTCATCCAATTCTTCTTACTCCTTTCCATGGCAAGCTGTATGTAGGGCATCACCATCATCAATGGCTACTTTCAATCCTCTCGGAAAAATGGTCCTATGCGCTGTCACTGCACGGCTAATCGTCTGGAGGCATCACCCTTGGTTGATAGCTACATCCCATCCTCTCAGTGAAAATGGTCCAAATGCTCTGTCACAGCACGGCTAATCATCTGCCGGTTCTCAATCAGGTTGGAATAGAATCCATTGATTCTTTTGCGTTTGTCACTAACGCCCAGCCTTCAGGAGTTTGAAGCTCGTCACAGTCATTCAATACCGGAATCCTACTCGAAATACCACAGACAAGGTTAGACTTTCTGGATCCTCATGAATGCCGCCATCTATCTAGCTTATACCACGAAGATTCTGTTGGGGAATCTAAGAGATATGTGCCCGGCCTAAGGTAGAACGGAAGTGGTTGTCAATCACACGCGTTCATAGGTGAGAATGATGATGAGTGTCACGGATCATCACATTCATCAAAGTGTTGTGCAACGTATATCTTGGAATAAGAAGAAGAGAGAATTGAATGAAAAGTAATAGTAATTGTATTGAAACTTGAGGTACAGTAGAGCTCCACACCCTTAATCTATGGTGTGCAGAAACTCCACCGTTGAAAATACATAAGTAAAAGGTTCAGGCATGGCCGAATGGCCAGCCCCCTGAGTGATCAAGAGACTGAATAATCAAAGGCTAAACAGTCAAGAGATTAAACTGTCAAAAGATGTCTAATACAATAGTTAAATGTTCTATTTATAATAAACTAGCTCCTAGGGTTTACATGAGTAGGTAATTGATGCATAAATCCACTTCCGGGGCCCACTTGGTGTATGCTTGGGCTGAGCTTGATCAATCCACGAGCTGAGGCTTCTCTTGGAGTTGAACTCTGAGTTATGACGTGTTTTGGGCGTTCAACTCCGGATCATGACGTTTTTCTGGCGTTTAACTCCAGACAGCAGCATGAACTTGGCGTTCAATGCCAAGTTACGTCGTCAATTTCCGAATAAAGTATGGACTATTATATATTGCGGGAAAGCTCTGGATGTCTACTTTCCAACGCCGTTGAGATCGCGCTATTTGGAGTTCTGTAGCTCCAGAAAATCCATTTTGAGTGCAGGGAGGTCAGATTCCAACAGCATCAGCAGTCCTTTTGTCAGCCTTTTTCAGAGTTTTGCTCAAGTCCCTCAATTTAAGCCAGAATTTACCTGAAATCACAGAAAAACACACAAACTCATAGTAAAGTCCAGAAATGTGAATTTAACATAAAAACTAATGAAAACATCCCTAAAAGTAGCTTAAACTTACTAAAAACTACCTAAAAACAATGCCAAAAAGCGTATAAATTATCCGCTCATCACAACACCAAACTTAAATTGTTGCTTGTCCCCAAGCAACTGAAAATCAAAATAGGATAAAAAGAAGAGAATATACTATAAATTCCAGAATATCAATGAATATTAATTATAATTAGATGAGCGGGACTTGTAGCTTTTTGCTTCTGAACAGTTTTGGCATCTCACTTTTTCCTTTGTAGTTTAGAATGATTGGCGTCTCTTAGGAACTTAGAATTTCGGATAGTGTTATTGATTTTCCTAGTTAAGCATGTTGATTCTTGAACACAGCTACTTATGAGTCTTGGCCGTGGCCCCAAGCACTTTGTTTTCCAGTATTACCACCGGATACATAAATGCCACAGACACATAACTGGGTGAACCTTTTCAGATTGTGACTCAACTTTGCTAGAGTCCCCAGTTAGAGGTGTCCAGAGCTCTTAAGCACACTCTTTTTGCTTTGGATCACGACTTTAACCACTCAGTCTCAAGCTTTTCACTTGGACCTTCATGACACAAGCACATGGTTAGGGACAGCTTGATTTAGCCGCTTAGGCCTGGATTTTATTTCCTTGGGCCCTCCTATCCATTGATGCTCAAAGCCTTGGATCCTTTTTACCCTTGCCTTTTGGTTTTAAGGGCTATTGGCTTTTTCTGCTTGCTTTTTCTTTTTTTTCTATTTTTTTTCGAAAGCTTCTTCTTTTTCACTGCTTTTTCTTGCTTTAAGAATCAATTTCATGATTTTTCAGATCCTCAATAACATTTCTCTTTGTTCATCATTCTTTCAAGAGCCAACAATTTTAACATTCATAAACAACAAGATCAAAAGACATATGCACTGTTAAAGCATTCATTCAGAAAACAAAAGTATTGTCACCACATCAATATAATTAAACTAAATTCAAGGATAAATTCGAAATTCATGTACTTCTTGTTCTTTTGAATTAAAACATTTTTCTTTTAAGAGAGGTGAAGGATTAATGGATTTTATTCATAGCTTTAAGGCATGGTTACATACTAATGATCATGAAATAAAGACACAAAACATAGATAAACACAACATTAAAAACCGAAAAACAGAAAGAAATAAAGAACAAGGAATGAATCCACCTTTAGTGGCGTCTTCTTCTTGAAGGACCAACAATGTCCTTAAGCTCTTCTATGTCCCTTCCTTGCCTTTGTTGCTCCTCCCTCATTGCTCTTTGGTCTTCTCTTATTTCTTGGAGAATGATGGAGTGCTCATGATGTTCCACCCTTAATTGTTCAACATTATGGCTCAAACCTTCTAAGGAAGTGTTGAGTTATTCCCAATAGTTGTTGGGAGGAAAGTGCATCCCTTGAGGCATCTCAGGGATTTCTTGATGATGAGCTTCCTCATGAATCTCTTGAGAACCGTGAGGGGTCTCTCTTGCTTGCTCCATCCTCTTCTTGGTGATGGGCTTGTCCTCTTCAATAAGGATGTCTCCTTCTATGATAACTCCAGCTGAGTAACATAGATGGCAAATAAGGTGAGGAAAAGCTAGCCGTGCCATGGGTGAGGGCTTGTCGGCTATTTTGTAGATTTCATTGGAGATGACCTCATGAACTTCTACTTCCTCTCCAATCATGATGCCATGAATCATGATGGCCCGATCCACAGTAACTTCAGATCGGTTGCTAGTGGGAATGATGGAGCGTTGAATGAACTCCAACCATCCTCTAGCTATAGGCTTGAGGTCCAGTCTTCTTAGTTGGACTGGCTTGCCTTTGGAGTCTCTCTTCCATTGAGCTCCTTCCACACAAATGTCCATAAGGACTTGGTCCAACCTTTGATCAAAGTTGACCCTTCTAGTGTAGGGGCGTTCATCTCCTTGCATCATGGGCAAGTGGAATGCCAACCTTACATTTTCCGGACTAAAATCTAAGTATTTTCCCCGAACCATTGTGAGATAATTCTTTGGACTCGGGTTCATACCTTGATCATGGTTCCTAGTGATCCATGCATTAGCATAGAACTCTTGAACCATTAAGATTCTGACTTGTTGCATGGGGTTGGTTAAGACTTCCTAACCTCTTCTTCGGATTTCATGTCGGATCTCCGGATACTCATTTTTCTTGAGCTTGAAAGGGACCTCAGGGATCACCTTCTTCTTTGCCACAACATCATAGAAGTGGTCTTGATGGCTCTTGGAGATGAATCTTTCCATCTCTCATGACTCAGAGGTGGAAGCTTTTGTCTTCCCTTTTCCTTTTCTAGATGATACTCCGGCCTTAGGTGCCATTGATGGTAATGGAAAAACAAAAAGCTTATGCTTTTACCACACCAAACTTAAAATATTGCTTGCCCTCGAGCAAGAGAAGAAAGAAGAGAAGAAGAAGAAGAAGAAGAAGAAGAAGAAGAAGAAGAAGAAGAAGAAGAAGAAGAAGAAGAAGAAGAAGAAGAAGAAGAGAATATGGAAGATAATATTGGTTTTGAATTTTTGAAGGTAGGTGGGGTTTATGGGGAAGAGTGGATGGATGTGAGTGGTGAAGGGGGTAATTGGGAAGAGTGTTTATTGGGAAGAGAGATTCAGAGATTGAAGTTGTTGGGAAGTGTGACATGGGGAAGAGTAAAATAGGATTAGGAGGTAAGGTGGGAATATGGTAGGTGGGGATCCTGTGGGGTCCACAGATCCTGAGGTGATCCTGTAGGGTCCACAGATCCTAAGGTGTCAAGGAATTCCATCCCTGCACCAAATAGGCATGTAAAATGCCTTTGCACACCATTCTGGCGTTTAAACGCCCATTGGTGCACATTCTGGGCGTTCAACGCCCATGTAAAGCATGTTTCTGGCGTTGAACGCCAGTTTCATGCTTGTTACTGGCGTTCAGCGCCAGTTTTTCCTCTCTGGGCACATTCCTGGCGTTCAGCGCCAGAATGTTGCTTGTTTCTGGCGTTCAGCGCCAGAATGATGCTCTGTTCTGGCGTTGAACGCCAGCCAGATGCATCTTACTGGCGTTGAACGCCAGCCTGTGCGTCCTCCAGGGTGTGAATTTTTTCTTCTACTGTTTTTGATTCTGTTTTTAATTTTTATGATTTTTTTCGTGACTCCTCATGATCATGTACCTAATAAAACACAAAATAACAATAAAATAAAATAAAAAAAATAGAAATTAGATAAATAAAATTGGGTTGCCTCCCAACAAGCGCTTCTTTAATGTCAATAGCTTGACAGTGGCTCTCATGGAGCCACAAGGTGATCAGGTCAATGTTGTATAGTTGCCAACACCAAACTTAGAGTTTGGATATGGGGTCTTAACACCAAACTTAGAGTTTGGTTGTGGCCTCACAACACCAAACTTAGAGTTTGACTGTGTGGGCTCTTCTTGACTCTGAACTGAGAGAAGCTCTTCATGCTTATTCTCTTTTGTCACAGAGGGATGGCCATGTGCCTTAAACACAAGATAGTCCCCATTTAATTGAAGGACTAATTCACCTCTGTTCACATCTATCACAGCTCCTGCTGTAGCTAGGAAAGGTCTTCCAAGGATGATGCAATCATCCTCTTCCTTCCTAGTGTCTAAGATTATGAAATCAGCAGGGATGTAAAGGCCTTCAACCTTTATTAGCACGTCCTCTACTATTCCATAAGCCTGTCTTAATGACTTGTCTGCCAGTTGTAATGAGAACAAGGCAGGTTGTACCTCAATGATCCCCAGCTTCTCCATTACAGAAAGTGGCATAAGATTTATCCCTAACCCCAGATCACACAGAGCTTTTTCAAAGATCATGGTGCCTATGGTACAAGGTATTAAGAACTTGCCAGGATCTTGCTTCTTTTGAGGTAGAATTTTCTGAATCCAAGTATCCAGTTCATTAATGAGCAAGGGAGGTTCACTTTCCCAAGTCTCATTACCAAACAACTTGGCATTCAGCTTCATGATAGCTCCTAAATATTGAGCAACTTGCTCTCCAGTTACATCTTCATCCTCTTCAGAGGATGAATAGTCTTCAGAGCTCATGAATGGCAGAAGGAGATTCAATGGAATCTCTATGGTCTCTGTATGAGCCTCGGATTCCTTTGGATCCTTAATAGGAAACTCCTTCTTGCTTGAGGAACGTCCCAGGAGGTCTTTCTCACTAGGATTTTCGTCCTCCTCCTCCCTTGTGCATTCGGCCATATTGACTATGTCAATGGCTTTGCACTCTCCTTTTGGATTCTCTTCTGTACTGCTTGGGAGAATACTGGGAGGAGTTTCAATGACTTTCTTACTCAGCTGGCCCACTTGTGCCTCCAGATTTCTAATGGAGGATCTTGTTTCACTCATGAAACTGAAAGTGGCCTTTGATAGATCAGAGACTACATTGGCTAAATTAGAGGTGTTTTGTTCAGAATTCTCTGTCTGTTGCTGAGAAGATGATGGATATGGCTTGCTATTGTTTAGCCTGTTGCGTCCACCATTGTTAAAGCCTTGTTGAGGCTTTTGTTGATCCTTCCATGAGAAATTTGGATGATTTCTCCATGATGAGTTATAGGTGTTTCCATAAGGTTCACCCATGTAATTAACCTCTGCCATGGCAGGGTTTTCAGGATCATAAGCTTCTTCAGAAGCTGCCTCTCTAGTACTGTTGGATGCATGTTGCCATCCATTCAAATTTTGAGAGATCATGTTGACCTGTTGAGTCAACACTTTGTTCTGAGCCAATATGGCATTCAGAGTATCAATTTCAAGAACTCTTTTCTTCTGAGGTATCCCATTGTTCACGGAATTCCTCTCAGAAGTGTACATGAACTGGTTATTTGCAACCATGTCAATGAGTTCTTGAGCCTCTTCAGGCGTTTTCTTCAGGTGAATAGATCCACCTGCAGAATGGTCCAATGATATTTTCGAAAATTCAGAGAGACCATAATAGAATATATCTAATATGGTCCATTCTGAAAACATGTCAGATGGACATCTTTTGGTCAGCTGCTTGTATCTTTCCCAAGCTTCATAGAGGGATTCACCATCTTTTTGTTTGAAAGTTTGAACATCCATTCTCAGCTTGCTCAGCTTTTGAGGAAGAAAGAATTTATCCAAGAAGGCTATGACCAGCTTATTCCAGGAGTCCAGGCTATCCTTAGGTTGTGAATCCAACCATATTCTAGCTCTGTCTCTTACAGGAAAAGGGAAAAGCATGAGTCTGTAGACTTCAGGATCAACTCCATTCGTCTTTACAGTCTCACAGATCTGCAAGAACTCAGTTAGAAACTGATAAGGATCTTCAGATGGAAGTCCATAAAACTTGCAGTTTTGTTGCATTAAGGCAACTAGCTGAGGTTTTAGCTCAAAGTTGTTGGCTCCAATGGCAGGAATGGAGATGCTTCTTCCATCAAACTTGGATGTTGGCTTTGTGAAGTCACCAAGCATTCTCCTTGCATTATTATTATTTTCGGCTGCCATCTCCTTCTCTTGTTTGAAAATTTCTGAAATGTTGTTTCTGGATTGTTGTAATTTAGCTTCTCTTAATTTTCTCTTCAGGGTCCTTTCAGGTTCCGGATCAATTTCAACAAGAGTGCCTTTATCCTTGTTCCTGCTCATATGAAAGAGAAGAAAACAAGAAAAGAAAGAGGAATCCTCTATGTCACAGTATAGAGATTCCTTTATGTTAGTAAAAGAAGAAAGGGGTAGAAGAAATAGAAGAGGGAATTCGGATATTTAGATGGAGAGAGGTGAAGAGAAGTGTTAGTAATTAAATAATTAAATAGAATAAGAAAAGAGAAGGGAATTTCGAAAATAATTTTGAAAAAGGGGTTAGTATTTTTTGAAAATTAAAGGGTATTAAAATTAAAACATGAAACACTTAATTAATTAAAAAGAATTTTTGAAAAGGAGAGAGGTATTTTCGAAAATTAGAGAGGGAAAAGTAGTTAGGTGGTTTTGAAAAAGATAAGAAACAAACAAAAAAATTAGTTAGTTGATTGAAAAAGATTTGAAATCAAATTTTAAAAAGATAAGAAGAAAAGAAGTTAGATAAGATATTTTGAAATCAAATTTTGAAAAAGATAAAATTTTGAAAAAGATAAGATAAAAAGATAAGATTTTTAAGAAAAAGATATTTTGAAAAAGATTTAATTTTTTTTTTAAAATGACTTAACTAACAAGAAACTACAAGATAAGATTCTAGAACTTAAAGATTGAACCTTTCTTAACAAGAAAGTAACAAACTTCAAATTTTTGAACCAATCACATTAATTGTTAGCTAATTTTCGAAAATTAGATATAAAAGATAAGAAAAAGATTTTGAAAATATTTTGAAAAAGATTTTTGAAATTTTCGAAAAATAATAAAAAAATGAAAAAGATATGATTTTTGAAAAAGATTTTGAAAATATAAGATTTTTTAAAATTGAAATTTTGACTTGACTTGTAAGAAACAACTAATTTTAAAAATTTTTGACAAAGTCAACCCAAAATTTCGAAATTTTAGAGGGAAATAAGGAAAAGATATTTTTTTGATTTTTGAATTTTTAATGATGAAAGAGAAAAACAACAAAAATACTCAATGCATGAAATTTTTAGATCAAAACAATGAATGCATGCAAGAATGCTATGAATGTCAAGATGAACACCAAGAACACTTTGAAGATCATGATGAACATCAAGAACATAATTTTGAAAAATCTTTGATGCAAAGAAAACATGCAAGACACCAAACTTAGAAATTTTTAATGCTTGGAAAATATGAATGCAAAGATGCACATGAAAAACAAGAAAAGACACAAAACAAGAAAACATCAAGATCAAACAAGAAGACTTATCAAGAACAACTTGAAGATCATGAAGAACACTATGAATGCATGGAATTTTCGAAAAATGCAAGAAAAATTTTTAAAGCATGCAATTGACACCAAACTTAAAAATTGACTCAAGACTCAAACAAGAAACATAAAATATTTTTTATTTTTATGATTTTCTAATTTTTTTTGGATTTTTATTAAATTTTTTTTTCGAAAATATTTTTGGAAAAACGAAAAAGAAAAGAAAAATTTTGAAAAAGTTTTTGAAAAGAAAATTACCTAATCTGAGCAACAAGATGAACCGTCAGTTGTCCATACTCGAACAATCCCCGGCAACGGCGCCAAAAACTTGGTGGACGAAATTGTGATCCATATTCTTTTGTACTTGTATGAAATCATTATTATGGCACCGGTTGAATTCACAACTCCGTTCAACTAACCAGCAAGTGTACTGGGTCGTCCAAGTAATAAACCTTACGTGAGTAAGGGTCGATCCCACAGAGATTGTTGGTATGAAGCAAGCTATGGTCACCTTGTAAATCTCAGTTAGGCAGATTAAATTGGTTTATGGTTTCGAAAATTAATAATAAAATAGAAAATAAAAAGGGATAGAAATACTCATGTAAATCAATAGTGGGAGTTTCAGATAAGTGCATGGAGATGCTGTGCTCCTCTTGAATCTCTACTTTCTCATTGCTTTCATCCAATTCTTCTTACTCCTTTCCATGGCAAGCTGTATGTAGGGCATCACCATCATCAATGGCTACTTTCAATCCTCTCGGGAAAATGGTCCTATGCGCTGTCACTGCACGGCTAATCGTCTGGAGGCATCACCCTTGGTTGATAGCTACATCCCATCCTCTCAGTGAAAATGGTCCAAATGCTCTATCACAGCACGGCTAATCAACTGTCGGTTCTCAATCAGGTTGGAATAGAATCCATTGATTCTTTTGCGTTTGTCACTAACGCCCAGCCTTTAGGAGTTTGAAGCTCGTCACAGTCATTTAATACCGGAATCCTACTCGGAATACCACAGACAAGGTTAGACTTTCCGGATCCTCATGAATGCCGCCATCTATCTAGCTTATACCACGAAGATTCTGTTGGGGAATCTAAGAGATATGCGCCCGGCCTAAGGTAGAACGGAAGTGGTTGTCAATCACGCGCGTTCATAGGTGAGAATGATTACGAGTGTCACGGATCATCACATTCATCAAAGTGTTGTGCAACGTATATCTTGGAATAAGAAGAAGAGAGAATTGAATGAAAAGTAATAGTAATTGTATTGAAACTTGAGGTACAGCAGAGCTCCACACCCTTAATCTATGGTGTGCAGAAACTCCACCGTTGAAAATATATAAGTAAAAGGTTCAGGCATGGCCGAATGGCCAGCCCCCTGAGTGATCAAGAGACCGAATAATCAAAGGCTAAACAGTCAAGAGATTAAACTGTCAAAAGATGTCTAATACAATAGTTAAATGTTCTATTTATAATAAACTAGCTCCTAGGGTTTACATGAGTAGGTAATTGATGCATAAATCTACTTCCGGGGCCCACTTGGTGTATGCTTGGGCTGAGCTTGATCAATCCACGAGCTGAGGCTTCTCTTGGAGTTGAACTCCGAGTTATGACGTATTTTGGGCGTTCAACTCCGGATCATGACGTTTTCTGGCGTTTAACTCCAGACAGCAGCATGAACTTGGCGTTCAACGCCAAGTTTTTCTACGTCGTCAATTTCCGAATTTTGAGTGCAGGAAGGTCAGATTCCAACAGCATCAGCAGTCCTTTTGTCAGCCTTTTTCAGAGTTTTGCTCAAGTCCCTCAATTTCAACCAGAATTTACCTGAAATCACAGAAAAACACACAAACTACTAAAACTACCTAAAAACAATGCCAAAAAGCGTATAAATTATCCGCTCATCACTTTACCATATACAATCCTAAAGGGGCTCATACCAATGGGTGTTTTGTAAGCCGTTCAATAAGCCCAAAGTGCATCGGAGAGTTTAGCGCTCCAATCCTTCCGATTCGGCTTCACAATCCTTTCCAACACATGTTTGATTTCCCGATTAGAAACCTCGGCTTGGCCATTTGTCTGAGGGTGGTAAGCCATGGTGACTTTGTGTATGATGCCATACTTTCTCATGAGGCCGTCCATTTTTTTGTTACAAAAGTGGGATCCTTGGTCACTTATGATTGCTCTTGGGGAGCCAAAGCGACAAATGATATTGTTCCTCACAAAAGAATAAACAACATGAGCATCATCCGTTCGCGTGGGGATTGCCTCCACCCATTTTGACACATAATCGATGGCTAACAAGATGTAGAGAAAGCCATTGGAATTTGGAAATGGTCCCATGAAGTCGATTCCCCATACGTCAAAAATTTCACAAAAAAGCATATTTTGTTGGGGGATTTCGTCCTTCTTAGAAATATTTCCAAACCGAATGCATTGGGGACAAGATTTGCAATAGAGAAAGAATCTTTGAGAAGGGTTGGCCACCAAAATCCGCAATCAAGGACCTTTCTTGTCGTTCTTTGGGGGCCGTAGTGGCCACCTCCTTCGGAACTTGTCCAAAGCAAAAACAATAGCTAGGAGTTCCTTTTCGGTAGTAGTGTAGTTGGATTGGGCTCCGTCTAGTGTTTTGGAAGCATAAGCTATGACATAGGGAATCTTACCCTCGCGTTGTGCTAACGCGGCTCCTATCGCATAATTTGAAGCATCAAACATGATTTCAAATGGTTGAGTCCAATTCGGTCCTCGCACAATAGGAGCTTGTGTCAATGCTACTTTAAGTTTGTCATATGCTTCCATATATTCCTTGCTCAGTTCAAATTCAGTGTCCTTTTGTAGTAGTCGAGAGAGGGGTAAGGCCACCTTGCTAAAGTCTTTGATGAATCTCCGGTAGAATCCTGCATGTCCAAGAAAAGAGCGGACTTCCCTCTCGGAGGAGGGGTAAGGTAAACTAGATATGACATTTATTTTTGCCGGGTCTACGGAGATGCCTTCTTTTGAGACTATGTGTCCCAAAACAATGCCTTGTTTGACCATGAAATGACATTTTTCAAAATTTAAGACAAGGTTTGTTTTGGTGCATCTCTCTAAGACTTTTTCAAGGTTACCTAAGCAATGATCAAATGAATCACCGTACACACTAAAGTCATCCATGAAAACTTCCATACATTGTTCTAGAAAGTCCGCAAATAAGCTCATCATGCATCTTTGAAACGTTGCCGGTGCATTGCATAGGCCAAATGGCATACGCTTGTAAGCATACGTTCCAAAGGGGCAAGTAAATGTAGTTTTTTCTTGGTCCTCTAGAGCAATATGGATTTAGAAGTATCCAGAGTAACCATCAAGAAAGCAATAATATGATTTACCGGTTAATCGATCAAGCATTTGGTCAATGAATGGTAGTGGGAAGTGATCTTTTCTTGTGGCCGCATTCAACCTTCGGTAGTCTATGCATACTCTCCAAGAATTTTGCACTCTTGTTGCTATAAGTTCACCACTTTCATTTTTGATTGTTGTCACCCCGGATTTCTTTGGCACCACTTGGACCGGGCTCACCCACTCGCTATCTGAGATAGGATAGATGATGTCCGCTTCAAGTAGCTTAGTGACTTCTTTTTTCACAACCTCAAGAATGGTTGGATTAAGTCTCCTTTGAGGTTGTCGGACCGGTCTTGCTCCTTCTTCAAGAAATATGCGGTGCTCGCATACTTGGGGGCTTATTCCCACTAGATCCGCCAAACTCCACCCAATTGCCCTTTTGTTTTTTCTCAATACATCTAGCAACTTTTCTTCTTGTTGAGGAGTTAACTCTTTTGCAATTATCACGGGGAGCTTTTGGGCTTCATCAAGATATGAGTACCTTAAGTGGGGTGGTAGTGGCTTCAATTCCATCTTTTTGTCATTCTTTGAAGTTTGAGTTTCCGGATGATTTGTATGGTGTGTGGTGTTTAGTTTGCTTGGACCTTCATTTGCTTCTTCAATCATGTACTTCTCATCTAACTTTGCAAGGTGCACTTCGGCAACCATGTTGTCAATTGGGTCACACCGGAATAGAGAGTGATTCTCCGGTGCGTGCTTCATTGCTTCTTCTAGGCTAAAACTCACGACTCTCCCATCTATTTCAAATGAGTAGGTTCCCGAGTAGGTGGTAGTGGCTTCAATTCCATCTTTTTGTCATTCTTTGAAGTTTGAGTTTCCGGATGATTTGTATGGTGTTGGTGTTTAGTTTGCTTGGACCTTCATTTGCTTCTCAATCATGTACTTCTCATCTAACTTTGCAAGGTGCACTTCGGCAACCATGTTGTCAATTGGGTCACACCGAATAGAGAGTGATTCTCCGGTGCGTGCTTCATTGCTTCTAGGCTAAAACTCACGACTCTCCCATCTATTTCAAATGAGTAGGTTCCCGAGTAGGCATCTAGCTTAAATCTAGAAGTTCTCAAAAATGGTCTTCCAAGTAGGATAGATGATGCTCTCTCAGTTCGCTTGATGGCATTTCAAGACATAGAAGTCAATCGGAAACACCAACCCTTTGATATTCACCAACGTCTTCCGCAACACCCGTCACGGTTATTATGCTTTTATCCGCTAGGACAAATCTTGCTGTCGACCTTTTAGTGGTGGCAACTTCAATACCCGTAGACGGAAGCGGCTGATGCTAGCACATGCTCCGAGGTCACACATACAATCTATAAATTGAACTCCATTGACGATGCAAGTGACCATACAGGGCCCGATCATCACACTTCTCGGGCAATGCTCCCATTAAAGCGGAAATAGAACTCCCCAATGGGGATGGTTTCCAATTCAAGAATTCTATCCTTGTTCATGCATAGATCTTTAAGGAATTTGCATATCTAGGAACTTGATGGATAGCATCGAAGAGGGGGATGGTTACCTCACTTTCTTGAATATTTCTACCATTTTGGGTCGGTTCTACGCGCTTTCTAGCTTTCTTTGCAAGTGTTGGAAATGGGAGTGGTTGAGCAATTTCTTCTTCCAAGGTTCTCTTGGCCTTGGGGGTCTCCTTTGTTGGTTGAGCTTCATCCTCAACTATGACTTGTGGTGTCTCCTCTTCCACTACCTCTTCTATATCTATTCTCTCCTTCCCTTGAGCGATTGTGATAGGATTTGAGTCCTGTGCTCCCTTCTCTTTAAATTGTGTTCCGGATCTAAGGGTGATGGCATTGATGCCCCCCTTAGGATTGGGTTGAGGTTGAGAGGGAATGACGCTTTGGATTGGGGGTTGAGGAGTGGGATTTGTTGGTGTGTCCATTCGTGCAAGAAGAGCCTGTAATGTAGAGGTGAGGCCGGTAAGGCCGGAAGCAAGTGTGTTTTGTAGTTCCATTTGGCCTTGGATGATGGTCCGGAGTGTTTTGTCTTGGTTGGAGGGGGTGGTTGCATATGTGAGTTGAGGGATTTGTGATTGGTTGGTTGGTGGTCTTTGATGTGGTGGTTGATATGTTTGGTAGTTTCTTTGTGGGTTTTGTTGGTTGTATGGTTGATTTTGTTGGTTGTATGGTGGCCGGTTTTGTGAGAAATTTTGTGAATTGTTGCTCCATCTTTGACTTCCTTCATTGTTGTTGTTGTCTCTATTCCCTTGTTGATGATTGTCTCTCCAATTTTGATTGTGATACCCACTCCCTTGATTGTATCTTCCTCCTTGATAAGGGTGCCCTTGGTTAGGATTACCGCCTTGGTAGTACCCTTGATTTGGGCGGTCATAGAAATTATGGGTAGCCGCCAAAGTGTTATCTTCTTGAAGGCTCGGGCACTCATCCGTGTAGTGGGAATAGCAAGAACAAATGCCACACACTTTTTGAGGAACCAATTGTTGGTTGTGTTGTTGAGGTGGCGGGGAGTGTTGTTGGTATGATTGAGGTTGTTTGTGGTTGTGTGGTTCAATTGGAGTTGCCTCAAGATGGATGTCATTTCTCAAGGATTGAGTTAGAGCGGTGGTTTCACTACTAGTTGATACTCCTTCACGGTTCTTGGGCGGTTGACTCTTCGTCTCATATGTTGATTGGATTCGGCTAAGTCAATGATAAGTTGCCATGCCTCCTCCGCTGTTTTATATTTGGACAAAGAACCATTGCTAGAGGTATCCAAGAGAGTTCTATCTTGTTCTCGCATCCCTTGACATATGTATCCAAGCAATACTTGAGTGTCAAGCATGTGATTAGGGCATGTGTCTAGTAGCTTACGAAACCGTTCCCAATACTCGTATAGCGGTTCCGTTTCACCTTGCACATACAAGACTTTCCTTCCTTAGCCTATCCATCTTCTCCGGGGGCAAGAATTTATCCAAGAATCCTCTTCTAAGTAAGTCCCAATCGGAGGTGACTTCACTAGATAGAGTGTAGAACCATTCTTTAGCCTTGTCCTCAAGAGAGAAAGGGAAAGCAAACAACCATATAGCAACTTCATCGGATCCTTCCCGTCTAGTGGTTGAGCATATACGATGAAAGTCCTTGAGATGTCGAATAGGGTCTTGTGCGGGAAGCCCGTGAAACTTAGGTAAGAGGTTGATCAAAGCGGTCTTCAATTCAAAGTTTGCATTCAAGTTGGGTGAGTTACATGAAGGGGTTGAAGGACATAATCCGGTGCACCCGCTTCCTTGATGGTAACTCTCCTCGGAGCATCCATGGCGTTAGTACCTAAAACAAAAGAAGAGTTGTTAGTGATATTGATGGAAGAATGACTAATGCCTTCTTTGAGTGACGGTTCAATGTTCACTTTTAGTAAGGTGGTTGAGGTGGTGAAAACCTCTTCACCTTTCCCAAACTTTAGCCGCCTCCGAGCTTGTCTAATATGAAACAAAGTTCGTTCTATTTCCGGATCAAAGGGAACTAAGCTCGGATTCGGTTGTGAACGCATCATGCAATGAAGGGAAAATGAGATTCATGGTAACGATGAGGGGTTAGTCACTTGAACAATTTACAATGAAATGCAACTATGTACATATATACACACATTTATTCCAAACAATAACATGGCACACTAAGCAAAATTCCCCGGCAACGGCGCCATTTTGATAAACAAAATTTAGCATGCCGATTTAGAATTCAATGATGAATATGATCGTGAGTATAGTCTAATCGACACTTAAACTTCGCACCAAACAATCCTACAATCTATAACCGAGAGTACTAGTCTCCCGAGTCGTCCTCCCTTGGAATTGCTAAAGTATGCATCTTATTGATTAGAAAGCCTTGTTATGATTCTTTGAAGGTCTTAGCAAAATAATAGGAAACAAACAATCAATCCTTAAAAGACTTGGCTTAGGGTTGGCATTAGAAATTCTATCCTTATAGTTCCTTCAATGATGACAACAATTAGGCCTTGCTTCATTTAGTTAACCCCTAGGCATAGAGGAAAGTCAAATGAGAGTAATCAACTTGAGTCACAAGTCCTAGCTTCACTTTATGGAAATCTAGCTTTAGTGCACTCCAAGTCAATTAGCAATCCCTAATTCCAAATCAACAATTGACACAACTATTCACTTCTTCTAATGGCCCAAACCCTATGCCAAGTAAAAACTTTTACTCCATAACTAGTATTGGCATTTTATCAAACACTTGATGAGCAAGAGTGAAATCATAGTAAATTGAAGAAAGTAGAATTAGAAGTATTTCAACACAAGGAACTAACAACAATTAACAAAGAACAACAATGGAGATATGGAGATGAGATTCTAAAAGAATTGACAAAATCCAAAACTACAAAATTGAATCTAAGATCTATGAGAATTTAGCAATTACAAGCACTAATTGAGATTGGAGAAGAAGATCTATGACATGAACAAAATGAATTGAGAATTGCAATGGATCTCACCAAAGAGTGAATGAAAATTCAGAAATTGGATGAAGATGAACCCTAATGAGAGCTTGGAATCTCTCTCTCCTTCTCCAAGAGTGTAACTAACTATCTTCAAAATATCTAGAATCTAGAAAAATGAGCCAAAAAGTCCCTTAACCCTTGTTCCTTTGGTCTTCTTAAGCTTTTCCCGCCAATGCACTTCCCCAGAATGGGATTCCCAACTGCCTCCATGCCCAAGTCACGTGGCTCTTTAAAAAATCATATTCGAACATCGGCGCGCACGCGCAATGTACGCGTGCGCGCCACTGAGGCATCTTGTAATGTGCGCGGAGGCGTAATGTACGCGTGCGCGCCACTGAAGATCATGGCCTAGCCACTACGCAAACCGGCTCGTGGCTTGGCTCTTGGCTTCGACTTCTAACTGCTCAATCCACGCGGACGCGTCAAGTGCGCGCACGCGCCCATGCTGAGATTTCCAAAGCTCAATTCTCATGCTCCCTTCCTTTGCACCCGTCCTCCTTCTCTCTTCCGGTCCATCACTGCCCTATATTCTGAAACCACTTAACACACAGGTTACGGCATTGAATGGCACCAAGAGAAGATTAGAAATGTATCTAATTTAGTGCAAAATAAGCATATTTTCATCCTTGAGGCAAAATTAGGAAGGGAACACAAAGTCCTGTATTTTCATATAGAAAGCGTGTGGAATCATTGATAAAACCCCTGAAATCAACACAAGATAAACCCTCAAAATGGGGTTTATCAGTCGACGATGGACGACTTGCGACTGGAGGACAGCGACAGCTCTTAGGCTCTCATTCTCTCAGGCATGGAGGAGGAAGATGGAAGTGAGTTTACTGACTTGTGGTCTTGTGGGGTTGTGGCTGTTGAGTACTAAGTTAGAGTTAGGGATTTGGAGGTTTTGTTATTAGTTTAAAGGGTAAAGTTGTAAAAACAAGCATTATTGAACCACTTCTTCAGTTCGATTCGGTTCAATTTCTTCCAAGCCAACTGAAAATCGAATCGAATCGATCGGTTTCGGAAAAAAATCAATTTTTTCAATTTTTTATTCGATTGTTGTAAATTTCTGTTTGATTTTACGGTAAATTTTGGTCCGATTTGATAACTTACATCTCTAGGATATATTGCCTTTTTTAACACATGTGTGTATATATATAATGATGGATACTCACATAAATTGGGTCTAAAACACTTTTTGTAAAGATACTTTAAGTATTACAATATGATTGGATATATTTATTAAACCGGCTTAACAATTTAAATTTTAAAAACCAGAAAAAACCGATTTATTGTAATAGAATTTGTAAAGTGTAAATCCATTTTTTATGACCCACACTGAGTCACTCTCCCGCTGCCATGAAAATCCATACCCAACCCTAAGACAGTCACCATCTTCCCTCTTCTTTTCTTCCTCCTCTTCTCGGTGGTTGAACACCAGCGTTGCTATCGCCGGCCTTATTGGTGCCGGCACCATTGCACCATTCTCGCATCTCCTCATGCGTTGTTGTTGCTACTCCTTTCTTCTCTTGCGCTACCAATGAAATCTCTCCAAGATGCCTCTCTGCCTCGTCTCTCTGTCGTTCGTACTTGCATCCTCTCTTTCGTCCGCATCTCTGCCCATCTTTCTACTATGGCAGCTTCTCTTTTCTGGTAAACTTGCTTCTCTACTATGCATACTCCTCTTCTCATATTTTGCTTTATTTCAATCAATCACATTAAATTAAATTTTTTCGCTACAATAGTCATCAATATCTTATCTTTTATCATTTAATTTTAACAAAGTGAATGTCTCTATTTTCCATATTGTAAAAGATTTTGATTTTGTGGAAGAAGGTTTATGTAAATAAAATTTTTGATTCTGCTAAAGATTACAGTCCTACACTTTAATTCTGTGAGTAATCTAAAACTTGTTGAGTAACCTTATTTATTTTTAAATAGGTTGTTTATGTTGAAATGTCTGGATGCTTTGGCCTTTTTATTCTTAATTTGCTTGGTCTCTTGATTGTCATAACGGGGCGTTTAGTTTTTATTTTACTTGTAACTGGATTTAATTTGATGTGGTATATGGAGTTATTGGAGTTGATGGTTTGTTTTGTTGTGTTCTGTTGGAGTTGATGGTTTGTTTAGAGTCTTTCTCAACTTATATTTATTATTGTTCTTATACAATGTAGTTGTGAGTTACACCTCTCATTATTTTTCTATTTGATTTGTTTACCACTTTACCATCAATTTGTATTTTTCTTTAGTTTGCACAGTAAGGTTAAGGTTTTTTTACTCAGATGAATTTATTATTAATAATCATCACTAAATCTTGAATTTGTTGCTATTTGTCTATTATTTGTTGAAACGATGGCGCTGAGGAGTGAAAACAATGTGGGTGCACCATGGCATTGGCAGAGAGAACGACGCACAGAATAGGGGAGAAGAACAGTATTGAGAGACTAAGCAGTGAGAACGACGCGGAGAGAAAAATTGAGAACGACGTTGGTTGCTGGGCTGGACGACGACGGCAGAGATTAAAGAGTGTAAGAATCGCAACTAATCAACCGGTTAATTAAGTGATTATATTGTCCAAATTAGATTTCGAAAAGTTAGAGTGAGAATTTGAGGATTTATATGTGATTTTTTAACTCAGTGGGATTGTCTGAGTCAGAAAATGTATTTTCTGCGAAAAACAGTGAAAAACCCGCAAACCGGCAGTTGAACCGATTGAATCGGTTCAAGTCTACTCAGTGCTGCGCGAGAAAAAGTGAAAACAGCCAAAAACCTTAGAAAAATATTAGAAATGGAAAACCAGGCGTTAATTTTAAAGGTTTGGCCCGAAGTTGGGACAAACGGGCTAAAAACGCTAATGGGTTAGACCGGGCCCAAGTTGGGCCCAAGCCCAACATATATAAGGGCTCATTAATGAACCCTTACCTTCTCACAAACACACAAACATCAGAAATTGAAAGAGGGAGAGGAGAAGAGATTGAGCACTATTCATCATCATCTTCTCAAACTCATATCTTGAGTTACAGAGCTCCGATCGCTGCACCGTTTACGGCTACACGTTCCTTGTGAAGAGCTCTACAAAAACCATATAAGAAACTGGTAAGGAAAGCTCGAATCCCTGTCAGTTTTTCTCCTCAAAATTTTTGAGTTTTTAGGGCTTTGGATTAAATGAGTTTTTGTGATTTTGGATGTTTAGGTTCACTCTAATTCTTGCTTAGCATTGGGTTTTGGCTTCCAAAGCTATTGGAAAAGGTAAGAGCTCTTGAACCATTGTAAGATTATGTTTATGTTGAACCCTAGGTTGATCTGTGGTGATATATATATATATATATATATATATATATATATATATATATATATATATATATATATATATATATATATATATATATATATAGCTTGATTATTATGAGTTTGGAGCTTGTTGGTGCTTGTTGGAGTTACCTTGGTGGTTGGATTGTGGTTGAAAGCTCATTTGGTGCTCAATTTTGAGTTTTGGACATATTGGAAATTGGCCAAGGTATGGTTTTGGTTTCCTCTATGTAGTATATAATATTTATGGACACTTAGGCTAGTGACCCATAGGATAGGTTTGGATTTGAATGGTTGTTGAGTTGTTGAATGATGGTATATGATGATTTATGATGAATTGATGATTGTTGAGTTTGACTATCACTACAAGAAAAATACCCATTCAGCCACACTTTTTTTAAGCTACATTTGAAAAGCGTAGCCTATTCTATGAATAGGCTACGCTTTTCTCCGTGTTGCCTTTTTATAAGAGAAAAGGATACACAATTGTGGCATCATTTAAAAAGTGTAGCCTTAGGTATTATAGAAATTACTTATAAAGCGTAGCCGTAGGTTGATATCTATAGGTTCACTTTTCGTATCAAAGGAGATGTTTTTAGATGGTAGCCTATTTATTAAGTTTTGGGTGCATTTTAAAAGTGATGCCTAATGTATCTAGTGCAAAAAAATTTAACACAACTCACAAACACTTAGTAATTTTTTGTTTCCTTTTCACCAAATCACATACTACACTCTCTCCCTCACTTGCCCCCTTTGCGTGGTGCCCTAACCTAGAATCAGAACCCATCTCACCTCTCTCTTCTCTCGCCACTCTGTCCCTCAAGCCCGTCGCCGGCTCCTCAAGCTTTGGTCGCCCCCTCAAGCTCGTCGCCGCTCAAGCTTTGGTCGCCCCCTCAAGCTCGTCGCCGCCTCAAGCTCTGTTCGCCCCCTCAAGCTTGTCACGGCCTCAAGCTCAGTCGCCGCCTCGAGCTCGCGTCGCCGCTTTAAGGTCATCGCCGCTCAAGCTCTGTCGCGCTCTATCATAGTTCGTAAGCTCGCCTTCCTGCTTCGGCCATCAACGCTTCCTCGGCCCTGAGTCTGGGTTTAGGGTTTCAGCTTCGGCTCGGGTCTTCCATCAACGCTTGCTTCGTCTCTCTGCCTATGTGAGTTTCATCTTCAGCCCTGTTATTTCTCTTTCAATTTTATTGCTGTAAATTATTAGTACATCTTGAATTTATTGCTCAAAGTTGAGTTTGTTGCTGAAATTATGATTTAGCTAATGTTAATCTGTTGTAAATCATATTTGGAGAATTGAAGGTTTTTTGTTGCTGCCTGAAAGTTATCATAGTTTAAGTTTTTGTTGCTGCCTGAAAGTTATCATAGTTATCATAGCTGAATTTGTTGCTAGAATTCTAGAAGTAGAATTTGTTGTCAGCTATAAGTTGAATTTGATGCTGAACATATCATAAATGTGGTTGTTGCTGGAAGTAGAATTTGTTGCTGGATAATTGAGTTGAGTTGAATTTGTTACTGATCTTTGTTGTTGTTGTGTTGAATTTGTTCTGATTAGGGGAGGTTCTACGATTATTTGTTTTTTAATTAAGAAGCATCATGTTCTATTTTTAATTTGTTTTTGGTTTTGATGTTTCCCAATTATTCTTCATTATCAAGGGAAAAACTAATTGATTTATGGAGTAGTTTATTTTATTTGATTTTAATTTTTCCATTCTTTTTATCTGGTGGTGTTTCAAATGAGAAATTAGTTTGTTCTATGTTATGGTGGTTGAATTCGATGGACTTTTATTGGAACTCTGTTTCATTGATGATGGATTATTCTAAAGAAGTGGCATTTGGTCATTACAAGGTGCTGCTCTTGCTATATTCTATTATTTTTAGAACATTGTCTTACTCCTCTACAGAATCAGAGTCGGTTGAGCTATGTTTAGTTTATTTATCAATAAAATCTTTGGGAATATTGGTAGTGCACTTGATTATACATAACTATTTCTGTATTAGATATATTGTAAATTTGTAATTAGGTGTAAATCTTTGGTTCAAGTATAAAAGGTTCAGACGCTGAGGAGTTTTTAGCTCGTGCAACACATCAAAATGCAAATCCACAATAAAATACTTTTTCTAGTCTCTATTATTGATCCAAAAAAAAAATCATGTTTGCTTTTCTTAATTTACAGGTTGGCATGCATGTGAGGCAATTCTATTTGTTTCGAATGATGTTTTGCTTTCATTTATTTTAATTGATATCTTTTAATCTCTTGTAGGTGGTTGTTGACCTTGATTATAATCGTATCACTACATCAGAGGAAATTCCACCTATTCCCGAGCCAGAATACCGCTTCTTGCGTGGTGAGGTAATCAAGTTATTATACCCCAATGTAATTGGAATTGATGAATTGAAGGCTGGAATATATAGTGTATCTGAGCATTATACTAAATTTGTGGCTAAGCAGTGGGGAGCGGATCATGACCTTCAGTTAAGGTGATCCTTTGATGGTAGATTATTCATTGTTTTCCATTCTTTTTAGGTTCACCGTCTCTGAATAAATCATATGAAAGTGAATGAGATGCTAGATTGATGAACATTTTTATGAATTCTTAATTTAGTTCCCTGGAAAATATTATGGTACACTTTATTCTAAATATTGCTGATTGATATTTGTAATAAAATATTGAAATTTTCTCACATAGATGAACTTGATGTCTGCCTGTTATACCAAGAATGATTTGTGCTTTGCTCATTGTAGTTCTAATTTATGTTGTTTCTTGGTTCCCTGTGGACCGTCCAATTTATTGTTTTGGTTTCTTGTGGACAGTCCAATTTATTGTTTAACTTTTTTGTGTCTTATTGTCACCATGTTTCTTGTGCAGGATGATATTCTTAAAGTTCTTTGCGGCACTTTTAAGTGGCTATCGGAATTTCCTAGTATGAATATTCTAGTTCTTGTTTCAAGAATTTAGTTTTCAATCTTCCATGAGAAAACTTTGGTATGACCTTTCATTGTTCATTTTCTTCTTTTTTCCTATTTTGGCATCAGGAAAATAGTTCCACTCAGGTCTTCAATACTCAAGCTTTCTTGAAGAAACGGTCTCGAGCTACTAACCAATCACCAGAGCCAATGGTAATTTTTAACTCATAACATGGGGTGTTGGTGCACGAAATTGCAATCACACCTTGCAATCCCGCACAACTAACCAGCAAGTGCACTGGGTCGTCCAAGTAATACCTTACGTGAGTAAGGGTCGATCCCACGGAGATTGTCGGCTTGAAGCAAGCTATGGTTATCTTGTAACTCTTAGTCAGCATACCAAAAATTATCAGGATTGATTGTGAAAAGCAAAAGAACATGAAATAAGTACTTGATTTGCAGTAATGGAGAATAGGTTGAGGTTTTGGAGATGCTCTGTCTTCTGAACCTCTGCTTTTCTACTGTCTTCTTCTTCAAACACGCAAGGCTCCTTCTATGGCAAGCTGTATGTAGGGTTTCACCGTTGTCAATGGCTACCTCCTATCCTCTCAGTGGAAATGTTCAACGCACCCTGTCACGGCACGGCTATCCAGCTGTCGGTTCTCGATCATGTCGGAATAGAATCCAGTGATTCTTTTGCGTCTGTCACTAACGCCCCACAATCGCGAGTTTGAAGCTCGTCACAGTCATTCAAGCATTGAATCCTACTCAGAATACCACAGACAAGGTTTAGACCTTCCGGATTCTCTTGAATGCCGCCATCAATTCTAGCTTATACCACGAAGATTCCGATTAAAGAATCCAAGAGATATCTACTCAATCTAAGGTAGAACGGAGGTGGTTGTCAGGCACACTTCATAGTTGAGAATGATGATGAGTGTCATGGATCATCACATTCATCAGGTTTAGGAACAAGTGATATCTTAGAATAGAAGCAAGCATGATTGAATGAAAAACAGTAATAATTGCATTAATCCATCAAGACACAGCAGAGCTCCTCACCCCCAAGCATGGGGTTCAGAGACTCATGCCGTAGAAGATACAATGAGAAACGTGTAAAGTGTCATAAGGTGCAGATACCATGTCAAAAGATCCTATTAATAGTGAACTAGTAACCTAGGGTTTACAGAAATGAGTAAATGACAGAAAAATCCACTTCCGGGCCCACTTGGTGTGTGCTTGGTCTGAGCATTGAAGCATTTTCGTATAGAGGCTCTTTCTGGAGTTAAACGCCGGCTTTTATGCCAGTTTGGGCGTTTAACTCCAAATTTTATGCCAGTTCCGGCGATAAACGCTGGGAATTCTGAAGCTGATTTGCAACACCAGTTTGGGCCATCAAATCTCGGGCAAAGAATGGACTATTATACATTGCTGGAAAGCCCAGGATGTCTAATTTCCAACGCCGTTGAGAGTGCACCAATTGGGCTTCTGTAGCTCCAGAAAATCCACTTCGAGTGCAGGGAGGTCAGAATCCAACAGCATCTGCAGTCCTTTTCAGCATCTGAATCAGATTTTTGCTCAGGACCCTCAATTTCAGCCAGAAAATACCTGAAATCACAGAAAAACACACAAACTCATAGTAAAGTCCAGAAAAGTGAATTTTAACTAAAAACTAATAAAAATATAATAAAAACTAACTAAAATATACTAAAAACATACTAAAAACAATGCCAAAAAGCGTATAAATTATCCGCTCATCAGGTGTGTTCTCCAATTAGCAGCGATGGAAATTCCAATGATTAAATTGATCCTACTAATGATTAGATTTCCATTGTTGATTATGATGGTTAGAAGTCTCATGGATGTACTAATGATAATTACATTGGCTGGGTATAAATTATCCGCTCATCACAACACCAAACTTAAATTGTTGCTTGTCCCCAGGCAACTGAAAATCAAAATAGAATAAAAAGAAGAGAATATACTATAGACTCCAAAATATCAAAGAAACTTAGCTCCAATTAGATGAGCGGGACTAGTAGCTTTTTGCTTCTGAACAGTTTTGGCATCTCACTTTATCCTTTGAAGTTTAGAATGATTGGCATCTATAGGAACTCAGAACTCAGATAGTGTTATTGATTCTCCTAGTTAAGTATGGTGATTCTTGAACATAGCTACTTTATGAGTCTTGGCTGTGGCTCAAAGCACTCTGTCTTCCAGTATTACCACCGGATACATACATGCCACAGACACATAACTGGGTGAACCTTTTTAGATTGTGACTCAGCTTTGCTAGAGTCCCCAATTAGAGGTGTCCAGAGTTCTTAAGCACACTCTTTTTGCCTTCACTTTTTATTTCTACCCTTGCCTTTTGGTTTAAAGGGCTATTGGCTTTTTCTGCTTGCTTTTTCTTCTTCTCTTCTTTTTTTTCTCTTTTTTTTTTTTTTGCTTTTTCTTGCTTCAAGAATCAATTTGATGAATTTTTAGATCCTCAATAACATTTCTCCTTTTCCATCATTCTTTCAAGAGCCAACAAATTTAACATTCTTTAAACAACAAATTCAAAAGACATATGCACTGTTCAAGCATTCATTCAGAAAACAAAAAGTATTGTCACCACATCAAACTAATTCAACTAGTTTCAGAGATAAATTTGAAATCCTGTACTTCTTGTTCTTTTGTAATAAAAGCATTTTTCATTTAAGAAAGGTGATGGATTCATAGGACATTCATAGCTTTAAGGCATAGACACTAAGATACTAATGATCATGTAATAAGACACAAACATAGATAAACATAAGCATAAAAATTCGAAAAATAGAAAATAAAGAACAAGGAGATTAAAGAACGGGTCCACCTTAGTGATGGCGGCTTGTTCTTCCTCTTGAAGATCTTATGGAGTGCTTGAGCTCCTCAATGTCTCTTCCTTGCCTTCCCTTTCCTCTTTCTAGAGGTTTTTCCGGCCTTAGGTGCCATAAATGGTTATGGAGAAACAAAAAGCAACGCTTTTTACCACACCAAACTTAGAAGGTTTGCTCGTCCTCGAGCAAAAGTAGAAAGAAGAGAGAGAGTGGTGGGGTAGGTGGAGATCCTGTGGAGTCCACAGATCCTGAGGTGTCAAGGATAATTTATCCCTGCACCAAGTGGCGAGCAAAAATGCTCCTTCTGCCAATCCTGGCGTTAAACGCCGGGCTGGTGCCTATTTCTGGCGTTTAACGCCGGCTTGGTGCCCAATCCTGGCATTTAACGCCAGTCTGGTGCCCATTTCTGGCGTTAAACGCCCAGAATGGTGCCAGACTAGGCGTTAAACGCCCATTTGCTGCCTTTACTGGCGTTTAAACGCCAGCAAGTTTTCCTCCAAGGTGTGCTATTTTTCTTTCTATTTTTCATTCTGTTTTTGCTTTTTCAATTGATTTTATGACTTTCCATGATCATCAACCTATAGAAAACATAAAATAACAAAGGAAAATAATAAATATAACATTGGGTTGCCTCCCAACAAGCGCTTCTTTAATGTCAGTAGCTTGACAGTGGGCTCACATGGAGCCTCACAGATACTCAGAGCAATGTTGGAACCTCCCAACACCAAACTTAGAGTTTGAATGTGGGGGTTCAACACCAAACTTAGAAGTTGGTGGTGGCCTCCCAACACCCAACTTAGAGTTTGACTGTGGGGGCTCTATTTGACTCTGTTTTGAGAGAAGCTCTTCATGCTTCCTTTCCATGGTTACAGAAGGAGAACCTTGAGTCTTATAGTTTGCACTGTCTTCAAGCCATGGAGCTTCCTGAATAGCAAACAATTGCTCATCCGGAAAGGTTTCAGAGATCTCAGTAGGAGGGAGGGATGCTCCTGCTACTGGTTCTATCCGGGACAGGTGATCAGCTACTTGATTCTCTGTCCCTTTTCTGTCTCTTATTTCTATATCAAACTCTTGCAGAAGCAACACCCATCTTATGAGCCTGGGTTTTGAATCCTACTTTATGAGTAGATATTTAAGAGCAGCATGGTCAGTGTACACAATCACTTTTGATCCTACTAAATAAGATCTGAACTTGTCAATGGCATAAACCACTGCAAGTAACTCCTTTTCTGTGGTTGTGTAGTTCTTCTGTGCATCATTTAGAATACGGCTGCCATAATAAATGACGTGCAGAAGCTTACCATGCCTTTGTCCCAATACTGCACCAATGGCATGGTCACTGGCATCACACATTAGTTCAAATGGTAATGTCCAGTCTGGTGCAGAGATGACTGGTGCTGTGACCAGCTTAGCTTTCAGAGTCTCAAACGCCTGCAGACACTCATTATCGAAAATAAATGGAGTGTCAGCAGCTAGTAGATTACTCAGAGGTTTGGCAATTTTTGAAAAATCCCTTATAAACCTTCTGTAGAATCCTGCATGCCCCATAAAGCTTCTCATTGCCTTAACATTTGTAGGTGGTGGTAATTTTTCAATTACTTCAACTTTAGCTTGATCCACCTCTATTTCCTTGTTTGAAAATTTATGCCCAAGGACAATTCCTTCAGTCACCATAAAGTGACATTTTTCCCAGTTTAAAACTAGGTTGGTCTCTTGGCATCTTTTCAGAACAAGTGCTAGATGGTTAAGGCAGGAGCTGAATGAGTCTCCAAATACTGAAAAGTCATCCATGAAGACTTCCAGAAATTTCTCTACCATATCTGAGAAGATAGAGAGCATGCACCTCTGAAAGGTTGCAGGTGCATTGCACAGACCAAAAGGCATCCTTCTGTAGGCAAATACTCCAGAAGGACATGTAAACGCTGTTTTCTCTTGGTCTTGAGGATCTACTGCAATTTGGTTGTAACCTGAGTAGCCATCCAAAAAGCAGTAGTATTCATGACCTGCTAGTCTCTCTAGCATCTGGTCTATGAATGGTAAAGGAAAATGATCCTTTCTGGTGACTGTATTGAGCCTTCTGTAGTCAATACACATGCGCCACCCTGTAACTGTTCTTGTAGGAACTAGTTCATTCTTTTCATTATGAACCACTGTTATGCCTCCCTTCTTGGGGACAACGTGGACAGGGCTCACCTAGGGGCTATCAGAAATAGGATAAATAATCCCAGCCTCTAGTAACTTAGTGACCTCTTTCCGCACCACCTCATTCATGGCTGGATTTAGCCGCCTTTGTGGTTGAACCACTGGCTTAGCATCATCCTCCAATAGGATCTTGTGCATGCATCTTGCTGGGCTAATGCCCTTAAGATCACTTATGGACCACCCAAGAGCTGTCTTGTGTGTCCTTAGCACTTGAATTAGTGCTTCCTCTTCCTGTGGATTCAAAGCAGAGCTTATGATCATTGGAAAAGTGTCACCTTCTCCCAGAAATGCATATTTCAGGGATGGTGGTAGTGGCTTGAGCTCTGGTTTAGGAGGCTTATCTTCTTCCTGAGGAATTTTCAGAATTTCTTTTATTTTCTTTAGTTCCTCCAGATCAGGCTGAACATCTTTAAAGATGTTATCTAGCTCTGATTCAAGACTTTCAGTTATATTGACCTCCTCCACCAAAGAGTCAATAATATCAGTGCTCATGCAGTCATTTGATGTGTCTAGATGCTGCATAGCTTTGACAACATTCAATTTGAACTCATCCTCATTGACTCTCAGGGTTAATTCCCCTTTTTGGACGTCAATGAGGGTCCGTCCAGTTGCTAGGAAAGTTCTTCCTAGAATGAGAGTTGCACTCTTGTGCTCCTCCATTTCCAGCACTACAAAGTCAGTGGGAAAGGCAAATGGCCCAACCTTGACAATCATGTCCTCAATTATGCCTGATGGATATTTAATGGAGCCATCAGCAAGTTGGAGACATATCCTGGTTGGTTTGACTTTTTCAGTCAAGCCAAGCTTTCTGATAGTGGATGCAGGTATTAGGTTGATACTTGCCCCAAGATCACATAGAGCTTTCTTGGTACAAGTACCCTCTAATGTGCATGGTATCATAAAGCTTCCAGGATCTTTAAGCTTCTCTGGTAAGCTCTTTAATATGACTGCACTGCATTCTTCAGTGAGAAAAACTTTTTCAGTTTCTCTCCAATCCTTCTTATGACTTAAGATCTCTTTCATGAACTTAGCATAAGAAGGTATTTGCTCAAGTGCCTCTGCAAACGGAATCTTTATTTCAAGAGTCCTTAGATAGTCTGCAAAGCAGAAAAATTGCTTATCCTGTTCCGCTTGGCGGAGTTTCTGAGGATAAGGCATCTTGGCTTTATATTCTTCAACCTTAGTTGCTGCAGGTTTATTTCCTACAGAAGTGGTTGGAGAAGCCTGCTTAAGGGGGTTGTTATCAGCACTTGCAAGTGTCTGACCCCTTTGTGGCGTTTGAACGCCAGGATTGGGTGCTTTTTAGGCGTTTAACGCCAGATTGCAACCCTTTTCTGGCATTTGAACGCCAGAAGTGGCTACCCATTGGGCGTTTAACGCCACTTTCTTACCCTTTTCTGGCGTTTGAACGCCAGAATCATTCCTCTCTGGGCTCTTACTGTCCTCAGAGGGATTTTGGGTAGTTGGTTGGTCATCCTCTGTCAGTTGTTCCTTTCTTAGCTTTTTGCTGCTTTGAGTTGATACATTCAATGTCTTCCCACTCCTTAATTTAACAGCTTGACATTCTTCTGTTATCTGTTTAGATAGTTGCTGTCTTGTCTGATTCAATTGTGCTTCTATATTTTTGTTAGCATTTTTAGTGTCTTGGAGCATCTCTTTAAATTCTGCTAATTATTTTGTCATAAGGAGTAATTGCTGATTAAGCTCAACCATCTGTTCTTGAGGATTAGGATCAGTGGCTACTGCCATAACTTCTTCTTTTGTAGAGAACTCATTGCTAGAGTAAAAATGTTGATTTATAGCAATAGTATCTATAAGCTCTTGAGCCTCTTCAATCGTCTTCCTCATATGTATAGATCCACCAGCTGAGTGGTCTAGAGACATCTGAGCTTTTTCTGTAAGCCCATAGTAGAAGATGTCTAACTGTACCCACTCTGAAAACATTTCAGAGGGACATTTTCTTAGCATACCTCTATACCTCTCCCAGGCATTATAAAGGGATTCATTATCCTCTTGTTTAAAGCCTTGGATGTCCAGCCTTAGCTGTGTCATCCTTTTTGGAGGGTAAAATTGATTCAGGAATTTGTCTGATAACTGTTTCCATGTCTTTATGCTTGCTGTAGGTTGGTTATTCAACCACCTCTTAGCTTGATCTTTTACAGCAAATGGAAACAGTAATAGTCTGTAGACATTCTGATCCACCTCTTTATCACGTACTGTGTCAGCAATTTGTAAGAATTGTGCCAGAAACTTAGTTGGTTCTTCCTGTGGAAGACCGAAATACTGGCAATTTTGCTGCACCATGATAATGAGTTGAGGATTTAGCTCAAAGCTGCTTGCTTTAATGGGAGGTATACAGATGCTACTACCATATGCAGCTGTAATGGGGTTAGCATATGACCCCAGAGTCCTTCTGGACTGCTCAATTCCACTTAGATCCATGATGGAGAAAGGGAGATGATGTGGATATTATTATTTTTTTTTTATTATTTTTTTTAAAAGTGACCGAAAGAAAAAAAATAAAATAAAATAAATGGAAAATAAATAAAATTTCGAAAACTGAAAGAAAATAAGATAAAAGCAAATTGAAAACTAAATCAATTAGTTAATTAAAAAGATATGATTGAAAATATGATTGCAATTAAAAAAATTTGATTTTTAAAAAAGATTTGAAAAGATCAATTTTTGAGATTAGAATTTTGACTTGATAAAAAAAAGAGATATGATTTTGAAAAACTTTGACTAAATTAATGCAAAATTTCAAAAACTAAAAGGAAATAAGGAAAGGATATTTTTTTATTTTTAAATTTTAATGAGGAAAGAGAAAAATAACAAAAAGACACTAAACTTAAAAATTTTGGATCAAAACAAAGAGAACAAACAAGAAAACTTTGAATGTCAAGATGAACACCAAGAACACTTTGAAGGTCAAGATGAACACCAAGAACAAATTTTTGAAAATTTTTTAAGTGAATCAAAGCACAAAAGACACCAAACTTAAAATTTTTAAAAAATCAAACACAAATTTTTGAAAACTTAAAAGAAAACACAAGGAAGACACCAAACTTAAAATATGAAACTAAAATCAAATAAAAGACTCTAAACCAACAAAAATAAAACAGTCCTAATCTAAGCAACAAGATAAACCGTCAGTTGTCCAAACTCGAACAATCCCCGGCAACGGCACCAAAAACTTGGTGCACGAAATTGCAATCACACCTTGCAATCCCGCACAACTAACCAGCAAGTGCACTGGGTCGTCCAAGTAATACCTTACGTGAGTAAGGGTCGATCCCACGGAGATTGTCGGCTTGAAGCAAGCTATGGTTATCTTGTAACTCTTAGTCAGGATACCAAAAATTATCAGGATTGATTGTGAAAAGCAAAAGAACATGAAATAAGTACTTGATTTGCAGTAATGGAGAATAGGTTGAGGTTTTGGAGATGCTCTGTCTTCTGAACCTCTGCTTTCCTACTGTCTTCTTCTTCAAACACGCAAGGCTCCTTCCATGGCAAGCTGTATGTAGGGTTTCACCGTTGTCAATGGCTACCTCCCATCCTCTCAGTGGAAATGTTCAACGCACCCTGTCACGGCACGGCTATCCAGCTGTCGGTTCTCGATCATGTCGGAATAGAATCCAATGATTCTTTTGCGTCTGTCACTAACGCCCCACAATCGCGAGTTTGAAGCTCGTCACAGTCATTCAATCATTGAATCCTACTCAGAATACCACAGACAAGGTTTAGACCTTCCGGATTCTCTTGAATGCCGCCATCAATTCTAGCTTATACCACGAAGATTCTGATTAAAGAATCCAAGAGATATCTACTCAATCTAAGGTAGAACGGAGGTGGTTGTCAGGCACACGTTCATAGTTGAGAATGATGATGAGTGTCACGGATCATCACATTCATCAGGTTTAGGAACAAGTGATATCTTAGAATAGAAGCAAGCATGATTGAATAAAAAACAGTAATAATTGCATTAATCCATCAAGACACAGCAGAGCTCCTCACCCCCAACCATGGGGTTCAGAGACTCATGCCGTAGAAGATACAATGAGAAACGTGTAAAGTGTCATAAGGTGCAGATACCATGTCAAAAGATCCTATTAATAGTGAACTAGTAACCTAGGGTTTACAGAAATGAGTAAATGACAGAAAAATCCACTTCCGGGCTCACTTGGTGTGTGCTTGGGCTGAGCATTGAAGCATTTTCGTGTAGAGGCTCTTTCTGGAGTTAAACGCCAGCTTTTATGCCAGTTTGGGCGTTTAACTCCAATTTTTATGCCAGTTCCGGCGTTAAACGCTGGGAATTCTGAAGCTGATTTGCAACGCCGGTTTGAGCCATCAAATCTCGGACAAAGAATGGACTATTATACATTGCTGGAAAGCCCAGGATGTCTACTTTCCAACGCCGTTGAGAGCGCGCCAATTGGGCTTTTGTAACTCCAGAAAATCCACTTCGAGTGCAGGGAGGTCAGAATCCAACAGCATCTGCAGTCCTTTTCAGCCTCTGAATCAGATTTTTGCTCAGGACCCTCAATTTCAGCCAGAAAATACCTGAAATCACAGAAAAATACACAAACTCATAGTAAAGTCCAGAAAAGTGAATTTTAACTAAAAACTAATAAAAATATAATAAAAACTAACTAAAATATACTAAAAACATACTAAAAACAATGCCAAAAAGCGTATAAATTATCCGCTCATCAGGTGTGTTCTCCAATTAGCAGCGATGGAAATTCCAATGATTAAATTGATCCTACTAATGATTAGATTTCCATTGTTGATTATGATGGTTAGAAGTCTCATGGATGTACTAATGATAATTACATTGGCTGGGTTTAAATCATGTTTTATCAAAGAAATGCTAATTCCATTCTTATTATTGCTGTAACCACCAAAATTTAATTTATATTATAATCTCTTTTTTGCACTCATCATGATGATGTGACATGATGGGTTTTGATTCAATGCAAGGGAGAGCTTCTATTCCTCAGTGACGTCTCTTACTAGCTAATTTAATTTGCATTGCTTCCACATTTATTTACTACTATTCTTACTGGCTAATTTAATTTGCATTGCTTACTCCAAATTTTAACTTTTCATACATAATAAGAGTTCAGTTGTGAGTTGTGACAGGGACAAGCTACCTTGTACGAGAGACTAGTTTTTTATGTTGTTAGTTATTTAATATCTAAAGATAGAGATGATGACGTGACTTATGAATTACATGCTAAAGTGAGTTCACCCTTATGAATTACATGCTGTTAGTTATTTAATATCTAAAGTGATTGATTCCTCTTCTTGTTTCAGGTTCTATTAAGGATTCACGAACTTGAATGCTCCAAGATAATCCACCTAGAACTCAAGGGAACCAATGCATATTCCAAAGTCAATTATCATCAGGCAATAATTCTCTTACTGGTTACAAAAATTGATAGCATCTTGTCATGGTTTGCATAGAAATTAATCCTAATCTTTGATTTGATATTTGTGATTCAGATGCAGCTTGCAAGGGAAACATGAATTCAGAGGAAGCTGCACAAATTTTCAGAAGAACTAGTAGGCTTCATCTTCTGCACAAAATTCTGCTTCATCTTTAGTTAAGTTTTGTTTGCTTTCTATTTCTTTTTGGTCTTTAGTTTCATCCTATATTATTATTAGTTAACTGGTTTCAATTTCGTTCCTTGGGTTTGAGTTTCTTCTCCAAAATCCCTGGTTGAATCATGGATAAGAACATGTTAGCTGGTTTTGAATCACTTCTAGAAGCTGATCAGCAAAAAATGGCATCCATGATGGAATAGGTTCAAATTTGTGACAGGTACCTCCTCTTCACTCTATCTGTTAACTAATTTCATGTGTTTTGATTTGTGCTTCATGTTCCTAAAATTTTAAGTTAAGTCAGCACAAATAATTTCAATTGGGACAAGGTTTGAAGGTTTATGCTTATATCTTGAGTGTTATCCATTTCTATAAACACAGCCTGCAGATTCTCATAGATTTCTGATTTGCTGTCTTTCTGCTTATACCTTGAGTGCTATCCATCTCTAATTTATGTTGTTATTACTTGAGTTTTTTTTTTAATTATTGTAGTTAACTTGTTACTACTGTGATTCTATTCTGTTGGTTGATTCTATTAGTTGATTCATGTTCTTGTTAATTTTCTTTTTCCATATTTTTTTTAACTATGATTTTCTATTTAGGTTGTTACTATGATTTCTATACTGCGTGATTTTTCTATTGTCATCATCTTCTAACTGCTTCTCACTGCTCACCCAGCACCACCAGCATCTGCTGTCTTTGCCGCCACTCCTCTGTTTCTTTTAATCTTAAAGTTTACTGTCTTTGCTAACTAAATTTTCTATTTCCCTTTTGTTGTGCCGAATTGTTGCAACAGGTTGATAGCACCGTTAAGCATAAACAAAACTTTGATAGATTTCTGATTAGTCAGAAACCCCGTTCCAACGTTAATACGAGGTTCAACCTTTTTTTTAAAGCTTCATGGTTATGCTATAGTATTGCTATATTCCTTTACATAATATCTAAAATTTTGCTTTTTTTATATGATCTTTGAAATCAAATAGTGTTAAAAACATGTGATCACTATTACTCACTTGTGGAAGATTTTCTCGAGATTACACTTCGGAAGACAATTGGAGAATTGAAGGAATGTAAAGAGGTTAGTCATTTTTTATTATTTTTCACTTTCTTTTTATGTTCATCATTCAAGTCCAAATTAAAATACTAATGCCCTTTTTATTGTTACTTTTCTTTTAGGATGGTGATTATGCTGTGTATGGTACAATTATGGGAGTGATTGGTGGACTTGATTGGTTTGTTGCTCAATGTAGATGTGGCACTGAAGTTGTTCTGAAGCTTGGGTCATACTATTGCGAAAAGTCTTCAAAGCATGTTGATTTGTTTTCTTTGAAGTTATAGTGTTGGTATGAGGTTTATTTATGTTGATTATTTCATTTGTATATATTATAAAAACAGGTATAGAATTAAGGTGAAAGTTATTGATTCCTCAGGGAGTGCAACCTTTGTCATATTTGAAAAGTTTGGATGCCTTTTGCTACATAAGTCCTGTACTGAGATTTTTATTATTTAAAGAAATTATTTAGTATAATTATGTATTTATTTTTATTTTATAATATTCAACTTATTTAAATAAAAATATAAATAAAAAAAAAAGAGATCTAAAGCTACACTTATATATAGTAGCTATAATATAGAGGAAAAAAAAAGAGACCTAAGGCTACACTTATATACAGTAGCTATAGTATACAAAAAAAAAAAATAGGGACCTAAGGCTACGCTTATAAAAAGTAGCTATGGTATACAATGGGGCTATGCTTTATAAGTGATGCAGTAGCGTTGAAAAGCGTAGCCTATTCTGGAAGAATGAAAGCTGAAAAGCGTAGCCTTTGGTCCTGAACATCATCACTTGAAAAGCGTAGCCTATTCCCAAACGTCAAAAGCGTAGCCCTTGGTGCAGAAAAGCGTAGCCTTTGAGAATAGGCAACGGCCGAATAGGAATCACCCCAAAAAGCATAGCTGTAGCCCAAAAAGTGTAGCCGTAGCCTAAGACATCATTTTTTTTCACTTTTAGCTACACTTTTTAAGTGTATCTGAATGGGTGTTTTTCTTGTAGTGTATGATGATTGATAATGATATGATGAGGATGAATGATTTGAGAAGTTGAGAAGTGAATTGTGTTGATATATGTGATATTGATGTTGATGAATTGGTAATGTAGTTGGAAAAATATTAATGAGGTTTGATTATAATGTGATATATTGATGTTGAGGTTGAGGATGAGGAAAGGTGAAGGAAAATGTGGTAAGCTTGGTGTAATGTGACATAGAGGGTTGATTTTGATGAGAATTGAAGATTGGAATGGTTTGGTATGGTTTTGGTTGTGTTTTACAAGAATTTGTGAAAATTGTGAAATTGGGTAAAAGTTGGTTTTTGGTAAACTTTGCTGATCATAACTTTTGACTTGATTTTCAAAATTGGTTGAAATTTGTTTAGAATTAAAGTTCATTGAAAACCCTTTAAATTGATATAAAGTTTGCAAAATTTGGAATTTCGTAGAGGAAGTTATAATAATTCAAAGTTGGTGTTAAAAATCTGAAATTCTGCAAAGTTGCAGAATTTTATGATTTGGTATGTGTGCACGCACAGCCTAGTGCACACGCACACCTCTGCAAAAATTTCAACCTGTGCACACGCACAGACCTGTGCGTACGCACACGCAAAGGCATGCAATCTGTTTGCAGCGCTAGCACAGCTTGTGTGCGCACATACCAATGGGAAATTGCAACCTGTGCGCATGCACACGTTGGGAAGGCCAATCTGTTAAGGGCGCTAGCACAGCTTGTGCGAGCGAAACAGAATTGTGAAAATTTTTACCTATGTGTACGCACACCCTTATGCGTACGCACACGTTTTAAACTCTCTAGAGTGTGCGCGCGCACACCCCTGTGCGTACGCACACGTCCTGTTTCTCAAAATTTTACTTTGTTTTCAACTATTCTACCTTCCCAACAAGGTTGTAAGCTTTTATAACACCATTTTAAGACTCTTGTGCCTAATTTTGGACATTTAAAACATGGGAAAGATCATGAGGGTTTTAGATGGTATTATTTGGAAAACTTAGAAAACGGAGGCCTAGGTTTCGGGTGTATTGAGGATGGTTTGATGGTATGTGATGAATGGTTGATGTATGAGATGGAAATTGAGGAACTATTGAGTTCAAAATGAAAATGTGAATTGACAGTTGTTGAGATGAGTCGAGGACTCGAATGTGTGATGAGAAATCACTGATGTATTGAAATTGTTTTCTGAAAAACCACTGAACTACTTTTTATATTGAGATTATGAGACGCTATGCGCCCGGCAGGGACGGCAGTTGGATCCCGCCTATCGAGGTAGCGGCGGCGGCGTAAGGGCGGTGGTTCGTCCCGCTTGCGTTGATATATGAGGTCCGTGGCAAGAGTATCCCTCTCGCATCCCTTCGGATCAATAGAGCGTGCAAGCGCAAAATCCTGGACAGTGATCGGAGTACTATATTTCGGGGGTTCCCATATGATGATTCCGAAGGGCGACATCTCCATGGAGATGTGTCGGGTTGGCAGTTGAACCGACAATGTGATATCACAGCCAGTAGGACAGACATTCATCATGTGCATTTTCTATCTGTTTGTATGCTTTGCCGACTTGATATTGTTTGCCTATTTGTATAACATGTCTAATTGCTACTTGAGTCTTCTACTTGTGATTTACTTGCATTGTATATAATTGTGACTTCTACTAGGATTGAGGAGGTTCGAAAGGCGATGGCGAGGGGATCGCATGGAGGATATGTTAGTAAAGGCTGTGGAACAGCGGTGTTTGGTTAGAATAGAAATTCCTTAAGATAGAGTAGTACCCTGTTTATTTATGTTAAGATATATTATGCTTATTTGTTTTAGGATGTTTTAAGTTTAAATTCTTGTGATGGATATGGAGTCTAGGATTGCCTTTGGCATCCCGAGGTCTTATATCCTACATCACTGAGCACTGTTACCATATTGAGAACCTTCGGTTCTCATACCATATTTCCGTTGTATTTTTCATATGCAGGTCACAACCCACCTCGGTGAGTTGCTTGGATGGTGATAGAAGCGGAGGATTATGATACCTTTTGGAGTCTTTTGTTTATTTTGTTTATACATCTCTCACTTTTGTATTTTGTTTTGCATAGAGGCTTGTTTTTAGAGAACAAAACTTGTATAAGCTCTTTTAAACTTCAGTTTCTAGTTGTCTGTACATATGGCTAGCCGGCTTAAATTCCGCGAGCCGTGGCTAGATTCTTATGATATTATACTATGATATTTTGTTATATCGTATCTTTTCTTGTGCTTTAAGTTAGTAGTTTCGTTAGTACGTTTTGCGTTTTTCAAATCCTGTTTTCATCGGTTTTCTAGATTATACTATTTTCTATTAGAGATATGTCGAATTGAACAATGTATATACTTTTGAAAACCAAATTGTTTCTTTTGAACCAAAATTTGGGTGATTATTCTTTTCTAAATATGCAAGCAATTCTATCTAATTGGCCATGAAAGTTTTCTTTTTCTTTCTAGTATTAGTTCATGTTGTGAATGACTTTATTTTGCAAATAAAACATTTGTAAAGTTACTGTGAAATAAATAGTGACATAGAATAATCTCTTACTCTTTTTCTAATTTATTTTCTATTTTTTCCTTTGGAAAATAACATATTAGGTATTTTCTTTGATTAGAATGTAGAAGATAGTACAACTTTTTATGATTTTATTCTTTATTGTAACAAATTTTAAATAATTGTTGTTAGTTACTCTGAGAACCTTGCTGTTAGTTATTTTATTATAAAACAATTATTTCGGTTGAACTACGATTAAATCGATTGAACCTGTAAACTAGTAGCTAGAACGGTTCAATAATTGGTTCAATTTTTAGAACCTTAATTTTCAGTCCAGTGCTAATAACTATAGTGCAACGAATCAGGGTTTATAACTAGGTGAATGCTATGGTGTCTAAAAAGTGGTAATTAAAAAAATAATATTTAATTTAAAAAATATAATAAAGTGTGATCCCCTCTAGTAGAAAAAATACTTGAGAGAATAAAGTGTGATCTTTCAACTTTAATTTTTTAAGTGGAACCAAAATTAAATAAAAGAAAAAAAATAATAAAAGATTAGATTAATCACTTAAACAACATTCAATTTTTTTTTCCACGGGAGAATATCCACTCCCCATAAAATGACCCCGACAAACCCATTTCGTACCGCTTCGTTAAAAGCACTTGTGCACCTGAGAGAGTGATCCCTTTCTACCCTTCGAGACAGTCTCACTCCACTTCCTGTTTTGACGTGTCCATTTATGGCAACGGAGAAGTCGCAAGTCTACCACGAAAGGCAGAGGCTTCAGTTTTGTCTATTGCACTCTCTCAACTCCCTCTTTCAGGTGCTCCTCTAAACCCTACTCTCTCAATTTTATTAATTTATTCATAATTTAGGTTTGCAAATCCATTTTACGAAGCTTTACTGTTCAAGTTAATCTGAGCTTCGCTAGTTTAGGTGAATTCTAGAGATTGATAACTGTGAATCAATCATTGAATCTTCAGTTTCAACCCAATCTGATGCATATCGATCACTTGAAATTGATAGATTGGTTGTTCTTTCAATAAAAATGTGATTTTTATTTCAACTCATTATTCATAGTTGTTTTTGTTTTCCCTTAATCTTTTATATAATAATCAGCAAAAGGATGCTTTTAGTAGAGCAAGCTTGAATGCAATTTCTGAAAGGCTTGCACTTGATGATGGTTCCAATAGTGGAACAACAACATGGACACCACTTTCTGTGCTTTTCAAGCCCCATCACAATTCACTTACTGGAAACTATGACATAAATGTTCTGATTGCTGCATTGGAAGAGAAAGGAAAGAGTGTCGTGTGGCATGACCGTCGAAACACCGCATCCTCCATTGATCTTGACGTACCTGAAGATATCTTGATGGGGATTGTGATCAATGTCTCAGTGAGAAGGTTTGCAGGGATTTGGAAAAGTAGGCACTGGATTGCTTTGAGGAAGATTGATGGGGTATGGTACAACTTGGACAGTGACCTTGCTGCCCCTCAACCTTTTCGAGACGCACAAGAAGTAAGGGAGTTCTTGGATTTTACCATTGGTCATGGTGGGGAGGTTTTGCTTGTCATGAATGGAAAACAGTCTTGACACTTTTTAGAATTTTTCTTTTTTTTCTTAATTTTTTAAAAATGTGTTCTTGTTAGTTGAGTTGAATTTTTGTGTATATCCATGTATAGTACAAGATTTATGCAATTTTGAGAGAATGGAGCTTATACTTGGACCTGTGATGTCTCCTTGTGTCTTTGTTTTGTGTATAACAGTAGAAAACTGATTTTGAAGGATGTTAATAATGTGAAATAGTGTGCTCTGTATGTGGTTCACTTATGAAATCCATGCTTCATTTGGATCTGTAAAGCATCCTTTGAACTGTTAGGGTTGGCTACTGCATGCCCTGAATTTTGATTCTTGATTGACTTATGGAATATAAGGTATTGACTGATTAATTATGTTTTGTTATATATAAAATGTATTTTCGTTATGACTTTGAATCTTACAATACAATTCACAAACCAATTGCTGTAACCTGGAGGTTACGGATTCAAATTCAAGAAACAATCAAACTCTGCTTGCAGAAATAAGGTTTCGTTTACTAGATAGGAGTTTAAGTACTGACTTAACAGCTTAAGCCCTTAACCATTGTGTACATCAGCATTAGGTAGAGATTATAATGGAAACTGACTATAAGCATTTGTTGGAATGGTTTTCTGAATGATACATGAATCGTTCTTTGCAGTTTCAGTATTATGTGCCAAGGATTTTCGGTAATGTTGTAGTTAGGGGTGGCAAGCGGGGAAGCCCGTCCCGCCTAGTGAGGCGGTTCCAGAATCCTAACCCGTCCCGCCTAACGGCGGGCTGGCGGGCCGGCTCCTCTTTTTTTTTACTTTTAACTATTAAATAATATATATAAAGACATAAAAAATCTTTCCTATTTTTTTACTTTTAACTATTATAATTTCTAAAAGTATAAACAAATTATACTTTTTATATTCACAAACATTAAGGTCTTTGTAATTATAAATATCTAATAAATATAATTATAAACCAAGTTTTCATCCAAAACATAATTATAAATATTGTTCCCAAAACAAAATAAACATAATCCAAAACATAATTATAAATATTGTCTCTAAAACAAAATAAATATAATTCAAAACACTCAATTTTCATCTTCATTCTCTTGTAAGTTGGGTTGGGGGAAGTTGAGTTTTGGCAAAAAAATTGTAAAACTACCCCTTGCTAAAAAAATATTAAGCCCGGCGGAAAAGTCCGCCCCGCTCTGCCAAAGCCCGCCATTTAAGCGGTGCGGGTTAGGCGAGTTTTTACTATTTGGTGGTCCTAATTTTCCAACCCAACCCGCCTTTTTTGGCGGGTTACATGAGCCGGTCCGGCGGGTTTAAACCCGTTTGCCACCCCTAGTTGTAGCTTTGTGGTTGTGGAGACCACTTAAAATAGTGTTATTACAAAACATACCAAGCACATTTTATTATTTGATTAATTTTTTCCTCTTAGAAAGATCTTAACAACTTTGTTTAACAACTACATATGCTGCAATATGTATATGTGACTCTAATCCGTCCTTGCGGATACAACCCGTAAAATAAGAGAAATGACTTGTGTAAACAGCTTGAATCAGCTGCACTGTGTAGACACTCGTGAAATGTGTTAGAAGTAAGCATAGTTTTAAAAATCGAAGGGCAAGTTGGTTTAGTTCTTAAGCAAAACCGCCTTGTTCCAAAAGTAAATAAAAGTTTGAAAGTTGGTGAGTTGAACTGAATCGAGAATAGACATTTTTTAGTTAAGTTGTTTCAGTAAAAAAAAAAAAAGGACAAATAGATCTTTAACCTTTTGATCTACATACATTTAAGTTTTTAGGGATTTGAAAATATATTTAAGTCCCTAACTTTTTCAAAACTTGGACATATCGATCCTTCGTGTTCACTTGGGTCAGTCAGACTCAACGGAAAAATCAAACGTGACTCACGTTATATTGATCTGGTTGATACCGATGCACACGTGAGAGAATTTTTAAAATTGGACAAATTAAACTCAGGAATCGATATGTCCAGATTTTGAAGAAGTTAGGGACTTAGATGTATTTTTAAATCATCAGGGACTTAAATGTTTGCAGACCAAAAAATTAGGGATTGATTTGTCCTTGGGGGGAGGAGTGTTAGTAATCCAACAAAATATGAGCAATTCTTTGTTATTGTTGCTTCATTGCCTCAGTTCTAGTCCCTCGTCATTTTTTTTGAACTTTTCTGATCACCCTCTTGTTCCGAACTGTTGTTGGATTTTTTTAAATTATTGCTGTGTTGTTTTAGATATTTAGTCGTTAATTAGTTATTGTTGTCGCATGTTGGATTTAGCTGCTTGTTGCTGCTCCTGTAATAAATTTACTAAATTATAATGGTTAATATTGTGATTGTGAATAGAATAAATTGTTAATTTATTTAATTTTGTTGTTGTGCTATCTATATATCTGTATGGGATTTTGAGATTCTAGTTGGTGTTTTTTTTTTTTTTTTGAAACAAAGAGCTCAATACAATATGGTAGAGCAATAGAAATTACAAACAAAACAAAAAATAACGATATAATCCGCAGTCATCTCTGACATTGCCAATTTGCCATCAACAACCATAAGAGTCAATGCCTTTCCACTCTTTGTAGCTTATAACCATTTTATTGATGACATCTTCTACTCCTGAGTGCTTGTTCCTAAAGATCCTATTATTTCTTTTAAGCCAAATATTCTAAATAACAGCAAAAAAAGAAATTAATCAACCATCAGTTTCACTCTTCTTTCCCTCCGGGTGCTTCTGTCCAATTCTCAAAGTGCTGCTTAAGATTACCTAGGACTATCCACAGTCTATCTGAAACAAATAACCAAGCACACCACACTTATCATATATACTAACAACCAAGGAACAAGGTGAAATATATTTCCAACCTTTTTTTTACATAGTATACAGACAATATCATTGTGACCAACAACACCTAGTCGACACAATCTTTCTTTAGTGTTAACCCGTCCAACCAAGACAAACCGAGAAAATAATTCCACTTTTGGTGGGACAATGCCTCTCCATATAGTGCTAGTGAAACTATAACTTGTTATATCCTCCGGATGTAGTTCTGCCTGCATAACCTGCACAAAGGAGTTAACAGAATAAATACTTTTTTTTTTATATCAAATTTCGATACAACTCAATCCTCTCCCTTAGAAGATAACGTGACCGATTGTAAGGTTACATAGAGTTGGTTAAGTAGCCCAAACTCCCATTGGAACAATTCTCCTCCATTGGAAGTTCTATATCCATTCTAACTCATCCTAAAATCTACAATCCCCTATAAAAGAACCTCTTTGGTTTGAGACCGGAAAAATTTTTGGAAAAGTATCTTTCAAAGTCTTGCTTTGTAACCATATGTCCTCCCAAAAAATGCACCCTTCTTCCATCCCCTATTCCATTTGCAAGCCTCGAATCAATTTCTTCCTTACACGTGGGTTTATAATCTGTAACTGACAAATATCCTTCCACGGATTTTTCGTTTAGGTATAGGTTGACTAGCAAGTATCACTCAAGGATTCAAGTCATTACACGAACACACAATCTTTTTCCATAACGGACAATCTTCTTGCGAAAACCGTCATCACTACTTAAACAGACTTAGGCATCTTCAACTCTCAATCCACCTAGTTTTTTCGGAGTCTACACCAGTTCCCATTTTACTAATGGCATCCCATTTTTTCCATCCTCCTTACTCCACGAGAATCTCCTTTGCAGTAAAATCAACTTCTCCACCACAGACTTAGGCATCTTATATAAGCTAAGATAATACACAGACAAGCTATTAAGAATAGACTTAATAAGAACTATCTTACTAACCTTGTTGAGGGTTTTTGCTTTTCACATGCTGAGTTTTGCTTCTACTTTGTCTATCACCGATTTTATGTCTTGACAAGTCTTGGATTTGATCCTAAAGAGATTTCAAGATATTTTACTAGTAGTGAAGCCTCCTTGCATCCTAACAATATGCACATCCTTTGTGTCCATCCTTGCTCACAATTCACTGGGATCAAACATGACTTATCAAAATTAATACTCAGTCCAGACATCATCTCAAAACACCTCAATAGCCTCTTGTAATTTTTGATAGTCTCTTCCTCTGGAGGGCAGAATAGTATAGTATCATCTGCAAATTGAAGATGAGACAATTCAATATTATCCTGTCCAACCAATAGAGGCAAAATACACCCATTCTGTACTGCCTCCCAACCATTCAATGTAAAATATCTACAACAAGAATAAAAAAATGGAGAGATAGGATCACCTTGTCTTAAATCCCGTTCCATCTTAAAAGGCTTGGAAGGAGACCCATCATTCCTTAACCCACTCTATGGCCAAACCCCATCTCATGTAAAACAATATTAAAGCTCCACTTGAATATGACATAAGCTTTCTGAAAATTCAACTTGATGATTGCCGAACTCATCTTTTGCAACTTAAGCCACCATACAGTCTCACAAGTAATTAGCGCCCCATCATATATTTTCCTACCCTTTACAAACGCACTTTGTGTCTCCTCTACTAATCTTGGCATTACCCTCCACATTCTCCTAGCCAACACCTTAGATACAACTTTATACACACAACCTACCAAACTAATTGGGCAAAGGGCTTTAATCTCCTTAACTCTAATGAACTTTGGTACTAGAGCCACCTAAGTAACATTAGACTTTCTTGGTAGCTTGGCTGATTGAAAGAAACTCATAACAGCTGTAGTAAACTCTATCCTGACTTCGTCCCAACACTTCTTGATGAAATTCATATTGTACCCATCACTATCCGGAGCCTTTGTTGACTCACAATCCCATACTGTCTCTTTTATTTCTTCAAGAGAAGGCAGTTGTTCCAAATCTGTAGACTCGTCCTCAGTGATTCGCTTCACTAGTCACGAAAGCCTATCAGAAGAGAAGCTTCCTGATAATATAAATTTATGTAAAGGTCCCTGATTGCAATCTTAATTCTTGCTTGATTCCTCACCACTCTCCCATTGATCATCAAGGCTTCAGTCCGATTATTCCTCTGTCTCGCCGAGGCTATACTATGAAAATACCTAGTATTCTTATTCATTTTCTTCGCATGTCGAGATCGAGACATTTGTTTCCAATGAATCTCTTTCCTGACATACCACTTTTCACAGAAACTAACCAGTGCCTTTCTTCTTGCTTCCATATAGTACCATCATACGCCTCATTACTAACCATATCATCTATCTTCCTGATCTCATCCTCAAACTTCTTTATCCGTATATCCATGTCACTAAAATTCTCATTGTGCCATTTACCTAGCGAAATTGTCAGAGCCTTCAGCTTATCAGTAAACTGCACATCACCAAGCCTCTCTATTCCTCCTTAACCATTCTCAGAAAGCCTTCATGTGTGAATCAAGAATCAAGACTCCAAAAAGGTCGAAGACTCCAAAAAGGTCGCATGCCCCCTCCCATCCTTGTGTCTTTCATAACCATCGAGCAATGATTTGATAACCTTCTCGGCCTACCTTTTGTTAGGTACCAGACAAATAACACAGCAAAATATAGAGATGAAAAATTATAAATTTGTATAAAATATGGGAACAATTGAATAACTTTCTTTGAGAATTACAACTCTCTATCACAAGGAAACTACAATAACACTCTCTCTTGACAAAAGGAGAACACACTTCTCTCTATCAAAATTCATGTTGCTCATGTATTCCATAGGCCGTAAGAGGATCTACACCATTTCAAATTTTCTGTGTTGATTGGTTTTGTCATGGCATCTGCTAGGTTATCTTTAGTGTGAATCTTCTGCATATCAACACTTCCTTCTTCTACTACTTCCCGAACAAAGTGATATTGTACTCCAATGTGTTTTGTTCTTGAATGAAAGGCAGGATTCCTTGTAATGTGCAAGGCACTCTGACTGTCACAATACACATAAATCTTCTATTGTTTGTGCCCGAGTTCTTCTATCAACCTTTGGATCCAAATAGCTTTCTTGCATGCTTGTGTAGCTGCCATATATTCAGCTTCTGTAGCAGATAAAGTTACAACAGTTTGTAATTTAGATAGCCAGCTCACAGTTCCTCCTGCAAGCATGAACACATATCCTGTAGTAGATTTTTGTTTATCAAGATCACCTGCAAAATCTGAATCGACATATCCATTGACAATGAATTCCGATCCTCCAAAACATAATGCAACATTCGAGGTCCCTTTGATGTCTCTCAATATCCTCTTAATAATATTCCAATACTCTTTACCCAGATCTGCCATAAATCGACTTACCACCGCCACTGCTTGAGCAATATCTGGCCTTGTACAGATCATGGCATACATAAGGCTTTCCACTGCTGATGCATACGGTACTCGAGACATTTCCATCCTCTCTGCTTCACTACTAGGGCACATACTTGAGGATAATTTAAAATTAATAGGAAGTGGGGTTGAAATTGGCTTTCATTCTTGCATGTTGAAGCGTTGCAAGATCTTCTTCAAATAATTCTTTTGCAATAGCCAAATCTTCCTATCCTTTTTGTCTCGGTGAATTTGCATCCCTAAAATCTTGTTTGCTGGTCCCAAGTCTTTCATATTAAACTCCCTAGCCAACTGTGCCTTCAATTCTTGGATTTATTCTTTGTTGGGACCTACCACCAACATGTCATCCACATACAACAGCAGAATGATGAAATCATTATCACCAGACCTCTTGTAATAAGTACAATGATCTGAACTAAGTCTGTTGTATCCAAGGCTAATAATGAAAGAATAAAATCTCTTGTACCAACACCTTGGCGCCTGCTTTAGACTGTACAGAGATTTAGTTAACCTGCAAACCAAGTTTTCTTTTCCTTTTTCTTCAAAACCTTCTGGTTGGAGCATATATATCTCTTCTTCAAGTTCTCCATGAAGAAAAGCAGTCTTTACATCTAATTGCTCTAGATGTAAATCAAATGCAGCACACATAGACAAAACTACTCTAATAGTAGTTAGTCTCACCACTGGAGAAAATATTTCATTGAACTCAATACCTTCTTTCTGAGCATATCCCTTGACAACTAATCTTGCACGATATCGTTCCACCTGATCATTACTATCTCGTTTGATCTTGTAAACCTATTTGTTACCAATAGCTTTCCGACCTGCTGGAAGTTCAACAAGTTTCTAGGTATGGTTCCTATGTAATGCCTCAATTTCTTCTTGCATTGCTGTCATCCACATAGAAGTGTCTGGATTACGCATAGCCTCCATAAAAGTTGTTGGCTCTCCATCTTCTGTCAAAAGACAATATGCATCATGGTTTGTCAAAATATAATTTGAGTGCCATGATGGTGTTCTTCTTTGTCGAGTGGATCGACGAACTTCTATGTCATTGGCCTCTGCTTCTTGTTCTTCGTGCTGTGGTTCTGCTTCAGAAAGGTCACCTTCTCTGCATTTTTCATCTATTTGAACAGTGGTTATCTCTTTAACAGTGCTGTCATTTTCTTGTTCTTTTTGCAATTCATCTTCTACAAATATCACATCTCTACTGACAACTACCTTGTGGGCAGTGGGATCCCACAGACGATACCCCTTAATTCCGTCAGTATAACCCAAGAATATACATTTTCTAGACTTTGGGTCCAACTTTGTTCTTTCTTGGGGATTGTACATCATGTACACAGGACAACCAAATATATGTAAAGAAGAATAATTAGGTGGCTTACCTTGCCACATCTCCATTGGTGTCTTTAACCCAATTGCAGTTGATGGTGACCAATTTATCACATAACAAGCAGTTTTAACAGCTTCTTCCCAAAAATACTTGGCTAAATCCGCAGTTTGCAACATAGCTCGTGCTCTTTCTAGGAGAGTAATATTCATTCGCTCTGCTATACCATTTTGCTGAGGCGTATATGCAACTGTGAATTGTCGTTGAATACCTGCTTGCTTGCAAAATGTTAGAAAATCACCATCAACATATTCTCCTCCATTATCTGTCCTTAAACACTTGATCTTCTTTCCATATTCAAGTTCTAACTTTGCTTTGAACTTTTTGAACATCTCAAACACGTCTGACTTCTTCTTGATCGGGTACACCCATAGCCTCCTAGAGTAATAATCAATAAATGATACAAGATATTTTGCTCTTCCTAGAGACATCTCCGGCGATTCCCACACATCAGAATGAATCAACTCCAATATGTGCTTGCTCCGAGCAGTTGATCTACCAAACGTCAATCTATGTTGTTTGCTTGTAACGCAGTGCTTACAAAACGGTAAGTTTACCGATTTGAGCCCAAGAATGAGATTACGATCTACAAGAATCTTCAAGCCTCGTTCTGACATGTGGCCCAGTTTGCAATGCCATATCATCATCATTTCTTCTTGGCTTGATGAAGCAACTGATGCCTCTGCCTCTTGCAAAGTATCTCCCACAAGCATGTATAGATTTGCTGCAATCTTTTCTGCTTTTATTACCACAAGATCTCCTTTAACAACTTTCAAGATCCCACCTTCAATATGGGTCTTGCAACCAAGTTCATCCAGTTGCCCAATCGACAACAAATTCTTCTTCAAGCCTTTCACATGTCTTACCCCTTGAAGTGAACGAATAGAACCATCAAACATTTTTATTTTGACAGTACCTATTCCAACAATTTCTAAGGCATGATCTTTTCCCATAAACACAGATCCTTCCAAGACAGGTTCATATGTACAAAACCAATCACGATGAGGAATCATGTGCCAGGTTGCTTCTGAATCAACAATCCAAACATCAGTAAGTTGTTTGCTGCCGTTAAAACCAATTGTTGCTTCACCATACATGATTTCTCCATCATCAGAGGTGCTCGCAACACATTCTTGAGAACTTGATCCTTCTGGAACCTTCTCTATACTCTTCTTATTCCAACAATCTTTCTTGAAGTGCCCTTTCTTTCCACAATTATAACATTTGACCTGCTTCTTACTTTGTGTCCTTGGTCTACTTTGACTCCCACTGGAACCACGCTCCATTGATCTCCCTCTTGTCATCAACAAAGCCTCTTCTTGTTTTGAGCTCTCAAATCTATTTTTCTTATTCTTGCGCCTAGATTCTTCTTCAAGAACCGTAGCAGCCATGTCATCAAAAGAAAGATAATCAATCAAAACATTATTAGTTAAGTTAATGATAAGTTGATCATATGAATCTGGTATACTTTGAAGTAAGAGCTCTGCACGTTCGTTTTCCGCTATGGTATATTCCAACGATGAGAGTTGGAAAAATAGCGTATTTAGATTGTTGATGTGATCCGTTGCTGATGTGGATTCACTCATTCGAAGAGTATAAAGTCTTCTCTTCAAGAATATCTTGTTGTGAAGTGACTTGACTTCATATAATTTGGTGAGAGTATCCCAAATTTTTTTTTGCTGTCTTTTTCTTTACTACACTTGATAAAACTGAATCAGCTAGTACCAAGTGTAAGTTTGCAATAGCATTGTTGTCCATCTCCTTCTATTTTTCATCTGTAATTCCAGTGGGTCTACCTTCAATTGCTGTAACGCAATTGTCTTTTCTCATAATGACTTTTATCTTCAATTTCCATATGAAAAAATTACTCCCACTGAATTTTGGAATTTCATACTTTGCTGCCATTCTTTTAGACTGTAACTCACAGCGGAAAAAAAAATATTAATCAGCAACCTTTGGCTCTGATACCACTGTTAGGTACCAGACAAATGACACAGCAAAATATAGAGATTAAAAATTATAAATTTGTATAAAATATGGGAACAATTGAATAACTTTCTTTGAGAATTACAAATTTTCTCTATCACAAGGAGATTACAATAACACTCTCTTGACAAAAAGAGAACACACTTCTCTCTATATATATAGGAGAAAACTACTCAGAAATATTATGTTATTCTATCTGAATGACTTTATTGAAATGAATTAAAAAGAAACTCAATTTATATGTGAGTCTCTTCAATATGAACCATCTGTCAATTAGAGGTATATAATTCTTCTCTTTTTCAACCATTAAAATTCTAAGGTTATAAACTAAGATTGCTTATTAACTCTCATTTTATTTAGTTATTATTTATTTATATATTTTCTAAAATTAGCTTTATTAATTTTCACACCTTTGAGTCGCGTCTCCGGAAACTCCTCTATCCACTCCATGTTGACTAGAATTTGATCAATGCGACTACATGATTGGCCACTGAACCACGTAAATATATGATCGTTTAACAACAGGTCCACCATCTCTATATCTTGAATCCAGGTTCTAAACTCTTCCGCTGATGCAGGCAACGTGGTAGCTCCTTTTCTCTCATCCATATGTACAATCTCATTAAAATCACCTATGTAGCAAAACGGTGCCTGGCATAATCCTGATAAGAAGTTCAATTCTTTCCATACAACAAGTTTGTCTTCCCTTACATGCGCACGATATACGACAAAAATCACATCTATAACTATTTTTTAACAACTCTCCCCAATGCACAACCATCTCGCGGGAGTGGATCCTCTCCAGTGAGAAAAAAACTGGATGGTATCCAGTGTTCAATCTAACCATTCATTGTTCTCTCTCTCTTATTTATTTCTGGTCCCACTCATAGAATCAAAGGTGATAGATCACACTGGATTCTATCAATTGTTAAAAAAACTGGAGAGGATCTTTTTCCACTATCTCGCTCCTTTATAATAATTACTCATCCTAAAAACCATCTCATCCTACATTAATAACAAACCACCAAAAACACGGAAATGGATCCTCTCCATTTTTTTTAAAACTTGAGAGAATAAAGTGTGATCTCTCACCTTTAATTCTACAAATGGAATCAAAATTAAATAGGAAAGAGAGAGCAATGAAGGGTGAGATTCTCCACTGGATACCATCCAGTTTTTTTTCCACTGAAGAGGATCCACTCCCCCAAAAACACTCTCCGTTCCTACAAATTTTTAATCAATCGCATTACTTCTCCATATTTGTATCACATCAAATTTTGTTACCACCTCTTTCTTTTTTTTTTTTTGTTTCTGTCAAGTCCAACATATTTAATTTATATTTTTCCTAAAACTTTTTACTATGCTTAATTTTTTCGACATCTTTCAACCCTCTAATATTTTAGTTGGTGTTGTATTTTAAATTTGTATATTTTTAAAGTTTACGTTATAATATATTTATATTTTTATTTGTTTATTTATAGTTTTATATATTATTTTATTATAATTCAATTAAACTATAATTCAATGGGTTAAATTTTTAAACCAATAAATCAATTGTTAAAAAGATAAACAATTTGGTTTTTGGAAGCTTAGAAATAATAAGAAAATGATCAAATAAAATTCATTCATTTGAATAGTCGATGTGGAGTGCATGCAAAAATCTTGAATTTATATATTTACATAAAGTAGTGCTATTTGAACATGGATTTTAACTTATTATCATACTCTATGTCGACGTATTATTCTTTTACCATTAGATTGGATGTGTATAATTCCATCAAATAGTGGTATTATTGATAAATATTGATTATTAGATGATTTTATGTTTATATGTTTTATAGTGAATCTGCCACTTATATTGATAACTTAATGGAAGTTCTATCTCTTCTTGCACAGTTGTGCTCATTAAATAGCACGAGTAATGTAATAGCCATGTTTAGCAAAAAAGCCATTTTAGGTTATGCATGAAATGGGCAGAACACAAAATTCATTATCGCTAAAGATGAGGAATATATTTTAAATTTGTCTCCACACGTTGGGAAACTTAATTTCCTGAATCTGCCAGCCGGTGGTTTTAAATTGTTGCATTTCTATTGTTCGGTTATAATTAATATAAGAGAATTCATTGGGTGGAGTGATACAACCTGGCTTCTGTATTCTGTCTGATACCAATGCTCTTTTAATTTTTATTTAACAAATATTGAAAGCAAATACATCCATCCATACATCTAAGAAGATTACTCTGAAATGATGTAAGTTTGTGTATCTCGTTAAAAACACTGGAACAAAATAATTTATTTTATTATTTGAAAATAATTTTTCTATCGAACGAATTCTCTCATCGTTATTTTATCAAATATTTTTTTGGTAATAAGATTTTAAAAGAGATGTAACACGAATATTTTTCAGTAAGTCACTTATTTTAATATTATTTTTGACCAAAATATACTTAACTGCGAAGTTTTGATAAAATCTAGTGTGTTAGTGCTGAAATAATCGTATCTATTTATCAAATAATTTTATTTGTAATTGTTCATACCATGATTTAAAAGAATGAAATGATAGTTTAAAATAAATAGATATTTCACTTATGGATCTATGTAGATTTAGATAATGGATTTAAATATTTAACAATAAGAAGCGTTTAAGGTAAATTCGGATCGTCTTATCTAACATAAATGGAACACGAACATCATAATTCATGCTCAATTCAATTTGAAGAGCAAGTCAATGCTCTCCTATTACTGATGATGTCACCTATAAATCAATAACTATCCCAACTTAAAATAAATTTTTATAAGATTCTGAAGTGATAATCAAGTTATCACTCTTTTTTATAAATATTTGGTTAAATTTAGATATTTTTCATCTCAATTTTTATAAACTTTAATTTGCATAAAAATCTTATTAACTTAAATGGAGTTCATTAGAGATACTTTTCACCACTGTTTAGAAACTGATATGAAGGCACTCTAAAGTACTTTTGTTTCATCTCTGACATCTTCTCCAAGTCCAAATCACAAACAATTTATTTCAGATACGTCTCGAAACACTATAGCCATTTAAAAAATGTAGACATACTCCTTTCATATCATACACATATCAAGTTTATACAAAAAGACTATTTTATCTTATTTTGACTAGAATAAATGTGACATTTATTAGTAAAATACGATTTTATCCTTGATATTTTGACGAAATGAGATTTATTCTTTTTTCAATGTATTTAGACCCGAAATTAGTAGAAAAAATCGAGATTTATATAAAATTAAAAAAGTAAATCACATATATAAAATATAAAATTGTAATAAAATTTAAATCATAAAATCGTTTGATGTATTAGAAATTTTATAAAATCAATCAACCCATTTAAACTCTCTCATAAAATCTGCTGACTAAATCCATTTAAATCCTAGAATTTGAACTCAGACTTGGCATAAAAGGAAGAAATGTTCGCTACTTGTAAATTATCCGTTAGTTGAACTGTTTATTTAATTTTTATGTTGGAAATCTTCAAGATAGATATACTTCTCTGATTGTTGCTGAACCATGTGTTTCCTCCCTCCATTCCATACTTAAGTAATTCAACATCTCAGTAATGATGATCAAAGATTCAAAGCCACGGATGTGACTTATTTCTTTATCCATGTGGTCCTCACTAGAGAATATTTGCTAATCATGTGTTTTGATAAATGATGAGGAAACTCTATCGTGGATTCATAGTTTTCACACGAAGTTGACCATTACCCTTTTGCCAAGACATATATGATTACATGGACTCACCTTCATCTCAGTGCATAGAAAATTCTATAGAAACTTCAAAGCATCAAGCTTTTTAGGATGCTAGATAACATTCTTTTCTTTCTTTTATAGAAAAGATCCTATAAATCTTATTTTATTTTGAGAATGGATCTCAAACCTTGTCGCCAATCAAAACTGTTAAAACCACTCATTAGGATTTAAAAGTGATTAATTTATCTTTAATATTTGTAAGTTTGATGGATAAATTTATGAATGTATATGGATCGGATTTAGTTAGATCTGAATTTAATATTAATATTTTATTAGGTCTATTTGAAAAAATTCAACCCAATTCTAAATAGATTCGAATAAACTAAACTAAACCAAATTGGCTCAATATAAAATTAGTGTATAAAATTTTGTAAATTTTTTATAATAAATTAATAAAATTTTATTTATAAATATTAAATTTAATAAATATTATATCACATTTATATTAAAATAAATTATTCCAAAACCAAAATAATATCATCTATTATATATTATTAAAATTGAATTTCTTAAATTAATAGCATAACTGATGTGACATATTTTTAAAAATATTTTATTTATTTATTTTATTTAATTTATTTAAATGCATTAATTAATTAATTAATTATTTAATTTAATTGAGATAAATATTAAACTATTTAATATTTTATTTCACTATATTAACTATAACTAATTAATTATATTAATTATTTAATATGACTAGAATAAATTAATTAATTTTATTTTAATTTGTATTATTTTTTATCTTATATATTTTGATTAATAGTTTTTAAGAGTGTCATAATTATTTATTTATTTAATTTTATTAAGATAAATATTAAATTATATATTTAATATTTTGTTTGACTACATTAACTATAACTAATCAATTATATTAATTATTTGATTTGACTCGAATAATTATTATACTTTAGAAATAAGTAAAATTATTACTTATTAATTTTATTATTTTTTATATTAAAAATAGTTAAATTTCAAATTTAATTAAATTTATAAAATTTTTATAACAAAGTTACTATACGTATTTTTATTTAATTTCAAATAAAAATACTTTATATATTTAAATGAAATTTCACTCCGACTCCTCACAATTTCACGAAACCTCTTTCCACTACTTAATGAAAGCATAATCCTATCGCGACTCTTATCCACCACTTTCGTCAGACATTTTGGTCTTTCAGTCAAAGTCTCTGTCAATAGGAGGCGAAAACAATCCTACGTGTCAAGTAATATTCCTACGTATAACAGAACGTTCCTGCGTGTCATTGGCTAATTTGTTTGGGACAAATTGACCCCTGGTATAGTAAGCAAACGCCAACGTTTTGAAAAGGCCAAAACGTTGCATTTCCCACCAACGACATTATATAGGAAAACTCTTCCATTCTTCTCCCTTCTTCACATTAACAATTACAAAAAATCCTAAGTCAACACTCTCTTTCACGCCAAAAATTATCCAGCTAGGGGCACCGTGACAGAGGACGAACACGACTTGACAGTGCAGTGACGGCGAAGAGTTGACGTCATTGTGACATTGTGGTGACGGGCTGTTCGAAAAACACGTGGTAGGTTCTTTACATTGTTTTCTAGCATTTTTTTATGTTTGGTTGTGGTCCTGTGAGTGTGGTCCTGCTAGGTGGTCCTCCTTCATAGATTCATTGCATGCAATTTGGAGTTAGTGATTTGTCTAGTTGTTAGGGCTACAAATATTTTCTGTTTTAGAATTTAGTAAAGAAATCAAGTAATGAAAATAAGTTAGCAATTTCTAATTAGTGTTGAGTGAGATATTATGCGTTAATTAAAAATTGGTTTTTATTAGAGTTTAGTTTAATTTACTATTACGTTTGCTACAGACGGCTTATGAAATTGTGTCTATATTTCACAATGGAAGATGGTTTCAAAGAGATGAAGAAGGTGTGCTCAACTATATGGATGGTAAAGTTCACAAGTTTTCTAAATTGGATATAGACTTTGTGAAAATACTTAAGGGATTAGGTTACAAACCTACAAGAAGATGTACTGGCTAGGCCCATTACAGGGGATATTGAGTCTAGGCTCTATATTTTCAAAGGAGACAAAGAGATTAAAGATATGTGTGATAACAAAATAGCTAACATGAAGACTAATGAGCTGTATATCTATTGTGATCATGATGTAAATAATCCTTAATTATTGGAGGCTACTACTGATGTGGGAAGAGATACTAACTCATCCAGTGATGATGATTATGAGAGTGCAGAAGATGAAGCTTACAAGTCTCTTCCATCTGGGTTTGAATATGATAATAGTAGTAGTAGTCGTGAGATTTTGACTCCAAAGAAGAAGAGATTAATAACAAAGAAAAAAATTTGACTCCAAAAAAATGAATATTACTGTAAATAAGAGAAATGTCACTCTAAAAAAGAAGAATATGACTCCAAAAAAGAAGAATGTTAAAACAAAAGAGGTTGTGAGTCACTCTCCTAGTACTTAGAAGAAAAAGGCAGCAAAGAGATATGTAGGTAGGACTAAAAAATATATTTTAGCTCAATCAGATGTTATGGATGGATAGAATATCGGGTCTACAATAACAGCAAGCCCAAATGTTATGGAATGCGAAGATTGTGGATTATCGAAGCAAGCCCATTCTAACCATGTGTGAAGACCTAAGGTGTTATCTTACGAGAAAGATGACCTTACATAAGAAGAAGTTGATGAACTATACTGAAAAGTTAGCTCCAATTTAACAACAGAGGCTAGATGAAATTAATAAACCAGAAAGTAACAAATAGAATGCTGAATGGACATGTGATGATGATAGAGTCATATTTGAGGTTCAAAGAAGGAATCACAAAGTTGGTGTCAACCTTAAGGAGAAAACATGCACTTGTAATGCATGACAACTAACAGGTATGAAATTAAGATTTTGTAACTAAAATTCATTATACATGGATTGAAATTGTAGTTTGCTAAATTGTTGATTTTGTTTATGCACATACTATGATTGTTTAGGTTTGCCATGCAAGCATGCTGTAGCTGCTATTTCTAGACTTCACAAGTTAAATCTTAAACCAGAAGATTTTGTTTATGAGTGGCTTACCATGAAAGCCATTCGAAAGACTTATGAGATCACCATCAAGCTTGTGAATGGTAAGGAGAACTGGAAAAAGACATCATTAGCTGACTATAAGCCACAGGCACCATTGATCAAGAGACCTCCTGAACGTTTAGCACTAAGAAAAAAAGTGGACAAATTATTTGAAAGTTAGTTAGTTGAGAACAATGGCACAAAAGTAAAGAGGTCATTCCAGGTTACATGCAGTAAGTGTGGGAAAAGAAGTCACTATTACAAAACATGCAAAGGAGCTCCAAGGAATCCAAACTGACAATAAAAAAAGAAAAAGCAAAGAATTACTGAGACTACTGACAATCCATCAGGACAGCAGTAACCAGTCTTGCTAACTGAATAGCAGGTACCATGTAGTGTTAGTATTTTGTTAATAGTTTTAAGTGTCTTTATATGAAATTGACAGGGGTTTAAGAGTCCATTATCAAAATTTTTAGGGGTTTAGATATCTGAACAAAAAATTGATAAGGATTTAATTATCATTGTTTAATCTGTTTGCAACATCAAGATGTGCCTTCAGCATGCAATGCTTCAGGGCCACACAAAGTTAATTCAGATGTGATAAATAGTGCATTACTGGAGAGTGAAGCAATTGATCCTATTGTAAATGCTACTTGTATATAATTTTGCATTTAAAACTTTACAAACATATTGGGCCTAAACTTTAAGCTTGGTTGTGCATATAGGCTAAGTCTAAGAAGCAGAAAAAGAAACATAAGAAAAAAAAAAGAATTACAAAACATCACAACAAAAAGAAGATGAGATTTTACTTTTTCAATCTGCACTACCAGCTAAGGTATTGGATTATATTATATCAACCATAGTGTTTGTAAGACCCATAATTTTTGAAAAAAATTTTATTATAAGTTAATTTCAATTTAATTATTCATAAGGAGTTTATTTTCAAAAATTATTTTATTAAAAATAATTAAATCAAGTTTTGATAATTAAATAATATTTTCAAAGTAATTTTGAGGGATTAAATTAGATTTCAAAATTAATACAATATAATCTAATTTGATTTAGAATTTGCCAAACTCCAATTAAGCAAAATATCCCTAATTTCAAATTGCCCAAACCAAACCCTAATCTTAAAAATTAAACACAACACCCTAACCCCTTTTTCCCTATCAGCCGTCATCCCTAACACACAATATCCCTAACACTTACAGCTTCAGCCAACCAAAGAAAGAAAGAAAGAAGGAAAGAAAAAGAAAGAAAAGAAGAGAGGGTTGCGTCGGGGAAAGAAAGGAGAGAGGAGGGAGGAAGGAGTCACGAGGCACTACTGGGTTCGCCGCCGCCGTCGAGTTGCCGTCAATGGAGAGAGAGGGCCACCAGGAGCTGCTGCGTCGCCATCATCATTGAAGAATTAGCTGAGGGAGAGCGGCGCCGAAGAAAGAAGAAGACGCGAGCAAGGGCAGAGAGAGATGGGGACTGCGTCAGCTCGCCGTCAAGTCGCTGCCGTTGAGGGTCCGAGCCGGCACTGTCGTCGCCGTTCCTTCATAGCCGCTGCAGCTGGGTCACCGGGAGAAGGAAAACCTGACGCGAAGAGGGTGAAGAGCCACTATGGTTCGTTGCTCCCAGCTCGCTCTCACCACTGCCTGTGCGCCGTTCATGCTACCGCCGTTCTGTTCACTACCGCCGAAGATCCCATCACCGTCAGATCTGTTGCATCTTCGTTGAGGGAGCTCGTCATCACCGTGCTTCCATCAGCGCCGCGGATCTGCTTCGTTGCCGAACTGAGCTATGTATGAAGGGTCAGAATGCGACGAGAAAGGGAGACAGATTTCGCCGCTGCCTTGTCGCAAGGGTCATGTCACCGTTGCAAACCGCCGCCGTTCTGACTATTGGAAGCTGCCATCGAACCTTTGCCTTCTTAGTAAGCGTTTTAATTTCTAAAACCTTTGAAAATTAGTATTTCAATATAAGTTGTTAGAGATTCTGAGCTGTTGGTAACTTAGGGATTGGATTTCGGTGATTACATGTCAAAATTGGGGGTTGCTGCCACTCTTTCTGGTTTTGTTTGAATTGCGTTGCCGCATTTCTAGATGCCGGGAATGGCGTCTTAGCCGCTGGGGTCACCGCTGAGCCACTGCTTTTTGGTTCTGTGTTTTTTCTTAGTTGCGGTAAGTGGTTTCATTTCAAAAAGCTCTTTAGTCACTGTTTTGTTATCTTACGCTAAGATTTTGCGGTGTTATTTGTTGTAAGTTTGAGTTTCAGTTATTATATATTGTGAATAGAGGAGTTGTAGCTACCGTAAAATGGTTAGGGGTTGAGGTTGCGGTTGCTGCTGACCACAGGTTGAGAGGAAAGGTTTTCTTTGATGCGTTTGTTTGTGGGTTTCGACTTTCCTAGGTAGGGTTTTTTCTTAAAATTTATTTTATAATACAGAGTTGTGATAAATAGATATTGATGCAAAAAGATATATTTATGTGATTATATTTGTCTTGTGGATGTGATGGTTTGTTGAACTGGATTATTGGGTGCTTGATTGCGTGAGTGGTGTATGGTTGTTGATAAAAACTGGTTTGAAATGTTATTTGCTTGATTATTATGAAATGTGGATTTTCTTGGTTTAGGAGTTTACTTAATAATATAAATGAATCAATTTTGGAAATAATTTGAGATATGAAAATAAATTAATTCTGGGAGCGGTTTGATTTTGAGATGGTCTGATTTTATAAATGATTTAATATTTGAGTTGATTTGATTTTAGAAAGAGTTCTATTGTTGGAATTGGTTTGATTTGAAAATAATTTGATATTGGAACTGGTTCAACTCTAGAAAATGTTTGAGATTTGGAAATGGTTGAGAAAAGGTTTGAGAAATATTTGGATGGGACCCGAAAAGGGTGGCAGTGTCAGAGTTTTAGAGGAGATGCTGCTGAAATTTTATAAAATTGGAAGCTTTATTTGAGGTAATTGATTAAAAAGATTTATTTTTAAACATTATATGTTTTAAGATTAATTTACTTATTAAAGAAAGAATTATGTTTTGAATTGGGATTGTTAAATGTTAATGGACGGAATGGAAAGAAGGATGATGAGGATTTTCTTTGAAATATGATTTTTGAATAAATTTGGAAATGAGATTTGGATTGATGAATGATTATGATGTTGAGAATGTTGAAAATGTTGAGATATCATTTGAGAATGTTGAGATATGATCTTTGAATTATTCATATGGCTTATGTGTTTGAATTATCTGAGATACGAGATTCCCTGGATAAAGTACCATGGCTTGCCACCATGTGTAACAAGTTGAAAACTCGATACTCTGTTGACCCTACAACGTAAGTGTGACTGGGCACTATATAAATTCCTGAGAATGTAACCCCCATTGAGAAATATTGATTATTTGAGAAAAAGCAATGCATAGACTCTTGGGGATGCACATCGGGGGACAATCTAAGTATTTTCAGACTTGTCGGGTTGGCTGGATAACCGACATATGAGCCTCATCAGCCATAGGACAGGCATGCATCATATGCATTTGTTTGCTTTGTTTGGGTTTGAACTTGTTTTGGTTTGCCTAATTGCTAAACTGTACTTAACTACTACTTGAACTATTTGTTGTAACTGCTACCTAAACCTGTGCTTTCCTTGTCTGTCTTGCCTGTGTTTGTCCTGGCGTGCTACATTTGAGAATGAACTTTGGTACTGAATTAATGATTGTGTTGTTTGATTGCGTGGTTGGTTTCTGATTGAGATATTTTTATAAAAAGGAAAGGTTTCAGATTTCTGAAAGATTAAACATTGTTTCTTTGAAAATGTTTTGAACGATTACCTACTGGTTTTAAAAGATTCATAAGGCAATGATAATCACTGATCTTGAAAATAGTTTTCTTATTAAATATCTTCTTCTGACAACTTTGAAATTGCATGGTGAGACCGTGTGATTAGGTTCTCACCCCCTCCCCCCCACAGCTTCACCTTTTCGGAACCGGATGAAGAAGCATTAAGAAGAGTTATACTGCGTTTGGTTTATATGTTGTTGTATTAATTAGATTATTTTTCTTCCCTCGTCTTTATTATTACTTGAATCCTTCGGAATATTCCCCTTACGAAACACATGCACACAATCCTTTAATCTTAAATGGTTTTGAACCCTGAAAGTTACTATTGTAGTGAACTAATTATGCGAGTTGATTCTTCTGCTCCATATTCTGTATCTTATTTTCATTTTGTTCTGTTGTGACACTTTGTGTCTTATAGCATTCACTTTGAATTCTTACTTAAGATATTTTAAAAGAGTTTCATTTTATTTTTTCCTGCCTAATTGTGTTCACAATCACTCTTTGAAAGTTTTGACAAGATTGCATTTACTTTTGCATGCACTTCTTACATGGATTTTGAGAACCTTTTATGTGGTTTGAATACAACTTATATTATACCAACCATACTTCAATTTTCTATGCATAACCTTATTTGATTATGTATTTGAGTATCTTTCTGGGTTCTCGAAGAAAAATTTTGCACTTATCCTAGTTAATTTTTGTTTTACGAGCTTTTTATATTTTATTTTGACTTAAACTTGTCTTGGCATAATGCAACATTTATGCTTCTAAGACTTCTTTTGAAAAGGTTTATCTCATATCTTTCTTTAAGAAGGTGGAATAATTTTCTTAGTTTTGTCTATTATTAATGGATGTCTTAATTAAGTGTGTCCCATGTTATCTTCTTAAAATCTTGTAAACATTGTCTTGAATTCAGTTATCTTCTCATTGAGGATTTTGTATGTCCTTTATTCGGCCTAAACTTGTTTCGGCTGAATATGTTGACTTCTTTTATGATTCCTATTGAAGTTCACTGATTCATATCTCCTCGCAATGATGTAAATTGACTCCCCTTCTGGAATATTTCATTATTATTGCACATCCCTGTTAAATTGCGACTCTATTCATTCTTTCGATTTCATGCGAATGTTGTCCTGGTTGTTTGATTTGTTCTTCCTAGGTGAAGTTTGTAAGTGCCCGATGTCACATAATGTTGTGGAGTCTTGTTTTACGTGAAAGGGGTTTTGTTGATATTAGGTTTTTCATAATATTTTTGAAATGTTTTCTCGTGCCTGTACATCTTTGCTTAGTTGCAATCTTACACCTCGTTCCAAATTCATGAGAAACATATCTTTGTCGCTTATTCTTCTCTTCCTGCGAATTGTATCTCTTTGAACGTACTCACGCCTATCTCAATGTCACACGTGGTCCTTAGAGGTAAGAACTGATGTGTTAGTTCTTTAGGGAACGACTGGTGGATGGGGAGTGAATCCTGAAAGTCCGAGACGTTGCAAGTTAGAACTTTTGAGTTCGGTAAAGAAATGTCGTTAAGAGGAGGTTTAAATTTTTAGTAGCTCGATGCATACATGATAACTCGTAATAAGTTAGCTAAGTGATAGGAGCAACATGAGATAGTGATAGTGCATTAACGTGTTTAAGTGCGTATCAGATAATTAAAGTTTTTGAAATAAGTAGATCGATTGATTAGAAGCCGCTTGACGATAAGTGAGTTTAAAACCTCGAGTGAGTTAGTTGGAAGCCAAGTTAATGGTTGAGCATGGATAGAGATGAGAATTTAAAAGGAATGGAAGTTAAGAAGCTTTTTCATATATGATAAAGTGTTGGGAATGACGTTGGATATTTGAGTAAACTTGAAATGAAGTGATAAGCGAGTTGGGAGGTTGAAGTTTTGAAGTTGGTACGAGATCTGTGCGCAGACGTTATCCTGTTTGTTTACGTCAATCTATTTTCAAACTTCTGCTATCTTGATACCCCTTTGTTTTTGCAAAAACCTAACTAGAACACTTGTACCTTCTTGTGCTTCAAGTTTTGGTTAGTAACCCATGTGACATTCTTGTTTTGAACCATCTTGTAACTTTTGCTTTAGACCACACTTTTTCTGTACACCTAAGTTTTACAAATTATTCGGTATTTAGAAAATTATATACATATATCTGCCAAGACTTCTGCTTTTCTAAAGTATACAAAACTTAGTATTTTCTGTATTAAGTTAATTTTCGAGGATGAAAATTTTTATAAGTGGGGTAGGATGGAAGACCCCTAAATTTTTAAAAGTTATTAATTATTTATGATGCATTATATTTATTTAAGACTGTATTTTGGAGATTTTTATATAAAAGTTGAGTAAACTCCTATTTTTAATTTAGAGTTCTTATAATTGAAAAATAGTGAATATTTTATATGCCTTAATTTTAAATATTTATATTTTTAACCTTATTTTATAAATGAAGGAGAATTAATTTATTTATCTCCAATTTTTATTTAATTAGCATTTAATTGAAACTAATTTACAAATTTGTAATTAAAATGTATTTCAAAGATGGATATTTTATATTTAATTTGATTTTTAATTATTATCCCATCTTTTTATTTATTTTATAAAATTACACTACTACACCTAACATTTTAATAAAAATATCTAACCTAACCCTAATTTAGACAAGTAACGCCTGAACGTTTAGTACGATCATGAGGTATTAAAAGTAAGGGTGTTACATTATGGTATCAGAGCCGTTCATCCTTATTAGAGCCTTGGGAATAGACTGACTATGCTTCATTGCATACTCTGAGTGTCTGTCATATTATAGGTCTTGTCCGAATGACGAGAATTAGAGCTTTATGCACATGACTATCTTTTGATTAATGCTGTTAGCTTACCGTTGCATATCTGTTGATATTAAGTCTGGCCAGCTTAATGTTGGTGGGTTATCATAGATAAAGTAGGATTGATAAGTGATGCGATTCACGGGTTTTGGGAGCGTTAGAAATTAATTTTTTTTGAAACTAAGATCCTTATTCGTGTTTGGCGTTATCTCCTTCTCTATCAATTGTACCGGAATTCCTTCTTATTTATTTCCTTCATGAAATGTGATTGATTTAATTGCCAACCTTATCTTACCAGTCATACATTGCCTTTGCTTGGTTTTGTATTCGGTTGTTGCTTGAAACTTTTGAAATATTTACCCTTATCACTGTTAATAGCCATTTTTATAAACTCTATACTCCTTAACTTGATCTTGGATTTGTTCTAGTGCCATAAAAGATTCACAAATCTCAGGAAATATTAATTATTGATTTTAACTATCCTCGCTTATAAACTTTGAATTCCTTCCTAACTATACGGTGTCAACGGATGCGTTATGAATCGTGCTACGTTATCTGATGTATCATTTGTTTTTCTTCTCTTTATCTTGAAAACACTTGCTTCAGTATTATTTAAAAAGCAATTTGAATTTTCTTACACATAATTTAGTTGATCGTGTTCTTAGCTTTCTTTTTTTTATTCTTGCAATGTGGTCGTTGATTTCGTATTCTTTTACATGAGCTAGGAAACCCTTGAAGTGACTTGAATCTGCACCGTTGTGGTGCACAACAATTTATTTAATCCTCTCGAAAATCTTGTTTTAGACTTTTCTAAATAAGTTTTGATTTGATTTGCTTCCTGCTTGATTGTGTTCCTTACAATTTACTTGAATCCTTCGGAATATTCCCCTTACGAAACACACACACACTCCGCACCCCACCCTCACCCACAGTAACCACACACACACTTAACACAACACACACACCCTGAAAGAAGAAAGAAAAAGAATGAAGGAAATAGAGAAGAAAAGAAAGGGAGAAGGGAGAAGACGGAGATCTGAGAGGGAGAGGGCGCTGGGGTGAGGGAGCTGCGACGGGGGAGAAGGGAAGAAGAGAGGGAGCCGCCGCCGTCTCGCGTCATCGTGCCACTGATCGAGGAGGCCGCGCAAGAGAGAGCGAGACACGAAGGAGAGGAGGCCGCGGGTCGCTGTCTGTGAAGCTCGCCGCCGCTGCTGCTGTCCGTACCGCCGTTTGGGTCGCATGGAGGAAAGATGACACGCCGCCATCGCGCTCTCCATCGCTACTGTTGCTGGAAGCTGCGCTGCCGTGGCCGAGCCTCTGCTGCCAGGAAACACCAGCTGCTGCTACCGCCGTTCATGTCCGCCGCAGTCACTGTTGGAAGCTGCCGTTCCAGGAACTGCCACCGCCACTGCCGGTAAGGGTTTTAAGCTGGTTTCTATTCTTCTGGATTCCGGGAATGGTTTTTGATGTCGCATGGTTATTAGAGTCGTTGTCACTGGGGTTTTGGCTCGCCGCTGTTGCTTGAGGTGGCTACCGAGGCTGCCGCCAAACCAATTCAACGACCGCGGCTGTTTTGTTTTCTTATTACAGTAAGTGTTTATGTTTCGAAAAACCCCTGTGTTAGTATTTTGTTATGTTTATATATATATATATATATATATATATATAGTATGTAAGAAGTCTTGTATATGAATCTATGTCTGCTTGTTTTTTTTAAGATAAAGTATTTATTTCTGGATATCAAAGCAATCAGCGATACGGTGTTGAGTCACATGCTCCTATTTTAATATGAAGTATATGAAGTAGTCGTAATATTCCTTGCTATCAGAGTGGCGCAGTTGGAAGCGTGACATTCTGGTAGTGAGGATGTTACAGTGTTTGTGAATTTAAGAATTGAAATTGTCATTAATTTGACTTGTTTACCAGGTTCAAGAGGCCAATAGTAATCCATAGCCTAATTCCACAACTTATAATGACATACAACCAAGGATGACACTAATAGCAAGACCATGGCGAGCAAAATAGCCCATTATAAGGCAATGCTTGCCTAATTTGAGCTTTCATGGTGTCAATTTCATTGCTAAACCAGTTGTGACTGCAAAAGCATCCATACCATCACCTCCTAAACTAAGTAACAACAATGGAGTTTCTATAAAAATATTGACAACCACAAGCTCTAGCATAATAGCAAGGCTTTTCTAATTTATTACAACTTCAGGCCTCAATGAATCCTCAAGCTCAAAGGCACCAACTAACTCCAGTGCGTCAGCTGCTTTCAATCCTCCCAGGATGAAGTGAAGACTAGAACCTACTTAATTTAAGTTGTTATTTTGCTTTACTAGAATGATGTAGTTGTTTGTGTTTATTTTGGATTGTAAGTTATGACCTTTATTGTCATGTTCACTTATGGTCATGCTTATTAGGCATTATAACGTAACACTATGGATGCTTATTTTAGTATGTTTAAGTTTTGTGACAATGCACTAAAATTATCAAAAACTAATGGTTAATAATGTATTGTGCTTTTGGATTATATTGATATCTATCAATGTTACAGTTTAAAATATTAGTCTATTGAGTAAGTTGAAGCAACATTCAATGACTTCTTACATAATTCAATTTAAATTACATAATATTGTCATTTGATCAAGAAGTCCCCAGCAAACTTACAACAATCTTAAATTAAGTCACATAACTCATACAATTAACATAATACAAACTTCATAGTAACAGTAAAAAAGATTATAACACACTCCAAAATTCTAACAATGAAAATTTTGTTTCGATATGCACTCTATTATGTAGCAGCAACTCTAATTTTATCAGTCTCTCTTCTATCTTCGACAATTTGCTTTGCACCTTAGATTCTTGCCCTCCCATGTCAACACCCTCTAATTTGAAATCAATATTTTCTGCAATCATCTCATCAAACCATTTGAAGTACTTACAGTGCTGTTGTGGAGTCTACAAATATATATAAAAAAATTATTCTAACATAACACAAGTAGCAAAAATTAGATTCAGAATAATGGTTACTTATCTTAAAGTAGCAGCACCCCAAAACAACCTATTAAGATTCAATCTAATTCTAGATTCGAACAAGATTTCATAACATCCACAATTGCAATGTGGATGTTAGAACTTCTTCTTCTTCTCCATTTCGATAGTGTCCACCTTAACTTCTTCACAACGTATTAACCTTTCGATAGTCCTTCATAAACGTCGATTCAAAGATGATGATAGCTCTGTGCAGTCCATTCTTTCTTGGGGTTTCAAATCTGACATAGGAACGAAGACAACGAAGAGAGTTTAGTGATTTTAACCCCTTTTCATAACAACAAAATGCAAACATTTTGCTGATTGTGCAGGAGGCTAACTATCCCAAACAAACTGCGACTGACACGTAAGAACATTGTCACCTCTTATTGCCAGAAAGTTGCACACAAGGACTAGAATGTCCGACGAAAGTGATGGATTTGGGTCGCAATGGGATTATACTTTCTTTAAGGGGTGGAAAGGGGTTTCGTGCAATTGTCAAGGGTCGAAGTAAGGTTTTACTCTATATATTTTTGTATGTTATTCTGTATAGAGCACGAATATATATACTAGTATAATATAAAAAAAATTAATTAAAATATAAAAATATAATATATTATTATAAATTTTACTTTAAAATATATTTTAATTATAAAATATGACATCAAACAGGGTTAGGTTTATTCAAATTTAACCTGAATTCAATTCGAAAATTATATTGGATAAAAATGATAAATCTAAACTCGATAGAACATCTTTCATATTCGGATCAGATTTCAGACTCCGTTAAGACTTAAACACTCGTGAATAAGTCTTTATATGTAGAATTTATATAGACAGAAAAATATTAGTATTTTTAATTTCATAAATAAGGAAAGATAAATTTGTCTAATACAAAATGAAATTATCCTTGTATATCAAATTTTAATGGACTATTTTGTCTCTAATACAGTTCCACCCTGATTATTTTAATGTCAAGTTCTACGTTTACCTACAACTTTAGACCATGACCCCTTTGGCATTGTTGAACGAGGAACTATCATATGTCAGGTCAACTTGTTCACACTAATAGGATATACTCTTTTATAGATGAGATATTTACTATTTGGCAGTAAAAACAGTTGGCAATGCATGTTATTGTACTGTAAGCTTTGAGAAAAGAATGAACAAATTAACAATGGTGCAAATTCTAGTGTTGGTTTCAATTTAGTGTGAGTGGGTTCAGTGTGATTGTAGCCCCCACCTCACGTTTTTAAATTAGTTTTTCTTACTTCTTAGGGTGTGATGAAGTTTGGACAGGAATGATGAAATCATTCACTTTAGACCAAAAATATATTCCTTCTACAGTTCTACTTATTTTATTTCAATTTTTTTAATAACGTTTCTGCTATCTTTGGTTTTACTCAAACTCAGATACTACATCTACATTACATGGAAAGCATAAAAAAAAGGTGTTGTATGAAAGAAAATGCAGTGTTAGTAATAAAGATGTCAAGTGTTTGTGCTATTTTTTCCACTCCTTAAATGTGCCTCTTTTGGACTTTCTCACCCAACTTTCTGTCATTTTCATCAGTACTTAAATTTCTTCTCTTGTGAACTTGTCTTTGCAATTTTCCCTTTTACAAAAGCTCTTTCATGATTCGCATATGCTCAGACTTTGGTACGGAGTAAGAATGCATAGAGATACAAAAAGATAATGTAACTCTCTTTTATTTAAATATATTTACCTAATAACATTCACAACACAAGTGATGCTCTTTTTATTTTTACAGCGTCTCTGTTATGTTAAAATTTTTGGTTTCCCACGCTATCTCCCATCTCGGCAAGTCGAGAACTAGTCCGCCGCGGTACAGAGCTTCAATTAAGGATTTGTCGCGGCCAATGAATTGCTACATGCACAAGATAGAATTTGAATTCCCGACACTTGTAGATTAGTGAGCTAAGCACTAGACCAACCCATCTTGGTTCTGTTATGTAAAATTTAATTCTGTACCATAGTAATCACCCCTATAAAAATGATTTGTTTCTCACTCAAAAGCACACAGACACTCCCTCATTACTTAGTTCCCAAACTTCTCCAACAGCTCTACATCTAGGTAACACTTTCACCTAAAACTCTTGCAACTCCACATTCAAAGATACAGTTTCTCATTACTACTATCTTCTCTATTTCCTGTAACATATTATCATCATCATGCAAACAAGAATAAGGGCCACAAAGGGAGAAATGGATGAGAAAACAAACCAGTCCTGCAAAAATTCTAGCCAGAGAGCTTCCCGAAACCGGCATGTAAGGAGCTGCATGTGCAGGATTCCTTGGCAGTCTGAATTCTCCCCTGCTGAGCTTGTCAAGGACATTGCAGAAAGAGTAACGAAATCTTTGCGCTTGGTTCCTATCAAGAAATCCTTACATCGCGGTTCGTCTTCCTTAGGAAGATCGAAATCAGAAAGATCCTCTGTTGATTCTTATAGAACAGCTGCTGTTGAGGACTGCATTGAATTCATCCACTCTTCATTTTCTAGATCCAATTCTTCGACTGCCACGTCTCACCAAGATTCTATACATGCTCCTTGAGACACTTGATCACAGACCAATAAAGTGAAGGTGTGCTTGCTACTGTATTTTAGCATATATCTTCATGATTTGATTTCTTCCCATAGATAAAAAAGAATTGGGAACTTCATCTACTATGTGAATGTGATCCTTTATCTTTCTGTACAAACAGAAACACTGTATATTCTTTTGAAGGATTTATAAACATGCTTAACACATGATTGAATATCAAGTGTAAAACTCTTTTCACTAACCAACAGTGCATAAAAGTCATTAATTGATAATCTGTTGGAAAGCCATTTATTAATTACTCCTAGATGCTGGGCCGAAGCCTTAAACTATAACTTGATTTTGTTGAGAGTGAAACTAATATGCAATGATTCTTTGGGATCTATGTCAAATACCTTTGTTATATAGACATAGTTCTTTAGTCTTTGGATCTATTGGAATTTATATTGAATATCAAAGTTATGGACTATTTTGCAAATCTGAATGGTTTTATTGTGACTATTTTTGCAACAGAAAATAGTACTAATGTTACTGAAAGCAGAGGGATCTTTCATTTCAAGTACAACATTACTTTCCAGATTGAAACTCCGCCCCATAGATGAAGACATTGTATCTAGTTTAGTTCTTAATAATTTTGGGCTGGTTCAATTCAGTAACATCTATTATTTCATGGAATTATTCCATAAATAAATTGGAGTTCAGTAAAGTAAGGCCAAAACAAACACAAATTTAACAATTTATAATGGTAAAAAATATAAGATTGAAGTCTAAATGGATCGACATGAATATATATAGATAGATACAAATTGCAAATTGCAATGCATGCACTTGGAATTCTTAGGTACTAAAATTTCTTGCTTTCTTATTCATTCTTGGCAAAGAGACCACCAAAGCCACCCTTCTTCTTGGGTGGCGGCACGGCGACGGAGTTCTTGCGGCCGCTGGTGGTGCCGCCTCCTGTCTTTCCCTCCACCTTGTTGAGGATAGGATCAGTTTCTAGAAGCTGGTCCTCCTTCTGCAATCCTCCAAGGATCCAATCAAGAAGACCTTTCTCTTCTTTGCTGCCACCAGCACCCTTTGCTGCTGTTGCTGCATAGACTCTTACTGTTGTTGCTGGTGCAAATGACATGATCATTGAAGCCATTTTTAATTAGCAATGAAAGAAAAACTAGAATGAACAGAGTGCCTTATAATGTTTTGGTTTGGATTTTGATTAGTGTGTGGAGGGCCAAGTGCCAATGATAATATATATCACTTCTTGTGGTTCCTTCTCTCAAGTGAATGTGAGCCTTTGGATTGGTTTTTGAAGATTCTTGTATTTACAAGCTTTGGGTTCTCGCATAATTCTCTAACCTAGCGTGCTAAGAACTAATACATGGTAGATCTAAATTTTATTTAAGGACTTGTTATTGTTATTACTAATGAATTACTATATACACAAAGAGTATTTGGAATTTTCGAATCTTAACACTTATTTAAACAAATTAGTGAATTAACCACTAAATCAATCTAATTTAATTTCGTATTTACAAGTTTATTATATTTTTATTTATATACTCACAATAAAAATAGATTTCGCTAAATACATTCATTTATTTATGGTTTAATCCATTTTATATGACTTCATCTAATTTGTATAATTATATTATAGTTAACCATTAAAATAGATTTTGAAGAATAATAGCATTATAAAAAATGATCCAAAAAGAAATTGAAAATACACAAAGCAGTTTATCTAAATTGTTAAATTATGAAAAATTTAAATAATTGTTTAATAACAATTTACTCATTTTGACTATTTTATCAAACACCATGCATTTTTTAAAAATATTTATCAGTGACAAGTTTAAAGAAAATATCAGTACCAAATCTTTCGCACTCTGTTTATACCATATTTTTTCTTGGTTTAATTTTATTGCATGGTGACATGGGATAGTGGGTAATGAGTAGCATGAGTTCTCCACAAGTGTCTTATCTTGATTGTGTGTGTGTGTCTACATATACATAATTATATACACACACACCCCACTAAAATTTCTTACCGATGAAGGGAAAATGTGTATATGGCAGGATGAGGGGTTCATCACTTCATCCTTACATGTGAGGCCTGAGGTTCTGGATTCGACGTGTGGCACACCAAAGGCCATGGTGCTTTTGCTTGACTGCTAGTGGAAACTGGATAGTGGCTGCTATTCTCCTTTTTTAACTTTCTTTTATGGGGTGGGGGTTGGGGCACTTAAATAAAGATGGACCTCTAGTTTAGATGTTCTCCAAGTCCATTAGAAATTAAAAACTAACAAACGCCACACTTTGGGTCCGAAAATGAAATGGGTTATGTACTAAATTGAATATTTAATTAACTTACATAATTGTGCACCTGAAAGTATACGGTGGTGGCCTGGTGGGGGATTAATTTTATACTTGCAATCTTGTTCATTTCGTACCTAAGAATACAATTAATATGACATGAGAAAAAAAAAAGAATAAAATTAGTAACGTTGAGGGAGAAGATCAATAATTTGTTTTGAGGTGTTACCTTGAATTGTTGAAGGTAAATTGGATTTGGAACGAGTGATTCAGGGCTCTAGTGTACAAAACAGCGATTGAAAGATAATGTCTATAAGAAATTTCGATACTAAGATTAACAGATGTATAAGTAGGATATTCGTAACATGGTTTTAGACCTTATCTAAGATATTTATAGATGAACCTAATAGGGTTGGCGATTAAGTAGAGTGATCTCCTCTTGAAGTAAATCATGCAATGGTTATCCTGGTGTGAGGACCAAGTCCAAGGCGAGTGGAGAAGGTAAATCCCATTTGACGCACAGAATCTTCTAACGTGATTCCAGAGTCGAGGTTAGGTTAGGTGATTAGTCAGTCGTTCCCAAATGATACTCATTCGTGAAAATTGTGCAAGCCCCAACTCTTAATACGTCATAATCACACTAAAAATTAAGTGTTAATAATTCGCTTTCTAATTATTTCCTAATATTTAACATATGAGTCAGATTTATTGTTAAAATGTAGTTGTTTTTATGGGATAATTATTTTTTTTAACAACGTTTATTGATTTAGCCTTGCAAGCCATACAGGAATCATTAATATCTAAATAAAACTAATAGAATATACACATCTTATATCATAGATCCAAAATATATACAATCATCAGTAAAGTATTTACAAACCTAATTAGTCTACAACCCATATGATAAATATGGACATATAAAAATATAAGATATTTCAGGTTTTGACCCATATAATAAGCCTTTAAATTGGTACTCAAGTTAGTCTAGTACTCTAAACTCTCCTAACCTTTCTATGTGCTACAAAAGTGAGAGACTATATAAAAAATCGTACTAAGCTCGAATGCCGCAAAAAAGATGCCAACAAATGTTTCCCTAGCCAGAATCATATATCGTCATTCGGCAGACCTCTCTGTGGCCTGCTTGCGGACGCATTGCTCCCTGAGGAAGGTAACTCTCCCTCCTTCGGATCCTCCTTTGGATTCTACTTCTCTAAATTCTCTGGAACTGCTACTCCACTACTAGAAGAACTGCTGCTCCTATTTCCACCACCCAGCAGTCCAAACTGAGCTTAAAACTGCCTCTGCTGGGGAGAGTGGTGCCTATAGCGCCGGAGGTATGATAACGTCTGGAGGTGGATTAGGTATGTACGCCTGATCTGCATTAGACTCAAGAGCCTCCTGATTGAGAGGTTGAGCTGGGATATGTGGTTTGGGAAAAGGATGGCCTGTACGTCAGGGTGAAGCCAAGAGAGAGGAAAATCATATGGCATGTTCGGAATGAAGTCTGGGCTATCTAACGGGTGCAAGGGTCCGTCACGCAGTATGTACAAGCGGATACGAGGTTCCCTGCAGTAAACATAGTAACTTCTGAAGGTCGGGTCCTCGTATATAAACAGATGTTTCACCTCATAGAATAGAACTCATGTCTCCATCTAAAGGGAAGAGTTGGGGGTAAGAACTTGTGGGTTCTTAGTAAGGTTAGGGTTATTAGTTAAGCTTATTAGTTCTTTGTTGTTTAACAGACAAATAACAGAATACAAAAAATATTATACAGACAGAAAATACAAAAAACATCAGATAGAAAGAGAATATAAAAAACACACACATCCATACAGAATACGTAATAGAGAAATATGCGCAAACGAGTATGATGCATGTCTGGCCCCATACAAGTCATGATGAGCTTATGTGTCGGTTGCCTACTTGCTCCCGACATTAATCGACACAAATTCCGGATATGGCTTTGGTGCACGAAATTGTGATCATCAATGGCGCCATCAACATGGTACGCTCAATTGCAATCTCAACTTTTTATCACAACTTCGCACAACTAACCAGCAAGTGCACTGCGTCGTCCAAGTAATAAACCTTACGCGAGTAAGGGTCGATCCCACGGAGATTGTTGGTATGAAGCAAGCTATGGTCATCTTGTAAATCTCAGTCAGGCGGATTCAAATGGTTATGAAGGATTAAAAGATAAATAAAATAAGATAAAAATGTTCAACGCGCTCTGTCACAGCACGGCTATTCAGCTGTCGGTTCTCGATCATGTCGGAATAGAATCTAGTAATTCTTTTGCATCTGTCACTAACGCTCCACAATCGCGAGTTTGAAACTCGTCACAGTCATTCAATCCTTGAATCCTACTCAGAATACCACAGACAAGGTTTAGACCTTCCGGATTCTCTTGAATGCCGCCATCAATTCTAGCTTATACCACGAAGATTCTGATTAAGGAATCCAAGAGATATCCACTCAATCTAAGGTAGAACGGAGGTGGTTGTCAGGCACACGTTCATAGGTGAGAATGATGATGAGTGTCACGGATCATCACATTCATCAAGTTGAGGAACAAGTGATATCTTAGAACAAGAATAAGCTGAATTGAATAGAAGAACAATAGTAATTGCATTAATACTCGAGGTACAGCAGAGCTCCACACCTTAAGCTATGGTGTGTAGAAACTCCACTGTTGAAAATGCATAAGTGATAATAGTGATCATTGGTTTCGGCCCCAGAGAGGAAACCAGAAGAACCAAGATGAAAATACAATAGCAAAAGGTCCTATTTGTAGAGAACTAGTAGCTTAGGGTTTACAAAAATGAGTAAATTACATAAAAATCTACTTCCGGGCCCACTTGGTGTGTGCTTGGGCAGAGCATTGAAGCTTTCAAGTGTAGAGACTTTTCTTGGAGTTAAACGCCAGCTTTTGTGCCAGTTTGGGCGTTTAACTCCCATTCTTGTGCCAGTTCCGGCGTTAAACGCTGGGCAGTCTTGAGCTGATTTGGAACGCCGGTTTGGGCCATCAAATCTTGGGCAAAGTATAGACTATTATATATTGCTGAAAAGCCCAGGATGTCTACTTTCCAACGCAGTTGAGAGAGCGCCAATTGGGCTTCTGCAGCTCCAGAAAATCCACTTCGAGTGCAGGAAGGTCAGAATCCAACAGCATCTGCAGTCCTTTTCAGCCTCTGAATCAGATTTTTGCTCAGGTCCCTCAATTTCAGCCAGAAAATACCTGAAATCACAGAAAAACACACAAACTCATAGTAAAATCCAAAAAAGTGAATTTTAACTAAAAACTAATAAAAATATAATAAAAACTAACTAAAACATACTAAAAACATACTAAAAACAATGCCAAAAAGCGTATAAATTATCCGCTCATCACAACACCAAACTTAAATTGTTGCTTGTCCCCAAGCAACTGAAAATCAAATAAGATAAAAAGAAGAGAATATGCAATGAATTCCAAAAACATCTATGAAGATCAGTATTAATTAGATGAGCGGGGCTTTTAGCTTTTTGCCTCTGAACAGTTTTGGCATCTCACTTTATCCTTTGAAATTCAGAATGATTGGCTTCTATAGGAACTCAGAATCCAGATAGTGTTATTGATTCTCCTAGTTAAGTATGATGATTCTTGAATACAGCTACTTTATGAGTCTTGGCCGTGGCCCAAAGCACTCTGTCTTCCAGTATTACCACCGGATACATACATGCCACAGACACATAACTGGGTGAACCTTTTCAGATTGTGACTTAGCTTTGCTAGAGTCCCCAATTAGAGGTGTCCAGGGTTCTTAAGCACACTCTTTTTGCCTTGGATCATGACTTTATTATTATTATTTTTTTTTGTATTCACTATTTTTTATTGCTTCAAGAATCATTTTTATGATTTTTTCAGATCCTCAGTAACATGTCTCCTTTTTTCATCATTCTTTCAAGAGCCAACACTCATGAACAACAAATTCAAAAGACATATGCACTGTTCAAGCATACATTCAGAAGTCAAAGTATTGCCACCACATCAAAATAATTAATCTGTTATAAAATTCAAAATTCATGCAATTCTTCTCTTTTTCAATTAAGAACATTTTTTATTTAAGAAAGGTGATGGATACATAGGACATTCATAACTTTAAGGCATAGACACTAAGACACTAATGATCATAAGACACAAACATAGATAAACATAAGCATGAAAATTCGAAAAACAGAAAAATAAAGAACAAGGAGATTAAATAACGGGTCCACCTTAGTGATGGCGGCTTGTTCTTCCTCTTGAAGATCTTATGGAGTGCTTGAGCTCCTCAATGTCTCTTCCTTGTCTTTGTTGCTCTTCTCTCATGATTCTTTTCTCTTCTCTAATTTCATGGAGGAGGATGGAATGTTCTTGGTACTCCACCCTTAGTTGTCCCATGTTGGAACTCAATTCTCATAGGGAGGTGTTGATTTGATCGCAATAGTTTTGTGGAGGAAAGTGCATCCCTTGAGGTATCTCAGGGATTTCATCATGAGTGGGATATCTTGTTTGCTCCATCCTTTTCTTAGTGATGGGCTTGTCCTCATCAATGAGGATGTCTCCCTCTATGTTAACTCTAACTGAATTACAGAGGTGACAAATGAGATGAGGGAAGGCTAACCTTGCCAAGGTAGAGGACTTGTCCGCCACCTTATAAAGTTCTTGGGATATAACCTCATGAACTTCTACTTCCTCTCCAATCATGATGCTATGAATCATGATAGCCCAGTCTATAGTGACTTCGGACCGGTTACTAGTGGGAATGATTGAGCGTTGGATAAACTCCAACCATTCCCTAGCCACGGGCTTGAGGTCATGCCTTCTCAGTTGAACCGGCTTCCCTCTTGAATCTCTCTTCCATTGAGCGCCCTCTTCACAAATGTCTATGAGGACTTGGTCCAACCTTTGATCAAAGTTGACCCTTCTAGTGTAAGGGTGTTCATCTCCTTGCATCATGGGCAAGTTGAATGCCAACCTTACATTTTCCGGACTAAAATCTAAGCATTTCCCCCGAACCATTGTAAGCCAATTCTTTGGGTCCGGGTTCACACTTTGATCATGTTTCTTGGTGATCCATGCATTGGCATAGAACTCTTGAACCATTAAGATTCTGACTTGTTGAATGGGGTTGGTAAGAACTTCCCAACCTCTTCTTCGGATCTCATGTCGGATCTCCGGATATTCACTCTTTTTGAGTTTGAAAGGGACCTCGGGGATCACCTTCTTCATGCCCACAACTTCATAGAAGTGGTCTTGATGCACCCTTGAGATGAATCTCTCCATCTCCCATGACTCGGAGGTGGAAGCTTTTGCCTTCCCTTTCCTCTTTCTAGAGGTTTCTCCGGCCTTAGATGCCATAAATGGTTATGGAAAAACAAAAAGCAATGCTTTTACCACACCAAACTTAGAAGGTTTGCTCGTCCTCGAGCAAAAAAAGAAAGAAGAAAGTAGAAGAAGAAGAAATAGAGGAGATGGATGTGGCTTTGTTTTTCGGCCAAGGGGGAGAAGTAGTGTGTAGGTTGTGTGAAAATGAAGGAGTGAAGATGGGTTTATATAGGGGTGGAGAGAGGGGTAAGGTTCGGCCATTATGGGTGGGTTTGGGAGGAAAAGTGGTTTGAATTTGAATGGTGAGGTAGGTGGGGTTTTATGAAGGATGGATGTGAGTGGTGAAGAGAATGGTGGGATTTGATAGGTGAGGGATTTTTGGGGAAGAGGTGTTGAGGTGATTGGTGAATGAGTGAAGAAGAGAGAGGGTGGTGGGGTAGGTGGGGATCCTGTGGGGTTCACAGATCTTGAGGTGTCAAGAAAAATTCATCCCTGCACCAAGTGGCAAGCAAAAATGCTCCTTCTGCCAATCCTGGCGTTAAACGCCGGGCTGCTGCCCATTTCTAGCATTTAACGCCAGCTTCTTGCCCATTCCTGGCGTTAAACGCGAGTCTGGTGCCCCTTTCTGGCGTTAATCGCCCAGAATGGTGCCAGACTGGGCGTTAAACGCCCATTCTGCTATCTTCACTGGCGTTTAAACGCCAGCAGATTTTCCTCCAGGGTGTGCTATTTTTCTTTCTATTTTTCATTCTGTTTTTACTTTTTCAATTGATTTTGTGACTTCCCATGATCATCAACCTATAAAAAACATAAAATAACAAAGGAAAATAGATAAATATAACATTGGGTTGCCTCCCAACAAGCGCTTCTTTAATGTCAGTAGCTTGACAGTGGGCTCTCATGGAGTCTCACAGATGTTCAGAGCAATGTTGGAACCTCCCAACACCAAACTTAGAGTTTGAATGTGGGGGTTCAACACCAAACTTAGAATTTAGTTGTGGCCTCCCAACACCAAACTTAGAGTTTGATTGTGGGGGCTTTGTTAGACTCTGTTTTGAGAGAAGCTCTTCATGCTTCCTCTCCATGGTTACAGAGGGGTATCCTTGAGCCTTAAACACAAAGGATTCTTCATTCACTTGAGTGATCAATTCTCCTCTGTCAACATCAATCACAGCCTTTGCTGTGGCTAGAAAGGGTCTGCCAAGGATGATGGATTCATCCATGCACTTCCCAGTCTCTAGGACTATGAAATCAGCAGGGATGTAATGGTCTTCAATCTTTATCAGAACATCCTCTACAAGTCCATAAGCTTGTTTTCTTGAATTGTCTGCCATCTTTAGTGAGATTCTTGCAGCTTGTACCTCAAAGATCCCTAGCTTCTCTATTATAGAGAGAGGCATGAGGTTTATGCTTGACCCTAGGTCACACAGAGCCTTCTCAAAGGTCATGGTGCCTATGGTACAAGGTATTGAGAACTTCCCAGGGTCCTGTCTCTTTTGAGGTAATTTCTGCCTAGTCAAGTCATCCAGTTCTTTGGTGAGCAAAGGGGGTTCATCCTCCCAAGTCTCATTACCAAATAACTTGTCATTTAGCTTCATGATTGCTCCAAGGTACTTAGCAACTTGCTCTTCAGTGACATCTTCGTCCTCTTCAGAGGATAATACTCATCAGAGCTCATGAATGGAATCTCTATGGTCTCAGTGTGAGCCTCAGATTCCCATGGTTCCTCATTAGGGAACTCAATGGAGGCCAGTGGACGTCCATTGAGGTCTTCCTCAGTGGTGATCACTGCCTCTTCCTCCTCTCCAAATTCGGCCATGTTGATGGCCTTACACTCTTCTTTTGGATTCTCTTCTGTATTGCTTGGAAGAGTACTAGGAGGGAGTTCAGTAACTTTCTTACTTAGCTGACCCACTTGTGCCTCCAAGTTTCTAATATAGGACCTTGTTTCAGTCATGAAACTTTGAGTGGTTTTGATTAGATCAGAGACCATGGTTGCTAAGTCAGAGTGGCTCTGCTTAGAATTCTCTGTCTGTTGCTGAGAAGATGATGGAAAAGGCTTGCCATTGCTAAACCTGTTTCTTCTACCATTATTGTTGTTGAAACCTTGTTGAGGTCTCTGTTGATCCTTCCATGAGAGATTTGGATGATTTCTCCATGAAGGATTATAGGTGTTTCCATAGGGTTCTCCCATGTAATTCACCTCTTCCATTGAAGGGTTCTCAGGATCATAAGCTTCTTCTTCAGATGAAGCGTCCTTAGTACTGCCTGGTGCAGCTTGCATTCCAGACATACTTTGAGAAATCATATTGACTTGTTGAGTCAATATTTTGTTCTGAGCCAATATGGCATTCAGAGTATCAATCTCAAGAACTCCTTTCTTCTGATTTGTCCCATTGTTCACAGGATTCCTTTCAGAAGTGTACATGAATTGGTTATTTGCAACCATTTCAATGAGTTCTTGAGCTTCTGCAGGCGTTTTCTTCAGATGAAGAGATCCTCCAGCAGAGCTGTCCAATGACATCTTGGACAGTTCAGACAGACCATCATAGAAGATACCTATGATGCTCCATTCAGAAAGCATGTCAGAAGGACACTTTCTGATCAATTGTTTGTATCTTTTCCAAGCTTCATAGAGGGATTCACTTTCCTTCTGTCTGAAGGTTTGGACTTCCACTATAAGCTTATTCAATTTTTGAGGTGGAAAGAACTTTGCCAAGAAGGCATTGACTAACTTTTCCCAAGAGTTCAGGCTTTCTTTAGGTTGTGAGTCCAACCATATCCTAGCTCTGTCTCTTACAGCAAAATGGAATAGCATAAGTCTGTAGACCTCAGGGTCAACCCTATTAGTCTTGACAGTGTCACAGATTTGCAAGAATTCAGCTAAAAACTGATGAGGATCTTCCAATGGAAGTCCATGGAACTTGCAATTCTGTTGCATTAGAGAAACTAATTGAGGCTTAAGCTCAAAGTTGTTTGCTCCAATGGCAGGGATAGAGATGCTTCTCCCATAGAAGTCGGGAGTAGGTGCAGTAAAGTCACCCAGCACCTTCCTTGCAGTGTTGGCATTGTTGTTGTTTTTGGCTGCCATGTCTTCTTCTTGTTTGAAGATTTCTGTTAGGTTCTCTACAGAGAGTTGTGCTTTAGCTTCTCTTAGCTTTCGCTTCAGGGTCCTTTCAGGTTCAGGGTCAGCCTCAACAAGAATACCTTTGTCTTTGTTCCTACTCATATGAAAGAGAAGAGAACAAGAAAATATGGAATCCTCTATGTCACAGTATAGAGATTCCTTGAGGTGTCAGAGGAAAAGAAGAATAGAAGGAGGAGGTAGAAGAATTCGAACTTATCGAGAGAGATAGAGTTCGAATTGTGCATTGAGGAGGAGTGTTAGTCCATAAATAGAAGAATGTGAGAAGAGGGGAAGAATTTTCGAAAATAAATTAAAAGATTTTGAAGAAATTTTGAAAAATTGAAGAATGATTTTCGAAAATTAAAGTTGGGAAAGAAATAAAGTGATTTTTGAAAAAGATTTTTGAAAGTAGAAATAAAAAAGATATGATTGAAAACTATTTTGAAAAAGATGTGATTAAGAAGATATGATTGAAAAGTTATAGTTTTTAAAAAGATATGATTGAAAAGATATGATTGAAAAGATATGATTGAAAAACAATTTAAAAAGATTTGATTTTTAAAATTAATGACTTGGCTAACAAGAAATTTAAAGATATGATTCAGACATTAAACCTTTCTCAACAGAAAAGGCAACATACTTGAAATGTTGAATCAAATCATTAATTGTTAGCAAGTATTTTTGAAAATGGAAAGATTTTGAAAAGATATGATTGAAAAGATATGGTTTGAAAAAGATTTGATTTTGAAAAATTATGGAAACTTGAAAAAAAAATCTGAATTAAAAACAAAATCTTCCCTATTGTGCCATCCTGGCGTTAAACGCCCAGAATGGTATACATTCTGGCGTTTAACGCCCAAAATGCTACCCTTTTGGGCGTTAAACGCCCAGCCAGGTACCCTGGCTGGCGTTTAAACGCCAGTTTTCCTTCTTCACTGGGCGTTTTGAACGCCCAGCTTTTTCTGTGTAATTTCTCTGTTGTATGTTCTGAATCTTCAATTCTCTGTATTATTGACTTGAAAAGACACAAATTAATTTTTTTTTTGAATTTTTAATGATGAGGAATAATCAAAATGCCACTAAGATCAAATAAACAATGCATGCAAGACACCAAACTTAGAAGTTTGTATACTACTGACACTAACAAATTGAGAATGCATATGAGAAACAACAAAACACTCAAGACAAGAGAATTTAAAGATCAGAGCAAGGAAATCATCAAGAACAACTTGAAGGTCAATGAAGAACATAATGCATGTAATTTTCGAAAATTAGAAGAATAAAGACATGCAATTGACACCAAACTTAAAATTAGACACTAGACTCAAACAAGAAACATAAAAATATTTTTGATTTTAAGATTTTATAATTTTTTTGGATTTTTTTCGAAAATTATATGGAAAAGAAAATAAAGAGATTCAAAATTTTTAATAAGAATTCCAGGAATCATGCAATGTTAGTCTAAAGCTTTAGTCTAAAAAGATTAGACATGGCTAGCCAAGCTTCAGCAGGACATTATATTCAAGAGCTAAATTGATGAGAATCAATCAGCTTTGGTGATGATGAAGGCATCACCTTGAAACTCTAGAATTCATTCTTAAAAATTCTGAAGAAAAATACCTAATCTAAGCAACAAGATGAACCGTCAGTTGTCCAAACTCAAACAACCCCCGGCAACGGCGCCAAAAACTTGGTGCACAAAATTGTGATCATCAATGGCGCCATCAACATGGTACGCTCAATTGCAATTTCAACTCTTTATCACAACTTCGCACAACTAACCAGCAAGTGCACTGGGTCGTCCAAGTAATAAACCTTATGCGAGTAAGGGTCGATCCCACGAAGATTGTTGGTATGAAGCAAGCTATGGCCATCTTGTAAATCTCAGTCAGGCGGATTCAAATGGTTATGGAGGATTAAAAGATAAATAAAACATAAAATAAAGATAGAGATACTTATGTAATTCATTGGTGAGAATTTCAGATAAGCATATGGAGATTCTTTGTCCCTTCTGTCTCTCTGCTTTCCTACTGTCTTCATCCAATCCTTCTTACTCCTTTCCATGGCAAGCTGTATGTTGGGCATCACCGTTGTCAATGGCTACAGTCCCGTCCTCTCAGTGAAAATGTTCAACACGCTCTGTCACAGCACGGCTATTCAGCTGTTGGTTCTCGATCATGTCGGAATAGAATCTAGTGATTCTTTTGCATCTGTCACTAACGCCCCACAATCGCAAGTTTGAAGCTCGTCACAGTCATTCAATCCTTGAATCCTACTCAGAATACCACAGACAAGGTTTAGACCTTCCGGATTCTCTTGAATGCCGCCATCAATTCTAGCTTATACCACGAAGATTCTGATTAAGGAATCCAAGAGATATCCACTCAATCTAAGGTAGAACAGAGGTGGTTGTCAGGCACACGTTCATAGGTGAGAATGATGATGAGTGTCACGGATCATCACATTCATCAAGTTGAGGAACAAGTGATATCTTAGAACAAGAATAATCTGAATTGAATAGAAGAACAATAGTAATTGCATTAATACTCGAGGTACAGCAGAGCTCCACACCTTAATCTATGGTGTGTAGAAACTCCACTGTTGAAAATGCATAAGTGATAATGGTGATCATTGGCTTTGGCCCCAGAGAGGGAACCATAAGAACCAAGATGAAAATACAATAGCAAAAGGTCCTATTTGTAGAGAACTAGTAGCTTAGGGTTTACAAAGATGAGTAAATTACATAAAAATCCACTTTCGGGCCCACTTGGTGTGTGCTTGGGCTGAGCATTGAAGCTTTCAAGTGTAGAGACTTTTCTTGGAGTTAAACGCCAGCTTTTGTGCCAGTTTGGGCGTTTAACTCCCATTCTTGTGCTAGTTCCGGCGTTAAACGCTGGGCAGTCTTGAGCTGATTTGGAACGCTGGTTTGGGCCATCAAATCTTGGGCAACGTATGGACTATTATATATTTCTAGAAAGCCCAGGATGTCTATTTTCCAACGCAGTTAAGAGCGCGTCAATTGGGCTTTTGTAGCTCCAGAAAATCCACTTTGAGTGCAGTGAGGTCAGAATCCAACAGCATCTGCAGTCCTTTTCAGCCTCTGAATCAGATTTTTGCTCAGGTCCCTCAATTTCAGCCAGAAAATACCTGAAATCACAAAAAAACACAAAAACTCATAGCAAAGTCCAGAAAAGTAAATTTTAACTAAAAACTAATAAAAATATAATAAAAACTAACTAAAACATACTAAAAACTAACAATGCCAAAAAGCGTATAAATTATCCGCTCATCAGGCTTTCCAGAGCTGTGCATAACATTTAATCTGCTCTCTGTGGCAAGTATTGGTCTGGAAAGCAGTTCTTAGTCGGTGAACGTCTCTACTATACAGTGACCTGAGTTGGCCAAGTCCAAAGGCTCTCTCAACAATTATCTCACGCCTGAAGGCCCTTATAATCATTATCTTAGTCCAAAGGCTCTCATGGTAATGATCTCAACCCAAAGGCTTCAGCGGTTAATATCTTAGCCTAAAGGCTCTCTCAGCGTTTACTTACAACATATTCTCTTTCTGATTCCACAAGATATTTAATCTTCCTTTAATCTTTCTTAACATCTTAATCACTCATAATTCTCTCCTCGTACCTCTCCTTAGGTCTTTTATGAAGAGATCCTCTAGGTCTTAGGCTTTGAATGGTCTTTTTACATCTTTTACTGTAATTACTGTTATGTTCCTAACTTTTACGTTAATTATCATTACGTTCTCATCTTTTACCTTAATTATTTTTATGTCATTTAACTTTTGAAAATTATATTTTAACCCAAACTTTTAAATAATTATAGTTTAACTCTTGAATTTTAGTTAATTATACTTTAATGCCACAACTTTTTAACTATTTACATTTTTACCTCTATATTTTTATCAAATTACTTTTTATCCCTACATATTTTTGTAATTCTCTTTTTTCCCTACATATTTTTCAAAATTTTCAAAATGCCCTAAAAATTGGTTGGACCATTTTGCCACTAAACTTTTTAGTAAATTTTCAAAATGCCCCTAAGCTTTTAAATTATCATTTTGCCCTCAATCTTTTACTAAATTACTATTGTGTCCTTAATGTGAAATTACCATGCTGCCCTTGCATGAAAACATATAAAACTTTGCATGAGTTTATTCGTGGATTCTTCCTTATTTTTCAACATGTTTTTCAAGCTTTTTGTAACTAATTTTTATCATTTTTTAACCATAATTTTCAGCCATCAAACCCACATCCAAAACACATCAAATACGCTTGAATTCTTGCTCTTGGAAGTTCCAAAAACCTAGTAGCCATAATCATCCAAGGTTACTTGATTTCCAAGCTTGTTTTCATCATGAAATCATCATCAAACCACCACATAATCACTCAATTTCAATCAACAAACAATCAACCATCAATCAAACATCAAGAACACAATTAATTCATAATTAATTTACCAAACCTTATGTCTTTGATTCAGCTCAAAAATCGATTCCCTCAAGGTTGTTTTCTAGCTCACATTCTTCCTAGTTTTCAATGAAAAATAACTTTTAAACCAAGATATATATGAAGGTCGAACCTTTATCATAGATTTAAGAAGAATTTTCTCACCTTTCTCAAGCTGAAAATAATGATTTCATGCTTGACAAGGCTTCATGACAAGAGTTTCTAAGCAAGAACATAAAAAACATCAAGTTCTTCCATGGTTTTGCCACGACAAACCTTCAAGAGAAGCTAACAACCAAATTACTTCAACTTACCTTGTGAAATCTGGTATGGTTGTGAAGAGAAAGAAGAGAAGAATACTTTAATCAGTTTATAATTTTTATGGGAGTTTTAGAGAGGGAAATAATCGAACTTGAAAGCTTGGAAATGGAGGAGTGCTTAGATTTTTCTCTCTTGTTCTTGGTGGGAGATGGTGAAGAATGAAATAGGAGGTGGCTGGCTTAAGGCTGGCCGAGGGTTTTAAGGAGGTGAGTCACCAAAAAATTAACTGATAAAATATATATCATTAAGGAGATAATTATTAAAGCTAGATATATTAGATCACAAGAAATTATATTCCTAGAATAAATATATGAGCTATTAGGATAAATGATACTAGTAACACGATTATCTCAAAGATAAAATATCTATGATGATATATTAGCATACTAAGTTCATTGGAGAGTGTCGGCATTAGTCCGTGCCAGTAGATTTTGGGCTCGACTATAATATCATTAAACTTATCTTAGTTTTAACTAAAGCGGGTAAAATAATAATACTATATTATTATTTTTGTCTCTCGATATTCGGGTCTGGCTCGTCATGGCAAGCTTAACTGTGATTCTCGGATTTTCAAAAATTCTGGCTGAAATGGCCAGAAAATACAGTTTCGCTAGTTTAGTAATTGATAACATGGAGAGGTGCTTCATGATGTTGTGCCTATACAGTAGAGGTGCCTGCTTCACCGAACATTCGAAAAAATTTTGTTTCTTCAGGAAAACTTTGCGTTTCGCCGACATTACCGCTTAGTCCGATACCTCAACAGGATCAGGGGGATGACGATGACGATTATCAGGATCTTTAGTGATTAGAGTTTTATTCTAAACTGTTTCATTGTATTTTATTTATTTGATTTTTAAGTTTTTTTTACACTTGATATTTAATTTACCTTATTTTTTTAATTTTTATTTAGAGTTTGACTACTAATTGTGTAAAAAATAAATTTAAATAAAAAATAAAAAAGAATTTGACCACTTATTGTGTTTTAAAAAAAATTGGATTTACTGGAGAAAATATCCGACGGTAACTAGGTGGGAAAGAAAATAGTTGAGCACCAAAATTATCAAAGAAAATTTTTCGTTGGTAATTATCGGTGGATTAAAAAATGAATCCGTCACAGATTTTGACGGTAACTACCGGCGGATTGAAAAATCTGATGGTAATTGGTTACAAGCAAGGGTTATATCGTTGGATTATTTTCGATAGAAAATCCGCCAGTCAACATATTTTTGGCGGATTATTTTCGTCATTCCTTCAGTAAATTCGATGATACTCAGCATTTTTCTTGTAGTGATCCTACCCTCCTTAAAGAAAATTTTGCCTTTAAAATTTCAGTTACCTGTAAACAAATGCGAATAGTATGTCCTCATCTTCTCCTCCAGCTCCCACATGTGTTCATTCATCTGCATCTCATCCCCATGCTACATTGACTAGAGAAACCGTTTTGTCCTTCAACTGCTTGTCACTTTGCTTTACAATAGAAATAGGACTTTTTCGGACGAAAATTTCAAACGAAATTTATTCCGTCTGAATGACTTTTTCATTTCGGACAAATTTGAGACAAATGTTGAACAACTTTTAGTGGAGACATTGGAATAATATATTCTGTCCTAAATTTATCTAAATTTTGTCCCAAATTTTGGCGCCAAAATTTTTTTGGATGGCGCCAAAATTTTCATACATATTAGCAACATATTTTAGACAAAAACTATAATTCGTCTGTATTCCATCTGAATATGCGCAATAATTTCAGACGGATTTGGGACATATTTTGAAAAATGTTAATTCTATCCCAAATTTGTCTATAATTAGTCTTAAATGCTTTTACTATAGCTTACCCTTCGAAGTAGCTAAAATTTTTTCCCATAAATTTGGGATGAAAATAACATAATTTGTAAATTCTATTTGAAAGTGCATCAGTTTTCAAACGAATTTCAAATGTTTATTGAAAAATTTTAACATTTAGTATAAAAATATTCTTCATATCTTAAATTAGTCTATTATTTTTTAATTTATTATTTTAATTATTTACGTTATAATAATTCAAAATTTAAGATAAAGTGTATCTAAAAGAATCACATATATAAAAACTTAAAAATAAATTATATCAAATCTCTTAAAAAAATAATAAATAAGAATAAAAAAATTATGTAAAATAAAAAAATCATACACCTTTTACATATAAGATTAAGATATATTAAAAATTAAAAAAATACAAATGAATACATCAAAGGCTTTTCGGCACCCAACCCTTCATCTTCATCACAGCTATGAAAACCCTCGCACCCAGCCCTCTCTCCGAGCCCTTCATCTTCATCACTGTTGAGAACTTTTATTACTGTTGAGAACTCTTGCACCCAGCCCTCTCTCCGATCCCTATCTTGCAGGCCTCTGTCGCAACCCTCGCACCCTAACTGCAAGCCTCCTCCTTAGATTCGCAACCTCGCACCCTCTCTCGCATCTCTCCGTCGGCACTGCTCCGTCGGTACTGCTATGTCATCACTGCTCCGTCGACGCACCCTGCACCGGCGTGCCCTTTCTTAATCGGTGCTGTCTGTCGTAAACCTTAAACACCAAAGACATTGTTGCTTATCCCTCAATCAGCGCTCAACCGTCACTACCTATCCCTCAATCGATGCTCAACCTATACCATGAATAGTACAAGGTAACTATTTCTTCCCTCTGTTTTTCTGTTCTTATGATAAGGGCATTTATTTTGGTTTTCTGGCTATGAATCCATAGTTGTAAGAACCGGACCGGATCGGCCGGTTCGACCAAAAAATTGGTGAACTGGTCAAGTAGCAGAGCGATCCGGTTGAAATGTCTGACTGAAGAAGGAAAAGAACCAATGATAACCGGTTTGGACCAAACGGTTTTGATAAAATTGGTCAACCGGTGGTTTTAAATAACCGTCCGGTTCGTTTTACTACTTTAGATATTAAAAAAAAAAACTAAATCCCTAATCTCTCAAGCCTCACCATGGTTCTAAAAATCAGACCGAATTGGCCGGTTGAACCGGTCTGACTGGAAACCGGTGCTGTAAACGGTTCGGTTCACCATTAAAAACCGTTAATAATAGAACCGGATAAAAATTGCTGAACCGGCCGAGAACCGATCGGTTGGACCGGACCGGTAACTGGCCGATTTGCTTAATACTACGTCGTTTGAGAGGAAAAAAATAAAAAATAAAATAGAAGAAAACGCGTTGTCTCTTCTCGTTCCTTTCTTACTTTCATTCCTTCCTGCACCAAAGAAAACAAAAGGGGAAAACCTACCTAGCCTCCACCACCGCCGAACTCAGTGACCCACTACCACCGTCCGCGGCCATTCGAAGAGTCTCTCTTTCTACTGTCGGCGTTATCCAAATCGAACCCCCGTTCTCTGTCTTCTTCCTTGCTTGGTGCCCATCCTCCATCAGATTCGTCCTGCTCGCAGTCGTCCTGTTGCCGTCGCCATCGCCTTGTCACCCTTTCGAAGGTCAGTGGCTTTGGTGTGCAGTTGTTCTTCGTTTTTCATTTTATTCTCTGACTCTCTGTTCAGAAATTAACAAATCATTGAATGATTATAGGGTTTTGTGTTTTTGTTCAAATTATTTATTTGCTCTGGCTTTGGTGTGCTGATGTGGGTTCTGGGTTCTGGGTGTGCTGTTGTGTGTTTTGTGGCTCTGTTGTGCTGTCGTGGATTCTGAGTTCTGGGTGTGCTGTTGTGTGTTTTGTGACTCTGCTATGTTGCTGCTGCTTGGTGTTTTTGTTGAAATCATTGAATGATTATTTGTTAAATTTTTTTAGTATGTTGTTAATGTGCTTTGAACTAGCCAGTTGCTGGGCATTGGATACCCATTTCGCATTATGTTGCCATGTCACATGCTTGTAATTACTTTATATTCAGTTAGGTCTCACAGTTTTAGTTAAGCATTACTTGCTTGGTCCAATAAGTATGTTCTCTGGTTCCCTAGAGCAAACAGTTTGTGAAATCTGCAAGAGAAGCAACACTTGCAGGATCAGCAACATCAAGCTGGTGAAAGAGCACAAAATCTGAGAGATATTTGAGTTTTCCCCCTTTTTTATTCTATTGGGGCTTGAGGCATGCTTCTGATTGCTGGAGAATAAATGATTTTAGGGCTTGATGGACCTGTTGTGCAGCTATCAAAAGATCCGACGATGAGCTTCCAATTTTCAGCACCTGGTTAGTGAAGGTTCTCTTGCTGGATCTGGGTACTCCTTGGCTTATCTGCTGTTGTAGGATTGGTCTTGTATGTTGTGCATCATAACCAAAATGAAGAAGCTGACAAATATCTTTCTAGAAAAATATTACTATGCATTTTCTCTGTTTGATAATTTGTTTGTTATGTTTTGTTGATGAGTTTTTAAAATTTGTAGAGTTTGATTATGACGAGGTTTGTGGTTGGTGCTTACATTCATTGTTAACTTGGTGGGTATTGTGTTATTGTTTCTTCATTTTGCATTCTAACGTCTGATAATTGCATTCATGATATTTTGGTTCCCTGGGTGAATATGTTCCTGTGTTGCAGATGTGAAAATGAAAGTTTAAATTTTGCCATATTAAATTTAGGAATATGTTAGGATCCAATATTTTTACCGAGAAAAAAAAACTCAGAGAATTGGCTTCTTGTGAATCTGTTCCTGTGTTGCAGATTGTGTCATGTGACAGAGCCTTGAGTAAATTGGTAACAGAGCAGAATGCCTTAGGATTAAATCAGATATATATTTATATTCAAGTACTGATATTGAGGTGGAAATCTAGATTTCTTCTGATTAGTTTTGCTGGTACCATTCTTATTGCTATCTTATTTTTTGTTTTATACATGGATTTTCATTGAAGTTATTGTCTGGATCCTATTAAGTGATTATTTCATGTAATAGCCTTAACTTGCGAGAACTTTATGGTGAAGTCTAGATATTTGTTTTTTTTTTATTTAATTTAGTTTTCAGGACATATTGAAGAAAGCTCAACTTCTTTCCCCTCGTGCTATGGTTGTTGATTCAATACAAACTCTTGATCCTATTAACACTGTTAGTAGTTTTCCTTCAACTCTATTAACACTTTTCTTTTTCTATCATTTGCCAATGTCTTTGAATTTAACATTTTATTTTGATTTATGTATTTTCTAGTGATTAGAGTAAAAGGTTAAGTTGAATGATGCTGAGCACAAGTTAAAAGATCAAGGACGTCAACTAAAGGTTCAACAGAAAAGAATTGGTTCTACTAAAAAGACAATTCATGTTTTGTATAAAAAGTTGAATCTCCCACTTCCTTCAACCTTGTCTGATCTTGCAGAAGATGAGCTTGGGACAAGCTTTAGTGATGATGAGGATGATAACATAAGTGATTGATGTCAGGAGTATATGTTTTTTTTTTTATTTAGATTAAGGAATTTTTAGGTGAATTAGTTAATACATTTTATTTTATTCATGATATTTGACCTTTTTAAAGGATTTTTTGTTTTAGTTTAAGAACTTTTTTTTCTTATTTTAGTTTGATTACATTTATGGACAAAAGTATTTTAATAATAATTATTTTTTTAACTCTTTTATGGTAATTACCTTTTTCATGACTTTATTATGTGTTTATAATTTCGATGATGTAATATAAAAAAATGATTATGATGGTCTTAATATAGAAAGCAAATCGAATACAATTTATTTTAATAAATATTTATATATTAAATAGCAAATTATTTTATATGAAAATTGTTTGAAATATTATATTAAATTTGTAGAAAATTTGAGCGAAAATAATTTTTTGTTTTGTATGAAATTTGTTTCAAATACGTAAATTCTTTTAAATTAAATTTGTCTAAAATTTGTTCGAAAAAAATTTGTTATATTTGACTAAATTCGTTAGAAATTTGTCTGAAATAAAATATATTTTTTGTTTGAAATTTGTCTAAATTGAAACATTTTTGCGTTTGAAATTTGTCTGAAATACATTGTCTTTATGTTGGCTAATCTGTCTGAAATTCGTCTAAAATACATCATAAAAGTTATCTAGTAGATAAATGCCTATTCGAAATCTGTCACAAAATCGTCTGAAAAAAATTTCGGACGAAATTTCAAACAAAATGTAAATTAGCAACAAGGCTTTTTGGGACAAAAAAATTTCGTCCCAATTTTGTTTGAAAGAAAAATTTTGTTTGTAATTTGTTCGAAATTTATTTCAATTTTGTCTCAAAATTCGTCCGAAAAAACCCTATTTCTAGTAGTGTTATTGGTGACACTTGATTCGTTAAGTCATCTCACAACTGCACTATCTCCAGTTGCGAAATGTGGCCTTCGTCAGGATTATATTTCTTAAATTGTGTAATATGAAAAACATTGTGAAAATTTGACAAGGAGGGAGAGCTATCTGATATGCTATTGGACCGACTCTTTTAAGAATTTGGAAATGACCTAAATATCAAGGATTTAGTTTCTAGATCCTAAGGACTCAACCTACTTCAGTAGTGGGGGTTACTCTCAGAAAAAACATGGTCACATTCATCATATTCTAAGGGCCTATGTTTATTATCGGCATAACTCTTTTGTCGGTTTTGAGTAGTCTGAATCTTATGACGAATATTTTTTATTTGTCTGGTAGTGCTTTGCACTAAATCTGGACCTAGAACGTTAGCTTCCCCTTTGTTATACCAGCATAACGGTGATTGGCATCTTCTACAATAGAGGGCTTCATACGGTGCTATTCCGATACTTTGCTGGTAACTGTTATTATAGACAAACTCCACTATTGGGAAATATCTATCCCAACTTCCTTGGTGGTCTAATACACAAGATTTCAGCATATCCTTTAGCGTGCGAATTGTTCGTTCTGATTACTCGTCTATTTAAGGATGGTATGTCATGATCATATGTAACTCTGTCCCAAATGCCTTCTCAAAAGCTCCTCTAAGTATGGAAGTAAACCTCGGATCTCAGTCTGACACAATAGATGAAGGTATTCCGTGCAACCATACTACCTCCTGAATATATATCTGAGTGAGTCTTTCTAAGGTATAATCAACTTAAATTAGGAGAAAATGCATTGATTTTGTTAACATGTCCACAATCCCCCATACATCGTCAGTTAAAAGGAAGTTGTTTTCAATCGCTCGTCCTATGAATCTTTAAAAAAAACAACGATTAATCATCCAAAAATTCAAAACCTTTTAAAAGAAATCAGTTAATTATCTAGAAATCCAAAAACACTCATTTTTCTTTTAAAAGAATTTTAAAAGTTCCCTAACAGTATGAATGACCAATCTGTTCCAAAAATAAGTTCATTAAGTCTATACTGAACCAGCTTGATATTTCATACTTTACTAAATTTGAATCAGAAACCAATCACGGCCTCTACCTCATCACATAATCAACCACGGCCTCCGACCCAAGTAATTCAATCAAATCAACAATCAAACATCATATTCAGAAACAACCCTCAGCTTTACCACCACCAGCATGAGGGATCTCTCAGTTGTTCAGACACATACAATGAAAAAAAAAAGCAAACACAATTAAGAAGCAGATATAACAAATAGCTCAAATAGTCGTTGATATCAGATAAGCGATTAGGCAAACCAAAACAAATTCAAACTCAAACAAAGCATAAAAATGCATATGATGCATGTTTATCCTATGGATAATGAGCTCATTTGTCGGTTATACAGCCAACCCGACATGTCTGGTAGCTAACCCGGGAATTATCTCTCTGTTATGAACAAATATCTCAGCACATCAGCAAACCGTTAGAGGAAGAGTGTCTTGTCACCATTAGAGGGATTACGTGCACTGTCACCATTAGAGGGATTACGTGCCCTGTTACCATTCGAGGGGTTATGTGCCCTGTCACCATTACAGGGATTATGTGCCCTGTCACCATTAGAGGGAATATGTACCCTGTCACCCTTACAACCAGAGAGAAAGCACATACATACTCATCATCAATGATCCTTAATCATGCTTCATTTATCATATTCATTCATTTTCAATCAATCACCATCACATCTCTCATTCCGTTCATCAACAATCCCAACTCAACATAATTTATTCTTTTCTAAATAAATCAAACTCAAATGATAATCATTTTCTTAATAATTCAAAATCAAACAATATAACCCTTCAAGGGTCCCAACCAAACAATTTCTCAAACTTTTTTCGATCATTTTCAAAATTAGACAAACCAAATCTAATTTTAAATAAATAGCCTCTATGGTCACATTTTTTCACGATGGCCATAGCCTCTATGGTCACGGTTTTTTAAAACGGTGACTATAGCCTATTGTTGTTTATGAGATTCAATTTTTTTTAAATTATAATTACATCCCAAAATGATAATAATCACAAAATAAATCTAAAAATAAGAAATTCAAGAAATCTAAATCATAAAAGTTTTATTATAAGATAGATATGTTTAATTTTTAGTCTAAACAACACAAATCAAAATAGAGTGGAATTTTTCCAATTACATGTAATACCTCAAAAAATATATAACACATCAAAATATTACATTTACATAACTAAGGTGGTAAGACCCATCTCATGTGATATTTGTATGGAACATATTTTCTTCATCACATCATGTCTTCCTGCACGTAAAAGAAATAAACATGTTAGATATCTTGCAAAAATACTTTTAATGATGCAATACATATGCAGCAACAGAAGGGAAACATTCATCCACAGCAACATTCAAGAATTATTCACAACCATCATTCACTTCAAACAGCAGCTATTGCAAGAATGCAGCAGTAGTGATAGATTAGACTCAGAAATTTATCAAAGTTATCACTACTGCACAAATAATTCAGAATTTGTTCATTCCAGCAGCAACCAACACAAGAATAAGGTAGCAATAATACTATGCAACAGCATCATATAAACCAGTTTAGCACAAAAGTAAAATAATGAAACAGCAACATAGGATCAATAACAGTTTAAACCTGATCAACAGCACCAAACAAACTAATTTAGCACAGGGCAGATCAATTGGTTGTACAATTCAGATATAATTCCAGACTTGCTTTGTCTACTAGCTTATAAAATCTCTTCGCATTTTCATTCAACCCATTGTTCCCCTCCTCAAGATTTGTCATATTTCTGAATGCGTCACGCAGCAACCCGTCAATATCATCAAGGCTACCTCGATCATCCATGTCAGTATCTACTACTGTTGGGATTACTGATTCCCCATTATTAGTCCATCATTTATAACCTTCGACAAACCTATAGTAAATAAGATGCTCATATACGGCATCTCATTCACGCCAATAAGTGTTTCCACACTTTGCACATAGACATTGGATTTCTTTTCCAACCGGTTTTCCCTTTACGAAGGCAAACTCTAAAAAACTATTTACACTAACTATGTACTCGTTCTCAAATCTTGGTGAATCTATCAAATTTTTTGACAAAACATGATTAAACCTAATAATGCAAATATCTTAACTTACTAAACATGGTCTAATAGGTCAATTATAGTGACAATCTAGCTACTATATACATACTACCTAAATAACTAGAAGATCAAATTATAATATATATCAAGTATGATATAAACTTACTACTTAGTTCTTTCATTTTGAGATGCCATTTGAAGTTGTTATACACTGGTGCCACAACAACAACTGAACTCTTTTTGTCTTTACCAGTCCAAAAATAATATCCTGTATACAAAACAAAACAAAAAAATTCAGGAGAAGATAAATCTATATGCAGAATTAAGTTATTAAACCTCTTTTCCCTGCCTCTAAATTTTATTTAAAAAAAGAAAAACTATATTTTTTAATTTTATTTTTTTAACATTGGAAAAAGCATGCTATGAGTAGATCGCTGATCTGGTAATGAAAAGACAGAGCATGGAATACACACACAAACTACAGAAAATCGGTCCTCTAATGTATTTACCAAATCAGCAAAGGGAAATGTAAATTTGCAAAGGGAAGTAATAAAGAATAATTGAAGGAAGTACATCTCAATACATGCTCACACAAACCAAGCAAAATAAAATTGATATTAATTTATTGGTTGCATGATTTGGGTCAAAGCTCAAGAAACCGAGAATAAGCAAAGCAGGGCATAATTAAAATCCATTTATTTAAACCTAAAATATATACACAGGGAACACAAAGAATTCATGAAAAGATAACTACTCCTTATCTTATAGTTCCAAGCATCTTCCATTTAAGAAGGAAGGGGAAAATAGCTACTTTAGTAGCTCAAGAACTATTTAGTCAAAGTAGATTGCAGCAAAGAGACCATGAATGACAACTTTGATTTAATTGATACAAGCTAAACTACAAAATAAAAGGTCATACAGCTGACTTGCCCACAAAACGAATGTAGCAAAAAGATTTTCATCACTCAGTACAATTCTTAAAGTAAATTGCTCTACACTCATGCTTGTAAATCTTTTTTCCAGCTTCTAACTTAAAACCCAGATATCAAGAACATCTTAAAACGCCACATGGCCCACCTTCATGCTGCACTAGTCCCATTGATATTTCTGGATCAGAGCTAAACATGTAGGAAAGTTTACATGGTAATAGCATCAAGAAGTAGGCAGATAAACGTATTTTAATTTAAAAGTACATGAAAGAAAGAATTCAAAACCCTTCTAGAAAATATTAAGACATGCATGGTATAATTTTTTTAGACAATTAAAAAAGTAATCTATTAATGAATTATACACCACGGTGAAATTACTTGCATTCATGTGGCGTTTCTCTATCTGCACATTGGTGGAATCTATGCAAAGATCCTATTGCAGTCATTAGTTCATGTTTTTCAGTGAATTTAGTTGAAAAATCATGATAAGGCTATTTTAAATTTATATAGTAATGAACCATTTTTATCTTTTCAAAAGAACAAAAATGGACTACGTACAACTCTTTAGCTCTCTCTCTTTAAGAATACAAAACCAAAAAGGGTTGTGCAATGATAAGAAACAAGTTAGAAAAAATAAAATAAAGATAAAAAAGAGGTGGAAGCACTTAATCCAAAAGGGAACCAAACCAAAATGGGAAGAATGAGAAGCCATAATCTTAGTCAAATAAAGTAAATTTGACCACCTGAAATTAAATCCAAACAACTTCTACTGCACTTGTTCATACGGTACGGCTGAACAAAATTTGCTTGTATGTCTCAGAAATCATAGCCAAAAACAAAAAAATAGGCACAAAATTAAGTAGAAAGCATGACTCTAATAAATCTATCCTTTATGTAAACTATATATAAAATTGATCGATAGAATCATTCAAGGAGTGTGTGTGATTGAATGTTACCCAGAGGAAGCTCGCGGTGAAACTGAACAGGGCACAGCTCAACGGCGGACTCCACCCGTGGTAGTGGCGGCAACGGCTTCCCCTGGCGGCGGCTCAGACGGCAGCAGCACCCGCAGTAGAGCTTCAACAGCGGCAGTGAAGGCAGTGGAGGCAGTGAGACGTGACAGAGGAGCTTGGCGACGCTAGGGTTTTTGCCTTTGTCGATCTTGGGGGCTGTGACGAAGTAGGGGCTGGGAGGAAGGTGAACGACAATGGTAGGGGCTGGGAGGAAGGGAAACGACGTACGATGGAGGGGGTTGGGAGGAGCTCGCCGAAGGCGGGGGCTGGCTCAAAGGAAAATAGTGAGAATGGGGATGTGATGAAGTGATAGGGTTTTTTTGGTTATTAATTAGGAGGAGGGAATGGGGATTTTGCTGGGAAGGAGGGGAAATTTTGGGATTTGGGGGGGGGGGGGACGACACCGTTTATGGGGAGGGAGAGTTAAAAAAAATCAATTAAAAAAAACCGTGACCATAGACCACCTTATGCCACCCTTAATAACCGTGACCATAGAGTATCTATGGTCACCTCCCAAAACCGTGACCATAGACCTTTTTAGGTCACCCTTTCGAAAAACCGTGACCATAGACCCCTTCAGGTCACTCCTAAAACCATGACCATAGACCTTTTTAGACCACCCACCAAAATCGTGACCATAGACCACTTTAGGTCACCCCCCCAAAACCGTGACCATAGACCCCTTTAGCTCACCCTTTTTAAAAAAATCGTGACCATAGACCCTTTTTGGTCACCGTAAAAAACCGTGGCCATAGACCCCTTTAGTCACCCCTAAAACCGTGACCATAGACCTTGTTAGGCCACCCCCAAAACCATGACTGTTCCGGGGGTTGCCTGAAACTATAGGTCGATCTCGGTCGAGATCTTCTGCGTTGGTCGGAGCCGATGTGTCTGGCGGGTATATAGTCGTCGGAGCTAGTGTGTCCGACTTGTAGCACTGAAAGTACTGCTGATCCTTCGTCCCCGGAGGGTGGGGGGTACTTGCAAGGGACTCCGATGCTTAAGTTAGCAAAGGTATTAAGCAGGTATTGAGTAGAATCAGAGTATGAGTTATACCTGGGTGCTCCAGTATATTTATAATGGTGAGATGTGGCCTTCTGTGGATAAGATAAGTTAGTTATCTTATCTTATCTTTATCTTATCTTTAAGTGAGGTCATCTTATCTTTTGAGGGAACCGCCCTTCTCTCGGTAGGCTTAGGCTGCCTTAGGATTTGGGGCGTGTTCCTCTATTTGGGCCCTTCTTTGGGCTTTCCTAGGGACTGGACCGAGCTCTTTGGAAAGAAGTCGGGTTGTCCTGACCTGAAGAGGTCGGTCACTTTGTCTATCGAACATCCCATGTCGGTCATCTCGACCCAGGGTATCTACAGTGACCATAGACCACTTTAGGTCATCACCCAAAATCGTGACCAAAGACCCTTTTTGGTCACTATAAAAAATCGTGACCATAGACGCCTTTAGGTCACCCCCCAAAACCGTGACCATAGACCCTTTTAGGCCACCCTTTTTTAGAATACCATGACCATATGTATAGTCACCCTTTTTGTAAAAACCGTGACCATAGCTTTTTTTTGGTCACGATAAAAAACCGTGACCATAGAGAAAACTGTGACCAAAAAAACCGTGGCCATAGACCCAAAATGTTGTAGTGAGAAGTTAGCTTCTACGAGAAATATCTGGATAAAGAGCAATGGAGAGAGAACATGGTGGCCTGTCAGAGCATCTCCAACGGTGAACAAATAAAAGACCCGTTTACTATTTGTTTGACAAAAGATGAAGACCAACCGTTGGAGCAATATAAACATGAGTCCCAGTACATTTTTCAAAGCAAGCAAGGCCCTGCTCAGAAGGACTTGGTTTGTTTTCATTTTAATCAATGATAGTTGGTGCACGAAATTGAAATCACACTTTTGCAATCCCGCACAACTAACCAGCAAGTGCACTGGGTCGTCCAAGTAATACCTTACGTGAGTAAGGGTCGATCCTATGGAGATTGTCAGCTTGAAGCAAGCTATGATTATCTTGTAACTCTTAGTCAGGATATCAAAAATTCTCAGGTTTAATTGTGAAAAGTAGAAGAACATGAAATAAATACTTGTTTCGAAGTAATGGAGAACAGGTTGAGGTTCTGGAGATGCTCTATCTTCTGAATCTCTGCTTTCCTACTGTCTTCTTCTTCATACACGCAAGGCTCCTTCCATGGCAAGCTATATGTAGGGTTTCACCGCTGTCAATGGCTACCTCCCATCCTCTCAGTGAAAATATTCAACGCGCTCTGTCACAGCACGACTATTCATCTGTCGATTCTCGATCATGTCGGAATAGAATCCAGTGATTCTTTTGCGTCTGTCACTAACGCCCCACAATCGCGAGTTTGAAGCTCGTCACAGTCATTCAATCCCTGAATCGTACTCAAAATACCACAGACAAGGTTTAGACCTTCCGGATTTTCACGAATGGCCGCCATTGGATTCTAGCTTATACCACGAAGATTCTGATTAAGGAATCAAAGAGATATCCACTCAATCTAAGGTAGAACGGAGGTGGTTGTCAGGCACACGTTCATAGGTGAGAATGATGATGAGTGTCACGGATCATCACATTCATCAAGTTGAGGAACAAGTGATATCTTAGAATGGAAGCAAGTGTGATTGAATGAAAAACAGTAGTAATTGCATTAATCCATCAAGACACAGCAGAGCTCCTCACCTCCAACCATGGGGTTTAGAGACTCATGCCGTAGAAGGTACAGTATGTAACGTGTAAAGTGTCATGAGGTAAAGATACAATGTCAAAAGGTCCTATTAATAGTGAACTAGTAACCTAGGATATACAGAAATGAGTAAATGACATAAAAATCCACTTCCGGAGTCCACTTGGTGTGTGCTTGGGCTGAGCATTGAAGCTTTCATGTGTAGAGACTTTTCCTGGAGTTAAACGCCAGCTTTTGTGCAAGTTTGGGCGTTTAACTCCAATTTTTGTGCCAGTTCTGGCGTTAAACGCCGGGAATTCTGAAGCTGATTTGCAACGCCGATTTGGGCCATCAAATCTCGAGCAAAGTATAGACTATTATACATTGCTGGAAAGCCCAGGATGTCTACTTTCTAACGCAATTAAGAGCGCGCCAATTGGGCTTCTGTAGCTCCAGAAAATATACTTCAAGTGCAGGGAGGTCAGAATCCAACAGCATCTGTAGTCCTTTTTCAGCCTCTGAATCAGATTTTTGCTCAGGTCCCTCAATTTCAGCCAGAAATTACCTGAAGTCATAGAAAAACACACAAACTCATAGTAAAGCCCAGAAAAGTGAATTTTAAATAAAAACTAATAAAAACATACTAAAAACTAACTAAAATGTACTAAAAACAGTGCCAAAAAGCGTATAAATTATCCGCTCATCACAACACCAAACTTAAATTGTTGCTTGTCCCCAAGCAACTGAAAATCAAATAGGATAAAAAAAGAGAACATACTATAGACTCCAAAATATCAATGAAACTTAGCTCCAATTAGATGAGCGGGACTAGTAGCTTTTTGCTTCTGAACAGTTTTGGCATCTCACTTTATCCTTTGAAGTTTAGAATGATTGGCATCTATAGGAACTCAGAATTCAGATAGTGTTATTGATTCTCCTAGTTAAGTATGATGATTCTTGAACATAGCTACTTTATGAGTCTTGGCTGTGGCCCAAAGCACTCTGTCTTCCAGTATTACCACCGGATACATACATGCCACAGACACATAATTGGGTGAACCTTTTTAGATTGTGACTCAGCTTTGCTAGAGTCCCCAATTAGAGGTGTCCAGGATTCTTAAGCACACTATTTTTGCCTTGGATCACTTTTTATATATATATATATATATATATATGTTTTTTTTAATGAATTGCTTTTTCTTGCTTCAAGAATCAATTTGATGATTTTTCAGATCCTCAATAACATTTCTCCTTTTCCATCATTCTTTCAAGAGCCAACAAGTTTAACATTCTTTAATCAACAAATTCAAAAGACATATGCACTGTTCAAGCATTCATTCAGAAAACAAAAAGTATTGTCACCACATCAGACTAATTCAACTAGTTTCAGAGATAAATTCGAAATCCTGCACTTCTTGTTCTTTTGTGATTAAAGCATTTTTCATTTAAGAGAGGTGATGGATTCATAGGACATTCATAGCTTTAAGACACGAACCTTAAATTTTATTAATCATGAATTAAGAATAAGACTCAAAAATAAATATAGGATAAGACTAATAGTAACAGAAAATAAAAATTTAAATGACTCTAAATTAGACTCCTAATGATAGAGGTTATCACAGAGTTAGGACTTAACAATCTTGATTTTGAGAAGTGGATGACCCTTCAAGGGAGAGCTTCTGGCGCTTCAGCTCCTGTAGTTCACGCCCCTACTTCTCTTGTTCCTTCAGCAATTTGCAGAGCATGCAGTTTTGATTCTGCTGTTCTTCCTTAATTTGTTCCATAGTTTCTTGCAGCTTGGCAACAGATGCTTCTAGGCTGGCCCAGTAGTCAATTTCAGGAAGTTCAGGGAGGAATTCCTGCGCCCTCTTTTTGATAGAGTTATCTTGCATTTGTCCTTCCATTGACTTCTTGGTGATTGGATATTCAATTGGGATGAATTCATCTACTCCCATCCTCACCCCAACATCTTTACATAGCAAAGAGATTAAGTTTGGGTAAGCCAGTTTGGCTTCAGTGGAGTTCTTGTTTGCAATTGTGTAAATCTCACAAGCAATCAGATGATGAATCTCCACTTTTTTTCCCAGCATAATACAATGAATCATCACCGCTCTCTTGACCGTGACCTCAGAACGGTTGCTAGTGGGCAATATAGAACGCCCAATGAAGTCTAGCCAACCTCTTGCAATTGGTTTGAGATCTCCCCTCTTGAGTTGGTTTGGGACACCTTTTGAATTGGTTGTCCACTTAGTTCCAGGGAGGCATATGTCCTCTAGAACTTGATCCAACCCCTTATTTGCTCTCACGATTCTCCTATTAAAGGATTCAGGATCATCTTGTAGTTGAGGCAATTTGAAGACCTCTCTTATTTTGTCCAGATGGAAGTAAATAATTCTCCCTCTGACCATGGTTCTGTAGGTATGAAAAGCAGTTTCAGTCATTCTCTGCTTATCTGTCAGCCACAGATTTGAGTAGAATTCCTGAACCATATTTCTTCCAACCTTTGTCTCAGGGTTGGTTAGAACTTCCCATCCTCTATTTTGAATTTGCTCTTGGATCTCCGGATATTCATCTTCTTTCAGATCGAATCTGACTTTCGGGATCACTGACCTCAGACCCATTATTTTGTGGTAATGGTCTGCATGCTCTTTGGTTAAGAACTTCTCTTAACTCCAAAGATTCTTTGGAGTATTCTCTTTCTTACCTTTTGAATTTGTTTGTTTTCCCTTAGGAGCCATGATCTTGATAAATCTTGGCTTAGTGATCACGAAAAAGCACACCAAACTTAGAGGTTTGCTTGCCCTCAAGCAAAAGAAAGGAAAGAGGAGAGAGAGGAGGAGAGCAAATTCGAATGGTGGGGAGAGGGGGATGGACGAATGTGTATTTATAAGGGAGGGGGAGAGATTTTGAAAATTTTGAAGGAGATTTGAGAAGATATAGAAAGAATTTGAGAAGATATTTGAATTTTTGAAGAAGATTTGGAAAGGATTTGAAAGAGATTTGAAGAATGATTTAGAAAATTGTTTAATTTTTGAAATTTGAAGGTGAATGATGAAAGTTTATAATGTGTTTATGCAGAAAATTATGGATCAAAATAAGAAAGTTTGAAAAAATTAGAAGTGGAAAGCAAAATCTCTATCCCCTACCTTTCTGGCGTTAAACGCCCAGAATGGTATCCATTCTGGCGTTTAACGCCCACTTGGTGGCCATTATGGGCGTTTAACGCCCAGCCAGGTACCCTGGCTGGCGTTAAACGCCAGAAACCCCTTCATCACTGGGCGTTTTGCTAAACGCCCAGGATGCTGCAAACTTGGCGTTAAACGCCCAGAATGGTGCCCATTCTGGCGTTTAACGCCCAAAATGGTACCTTTACTGGCGTTAAACACCCAGAATGGTATCCATTCTGGCGTTTAACACCCAAAGTACCCCTTACTGGCATTTTCTTGCTAGCAAGCTCCTTTTCTCTGCTTTTTTCACTGAATTCTTCTGTAACTCTGTGAATTCCTTCAATTTTGATGATCAACCTTGTAGAATATGTATCAAACTTAAATAAAACAGATAACCTGCTAATGACTGGGTTGCCTCCCAGCAAGCGCTTCTTTATTGTCTTTAGCTGGACCTTTACTGAGACTCATTTAAGCCTCAGTTTTGAGCATTCCTGCTCAAAATTACTTTCAAGATAATGTTTGATTCTTTGTCCATTAACAATGAACTTTTTGTCAGAATCAATATCCTGAAGGTCAACATATCCATATGGTGAGACTCCTGTAATCACATATGGGCCCCTCCATCGGGATTTAAGTTTTCCTGGGAATAGTCTGAGCCTAGAGTTGAAGAGTAGAAATTTTTGTCCTGGCTCAAAGACTCTGGATGACAACTTCTTGTCATGCCACTTCTTTGCCTTTTCCTTATAAATTTTTGCATTTTCAAAGGCACTGAGTCTGAACTCCTCTAGCTCATTTAGCTGGAGCAATCTTTTTTCACCAGCTAACTTAGCATCCATGTTTAGGAATCTGGTTGCCCAGTAGGCTTTATGTTCCAGTTCCACGGGCAGATGACAGGCCTTCCCATACACAAGTTGGTATGGAGAGGTTTCTATAGGAGTCTTGAATGCTGTTCTGTATGCCCACAGAGCATCATCCTAGCTCTTTGCCCAATCCTTTCTACGGGCAATAACAGTCCGTTCCAGGATTCTTTTTAGCTCTCTATTAGAGACTTCAGCTTGCCCATTTGTCTGTGGATGATACGGAGTTGGTACTTTGTGGCTAATTCCATATCGGACCATAGCAGAGTACAGCTGTTTATTGCAGAAATGAGTGCCCCCATCACTGATTAGTACTCTGGGAACACCAAACCTGCTGAAGATGTGTTTCTGGAGGAATTTCAACACGGTCTTAGTGTCATTATTGGGGGTGGCAATTGCTTCTACCCATTTAGATACATAGTCTACTGCCACCAGAATATATAAGTGTTTGAGTATGATGGTGGGAAGGGACCCATGAAGTCAATACCCCATACATCAAACAACTCAATCTCTAAAATCCCTTGTTGAGGCATGGCGTAACCATGAGGCAAGTTACCAGCTCTTTGGCAACTGTCACAGTTACGCACAAACTCTTGAGCATCCCTATAGAGAGTAGGCCAGTAGAAGCCACACTGGAGGACCTTAGTGGCTGTTCTCTCACTTCCAAAATGTCCCCCATACTGCGATCCATGACAATGTCATAGGATCCTTTGTGCTTCCTCTCTAGGTACACATCTGCGGATCATTCCGTCTGCACATCTCTTAAAGAGATATGGCTCATCCCATAGGTAGTACTTGGCATCTGAAATTAATTTTTTTCTTTGCACTCTGCTGTACTCCTGGGGTATGAACCTCACAACTTTATAGTTTGCAATGTCTGCAAACCATGGAGCTTCCTGAATGGCAAAGAGTTGCTCATCTGGAAAGGTTTCAGAGATCTCAGTAGAAGGGAGGGACGCCCCAGCTACTGGTTCTATTCGGGACAGATGATCAGCTACCTGGTTCTCTGTCCCTTTTCTGTCTCTTATTTCTATATCAAACTCTTGCAGAAGCAACACCCACCTTATAAGCCTGGGTTTTGAATCCTGCTTTGTGAGTAAGTATTTAAGAGCAGCATGGTCAGTGTACACAATCACTTTTGACCCTACTAAGTAGGACATAAACTTGTCAATGGCATAAACCACTGTAAGTAACTCTTTTTCTGTGGTTGTGTAATTCTTCTGTGCATCATTTAGAACACGGCTAGCATAATAAATGACGTGCAGAAGCTTGTTGTGCCTCTGTCCCAACACTACACCAATGGCATGGTCACTGGTATCACACATTAGTTCAAATGGTAATGTCTAATCTGGTGCAGAGATGACTGGTGCTGTGACCAGCTTGGCTTTCAAGGTCTCAAACGACTGCAGACACTCTGTGTCAAACACAAATGGCGTGTCAGCAGCTAGCAGGTTGCTTAGAGGTTTTGCAATTTTTGAAAAGTCCTTTATGAACCTTCTGTAAAATCCTACATGCCCTAGAAAGCTTCTGATTGCCTTAACATTGGTAGGTGGTGGTAATTTTTCAATTACTTATATCTTTGCTTGATCCACCTCTATTCCCTTGCCTGAAATTTTGTGCCTAAGGACAATTCCTTCAGTCACTATAAAGTGACATTTCTCCCAATTTAAGACCAGGTTAGTTTCTTGGCACCTTTTTAGGACAAGTGCTAGATGATTAAGACAGGAGCTGAATGAGTCTCCATATACTGAGAAGTCATCCATGAAGACTTCCAGGAACTTCTCTACCATATCAGAGAAGATGGATAGCATGCATCTTTGAAAAGTTGCAGGTGCATTACACAGACCAAAAGGCATTCTTCTGTAGGCAAACATGCTAGAAGGGCAAGTGAATGCTGTCTTCTCTTGGTCCTGAGGATCTACTACAATTTGGTTGTAACCTGAATAGCCATCCAAAAAGCAGTAATAATCATGACCAGCTAGTCTTTCTAGCATTTGGTCTATGAATGGTAAAGGAAAATGATCCTTTCTGGTGGCTGTATTGAGCTTTCTGTAGTCAATACACATACGCCATCCTGTAACTGTTCTTGTGGGAACCAGCTCATTCTTTTCATTATGAACCACTGTCATGCTTCCCTTCTTGGGGACAACTTGGACAGGGCTCACCCAGGGGCTATCAGAAATAGGATAAATAATCCCAGCCTCTAGTAACTTAGTGACCTCTTTCTACACCACCTTCTTCATGGCTGGATTTAGCCGCCTCTGTGGTTGAACCACTGGCTTGGCATCATCTTCCAATAGGATCTTATGCATGCATCTTGCTGGGCTAATGCCCTTAAGATCACTTATGGACCACCCAAGAGCTGTCTTATGTGTCCTTAGCACTTGAATTAGTGCTTTCTCTTCCTGTGAGTTTAAAGCAGAGCTTATAATCATTGGAAAAGTGTCACCTTCTCCCAGAAATGCATACTTCAGGGATGGTGGTAGAGGCTTGAGCTAAGGTCTAGGAGGTTTATCCTCTTCCTGAGGAATTTTTAGAGGTTCTTGTATTTCCTCTGGTTCCTCCAGGTTAGGCTGAACATCTTTAAAGATACCCTCAAGCTCAGATTCGAGACTCTCAGTCATATTGATCTCTTCCACTAAAGAGTCAATAATGTCAGTGCTCATGCAGTCATTTGATGTGTCTGGATGTTGCATAGCTTTGACAGCATTCAACTTGAACTCATCCTCATTGACTCTCAGGGTCACTTCCCCTTTTTGAACATCAATGAGAGTTCGTCCAGTTGCTAGGAAGGGTCTTTCTAGGATGAGAGTTGCACTCTTGTGCTCCTCTATTTCCAGCACTACAAAGTCAGTTGGAAAGGCGAATGGCCCAACCTTGATAATCATGTCCTCAATTATGCCTGATGGATATTTAATGGAGCCATCAGCAAGTTGGAGACATATCCGGGTTGGTTTGACTTCTTCAGTCAACCCAAGCTTTCTGATAGTGGATGCAGGTATTAGATTGATACTTGCTCCAAGGTCACATAGGGCTGTCTTAGTACAAGCACCTTCTAATGTGCATGGTATCATAAAGCTTCCTGGATCTTGAAGCTTCTCTGGTAAGCTTTTCAGAATGACTGCACTGTATTCTTCAGTGAGAAACACTTTTTCAGTTTCTCTCCAATCCTTCTTATGACTTAAGATCTCTTTCATGAACTTAGCATAAGAAGGTATTTGCTCAAGTGCCTCTGCAAACAGAATCTTTATTTCAAGAGTCCTTAGATAGTCTGCAAAGCGGGCAAATTGTTTATCCTGTTCCGCTTGGCGGAGTTTCTGAGGATAAGGCATCTTGGCTTTATATTCTTCAACCTTAGTTGCTGCAGGTTTATTCCCTACAGAGGTGGTTGGAGAAGCCTTTTTAGAGGGGTTACTATCAGCACTCTCAGGTGTCTGATTCCTCATTGGTGTTTGAACACCAGGACTGGGTGAGGAATGGGCGTTTAACGCCAACTTTTCCCCCTTTTCTGGCGTTTGAACACCAGAACTGGGCAAGGAATGGGCTTTTAACGCCAACTTTTCCCCCCTTTCTGGCGTTTGAACGCCAGGAGTATTCCTCTCTGGGCTCTTACTATCCTCAGAGGGATTTTGGGCAGTGGTTTGGTTATCCTCTGTCAGTTGTTCCTTTCTTGGCTTTTTGCCACTTTGAGCAGTGTTATTCAATGTCTTTCCACTCCTCAGTTGAACTGCTTGGCATTCTTCTGTTATCTGTTTAGATAACTGCTGTTTTGTCTGATTCAACTGTGATTCTATGTTCTTGTTAGCAGTTTTAGTTTGTTGGAGCATCTCTTTAAATTCTGCTAACTGTTTTGTCATCAGGTGTAATTACTGATTAAGCTCAACAATCTGTTCTTGAGGATTAGGATCAGTAGCTACTGCCATAGCTTCTTCTTTTGTAGAGGACTCATTGCTTGAGTATAGATGTTGATTTCTAGCAACCGTATCTATGAGCTCTTGAGCCTCTTCAATCGTCTTCCTCATATGTATAGATCCACCAGCTGAGTGGTCTAGAGACATCTGAGCTTTTTCTGTAAGCCCATAGTAGAAGATGTCTAACTGTACCCACTCTGAAAACATTTCAAAGGGGCATTTTCTTAGCATACCTCTGTACCTCTTCCAGGCATTATAAAGGGATTCATGATCCTCTTATTTAAAGCCTTGGATGTCCAGTCTCAGCTGTGTCATCCTTTTTGGAGGGTAAAATTGATTCAAGAATTTGTCTGATAACTGTCTCCATGTTTTTATACTTGCTATGGGTTGGTTATTCAACCACATCTTAGCTTGATCTTTTACAGCAAATGGAAACAGTAATAGTCTGTAGACATCCTGATCCACCTCTTTATCACGTACTGTGTCAGCAATTTGTAAGAACTGTGCCAGAAACTCAGTAGGTTCTTCCTGTGGAAGACCGGAATACTGGTAATTTTGCTGCACCATGATAATGAGTTGAGGATTTAGCTCAAAGCTGCTTGCTTTAATGGGAGGTATATAGATGCTACTCCCATATGCAGCTGTAATGGGGTTAGCATATGACCCCAGAGTCCTTCTGGACTGTTCACTTCCACTTAGGTCCATGATGGAGAAAGGGAGATGATATGGATTGCAAGTAGATTATTATTATTATTTTTAAAAATGACCAAAATTAATAAAATAAAACAAATGGAAAATAAAATAAAATTTTGAAAACTAAAAGAAAATAAAATCAAAGCAAATTGAAAACTAAATCAATTAATTAATTAAAAAGATTTTGGAATTAGCAATTAAAAAGATATGATTGAAAATTATTTTGAAAAAGATTTGATTTTTGAAATAAGGAAAGAGAAAAACAACAAAATGACACCAAACTTAAAATTTTTAGAAAATCAAACACAAATTTTCGAAAATTTAAAGGAAAACACAAAGAAGACACCAAACTTAGAATTTTTTTAAAGGTAAAGAAACACTAAAACTATGCAAATTCGAAAAATTAAGAGAAAGTAAAAGCATGCAATTGACACCAAACTTAAAATATGAAATTAGACTCAAATAAAAGACTCTAAACCAACAAAATAAAATACTCCTAATCTAAGCAACAAGATAAACCGTCAGTTGTCCAAACTCGAACAATCCCCGGCAACGGCGCCAAAAACTTGGTGCACGAAATTGCAATCACACTTTTGCAATCCCGCACAACTAACCAGCAAGTGCACTGGGTCGTCCAAGTAATACCTTACGTGAGTAAGGGTCGATCCCATGGAGATTGTCGGCTTGAAGCAAGCTATGGTTATCTTGTAACTCTTAGTCAGGATATCAAGAATTCTCAGGTTTAATTGTGAAAAGTAGAAGAACATGAAATAAATACTTGTTTTGTAGTAATGGAGAACAGGTTGAGGTTCTGGAGATGCTCTATCTTCTGAATCTCTGATTTCCTACTGTCTTCTTCTTCATACACGCAAGGCTCCTTCCATGGCAAGCTGTATGTAGGGTTTCACCGTTGTCAATGGCTACCTCCCATCCTCTCAGTGAAAATGTTCAACGCGCTCTGTCACAGCACGGCTATTCATCTGTCGGTTCTCGATCATGTCGGAATAGAATCCAGTGATTCTTTTGCGTCTGTCACTAACGCCCCACACTCGCGAGTTTGAAGCTCGTCACAGTCATTCAATCCCTGAATCCTACTCAGAATACCACATACAAGGTTTAGACCTTCCAGATTCTCACGAATGGCCGCCAATGGATTCTAGCTTATACCACGAAGATTCTGATTAAGGAATCCAAGAGATATCCACTCAATCTAAGGTAGAACAGAGGTGGTTGTCAGGCACACGTTCATAGGTGAGAATGATGATGAGTGTCACGAATCATCACATTCATCAAGTTGAGGAACAAGTGATAACTTAGAATGGAAGCAAGCGTGATTGAATGAAAAACAGTAGTAATTGCATTAATCCATCAAGACACAGCAGAGCTCCTCACCCCCAACCATGGGGTTTAGAGACTCATGTCATAGAAGGTACAGTATGAAACGTGTAAAGTGTCATGAGGTAAAGATACAATGTCAAAAGGTCCTATTAATAGTGAACTAGTAACCTAGGATATACAGAAATGAGTAAATGACATAAAAATCCACTTCCGGGGTCCACTTGGTGTGTGCTTGGGCTGAGCATTGAAGCTTTCATGTGTAGAGACTTTTTCTGGAGTTAAACGCCAGCTTTTGTGCCAGTTTGGGCGTTTAACTCCAATTTTTGTGCCAGTTCCGGCATTAAACGCCGGGAATTCTGAAGCTGATTTGCAACGCTGGTTTGGGCCATCAAATCTCGGGAAAAGTATGAATTATTATACATTGCTGAAAAGCCCAAGATGTCTACTTTCCAATACAATTGAGTGCGCGCCAATTGGGCTTCTGTAACTCCAGAAAATCTACTTCGAGTGCAGAGAGGTCAGAATCCAATAGCATCTGTAGTCCTTTTTCAGCCTCTGAATCAGATTTTTGCTCAGGTCCCTCAATTTCAGCCAGAAATTACCTGAAATCATAGAAAAACACACAAACTCATAGTAAAGCCCAGAAAAGTGAATTTTAAATAAAAAACTAATAAAAACATACTAAAAACTAACTAAAATGTACTAAAAACATACTAAAAACAGTGCCAAAAAGCGTATAAATTATCCGCTCATCAATAGTCTAACATATGTCACTTAAATTAAAAAAAATAAATAATATGGTATTAATATAATAAGTAATGTTGCATAATATGTTATCAATAAACAGTTGGTCTTTATCTTATTATATACCAACTTATTTAACTTTACGTATATAATTAAATATTATAATTATTTATAAATTAAATATGATTTAAGTATTTAATTTAGTTATTTAAAAAATTATATTAAATAATTATATTATATTTAATTTATTAATAATTATAATAATTAATTATAATTCTATTAATTAATAATTTATATTAATTATTTAAATCATAATTAATATAAGTAATTAAATTAATATTGAATATTAATTATATTATTATATTAAATTAGCCGTTCTAAAACTAGCCGTTGCAAAATTAGCCGTTGAAAACTAGCCATTACTATGTTACCATTATCATTAGCAAATTAATATTTTGTTACTCTATATATACCACTTAGATACACTTCTATTCTCACACTTTCTACTACTCTTCTTCATCTTCTTCCAAGTTTACAAAATCAAAGTTCTGCTAATATTATTTTTTGTTCGAAAGAATGGATCCAAACTGTTCATACCCTGGGTCAAGCTGTCCGACCCGGGATGTTTAGCGAGAAGCCGACCGACCTCTTCAGGTCAGACTATCCGACCTCTTCTCAAAAAGCTCGGCCAATGCCCGACCTTTTCTCAAAGAGCTCGGCCAAATCGCCAAAGGAGCCCAAAGCAGGCCCAAAATGAAGGAACACAGCCCAATCTAAAGGCAGCCAAAGCCCAGAAAGATAAAGGCAGTTCCTCTAAAGATAAGATGACTTCACTCAAAGATAAGATAAGATAAGATAAGATAACTATCTTATCTCCAGAGAGGTCACTCCTCACCATTATAAATACACTGGAGCACCCAAGTATAACTCATACTCTGATTCTACTCAATACCTGTTTAATACCCATGCTAACTTAAGCATCGGAGTCCCTTGCAGGTACCCCCCACCCTCCAGGGACAAAGGATCAGCAGCACCGCCAAGTCCAACACGTCGGACACACCAGCTTCGGCTGCTACACACCTGCCGGACACGTCGGCTCCGACCAGCACAGAAGATCTCGTCTGAGATCGACCTATAGTTTCAGGTAACCCTCGGAACATTGGCACCGTTTTCGGGGAACTTGGAAGTCATCCCACCACCATGACAGACAACCATGACAACGACCACGATTCAGATCTAGAGGATAGAACGCCGCACAAAAACGCGGACACTACACCAAAGGATACTCCTCAACTTAACAACGAAAAGGATTCTCCGAATGCGGGAGCCATAGAGGCGCTTCAAGACCTTTTAAAACAACTGGAAGAAGAAGCCCTACATCAACGAGAGGCTGAGAAAGACCTACAAAGGGAGATAAAGCGACGCCAGGAATTGGAGGACAAACTCCTAAAACTCGAAGCCGATCTCAAGGCCAAAGCTAATCGATCCTCTCATGAGGATAGCTCCTGCAAGGACCAGGATCCATTCACCAAAGAGATCATGAAAGATAACGGACCCAAAGGACTTCAAAGCTCCAGACATGACTCCATACGATGGCACATCAAATTCAAGCCATCATCTTAGCAACTTCAGAAGCAAGATGTATCTCACAGAGGCCTCAGATGCAATCCGTTATTCTTCATCCAGAAGGACAAAGCTAAACACGCACTGAGCCTATTAGGGATCAAGCAAGGAGATTGAGAGAGCCTTCGCAACTACATGGAAAGATTCAACAAAACATGTCTGCACATACAAAGTCTGCCAACAGAAGCATCTATCAGGGGCCTTATCAATGGTCTACGAGAAGGACCTTTTAGCCACTCAATATCCAAGAAGCACCCAAACAGCTCTGAATGAGGTACAAGAACGAGCAGAGAAGTACATCAACATGGAGGAAAACTCTCGACTAGGAGAGATCTCAAAAACAGAACATTCCTACTTCTCTCGGGATAAGGATAATGAGTCCAAGAAAAAAGAAGATCAACATGGAAAGAAGCCTAGAAAATACCATAATTACATCCCTTCGGGTGTCTCTTGTGGATGTCTACCATGAAATATGCAACACTGAGAAGATCCCACCACCTCGCCCAATCCAAAACCAAAGAGGTCGGACGAGTTGAAGGTCCACATCACAACAAAGAGGTCGGACGAGTTGAAGGTCCACCTCACACCAAAGAGGTCGGACGCGTTGAAGGTCCACCTCACACCAAAGAGGTCGGACGTGTTGAAGGTCCACCTCACACCAAAGAGGTCGGAGGAGTTGAAGGTCCACCTCACACCAAAGAGGTCGGACAAAGTTGAAGGTCCATCTCACACCAAAGTGGTCGGACAAGTTGAAAGTCCACCTCACACCAAAGAGGTCGGACAAGTCAAACACCTTACACTAAAGAGGTCGGACAAGTTGAAGGTCCACCTCACACCAAAGAGGTCGGACAAGTCAAACGTCTCACACCAAAGAGGTCGGACGAAGTTGAACGTCCACCTCACACCCCTGAGAGACATGCTCATGGAGGATTCGCAGGAGGAGGGATCTCTAAATCATCTCGCAAAGAACACCTCAAAGAGGGATATTAAGGAAGGGAAAGAGGTTTGAATAGGACAACGGGGTGCAAACAAGCCTTCCGAGATTTCAAAAATTCTTGGGGCAACCACCCATTCTTGCCCGACCAAGGGAAAGTGAAAAAGCTCATATTATACCTCGTAGTGGGAAGTCAAGCAATAGCCTCATCACTAGTTAGAGAAGACAAAAGTGGGCAACAACCCATCTACTTCATCATCAAGGCTCTACAAGGGGCCGAACTAAATTATCAAAAGATAGAAAAGTTCGCCTACGCCCTCATATTCTCTTCTCGACAACTCTGCCCATATTTTCAAGCTCACACTATTAGAGTTCAGACCAACCAGCCAAAAAAGGCATCCTAGGAAAATAGACTTAGCTGGAAGAATCCTACACTACAATCGAGTTATCCGAATTCGATCTTCGACATGAAGCTCGGACAGCCATTGATGAGCGGATAATTTATTCGCTTTTTGGCATTGTTTTTAGTATGTTTTTAGTATGTTTTAGTTAGTTTTTCTTATATTTTTATTAGTTTTTAGTTAAAATTCACTTTTCTGGACTTTACTATGAGTTTGTGTGTTTTTCTGTGATTTCAGGTATTTTCTGGCTAAAATTGAGGGACCTGAGCAAAAATCTGATTCAGAGACTGAAAAGGACTGCAGATGCTGTTGGATTCTGACCTCCCTGCACTCGAAGTGAATTTTCTGGAGCTACAGAAGCCCAATTGGCGTGCTCTCAACGGCGTTGGAAAGTAGACATCTTGGGCTTTCCAGCAATGTATAATAGTTCATACTTTTCCCAAGATTTGATGGCCCAAACCGGCGTTCCAAATCAGCCCAAGAATGCCCGGCGTTAAACGCTGGAACTGGCACAAGAATGGGAGTTAAACGCCCAAACTTGCACAAAAGCTGGTGTTTAACTCCAAGAGGAGTCTCCACGAAAATGTTTCAATGCTCAGCCCAAGCACACACCAAGTGGGCCCGGAAGTGGATTTTTCTGTCATTTACTCATCTCTGTAAACCTTAGGATACTAGTTCTTTATAAATAAGACCTTTTGCTATTGTATTTTCATCTTGGTAGCTATCTTTGAGTAGTTTTATGCTATCTTAGATCATTGGGAGGCTGGCCATTCGGCCATGCCTAGACATTGTTCTTATGTATTTTCAACAGTGGAGTTTCAACACACCATAGATTAAGGTGTGGAGCTCTGCTGTACCTCGAGTATTAATGCAATTACTATTGTTCTTCTATTCAATTCAGCTTGTTCTTATTCCAAGATATTCATTCGCACTCAAGAACATGATGAATGTGATGATTATGTGACGCTCATCATCATTCTCACTTATGAACGTGTGACTGACAACCACTTCCGTTCTACAAGCAAACAAGGCTTGAATGTTTATCTCTTGGATTTTCTTAACCGGAATCTTCGTGGTATAAGCTAGAATTGATGGCGGCATTCAAGAGAATTCGGAAGGTCTAAACCTTGTCTGTGGTATTCTGAGTAGGATTCAATGATTGAATGACTGTGACGAGCTTCAAACTCGCGATTGTGGGGCGTTAGTGACAGACGCAAAAGAATCACTGGATTCTATTCCGACATGATCGAGAACCGACAGCTGGATAGCCGTGCCGTGACAGGGTGCGTTGAACATTTCCACTGAGAGGACGGGACTGTAGCCATTGACAACGGTGATGCCCAACATACAGCTTGCCATGGAAAGGAGTAAGAAGGATTGGATGAAGACAGTAGGTAAGCAGAGAGACGGAAGGGACAAAGCATCTCCATTCGCTTATCTGAAGTTCTCACCAATGAATTGCATAAGTATCTCTATCTCTATCTTTATGTTTTATTCATATATCATCCATAACCATTTGAGTCTGCCTGACTGAGATTTACAAGGTGACCATAGCTTGCTTCATACCAACAATCTCCGTGGGATCGACCCTTACTCGCGTAAGGTTTATTACTTGGACGACCCAGTGCACTTGTTGGTGAGTTGTGCGAAGTTGTGTTTATGCCATGGTATTGAGCACCAAGTTTTTGGATTCATTACCGAGGATTATTTGAGTTGTGAAAAGTAGTGATCACAATTTCGTGCACCAAGTTTTTGGCGCCGTTGCCGGGGATTGTTTCGAGTATGGACAACTGACAGTTCATCTTGTTGCTTAGATTAGGTATTTATCTTTAGAGTTCTTAAGAATGAATTCTAGTGTTTCAAGGTGATGTTCTTATCATCACCAAAGCTGATTGATTGTTATCAATTTAGCTCTTGAATGTAATGTCCTACTGAAGCTTGGCTAGCCATGTCTAATTCCTTTAGACTAAAGCTTTAGACTAACATTGCATGATTCTTGGAATTCTCATTAAGAATTTTGATACATTTATTTTCTTTTCCACTTACTTTTCGAAAAAAATCCAAAAAAATTACAAAATCATAAAAACAAAAAATATTGCATGTTTCTGTTCTTCTTGCATTCATTCATGTGTCTTAAGTGATCTTCAAGATGTTCTTGATGATTTCATTGCTCTAATCTTTAAATTCTCTTGACTTGAGTGTTTTGTGTTTCTCATGTGCATTCTCATTTTGTTAGTGTCAGTAGTATACAAACTGCTAAGTTTGGTGTCTTGCATGCATTGTTATTTGATTGTAGTTGCATTTTGATTATTCCTCATTATTAAAAATCCAAAAATATTTTTAATTTGTGTCTTTTCAAGTCAATAATACAGGGAATTGAAGATTCAGAACATACAACAGAGGAATTATACAGAAAAAGCTGGGCGTTCAAAACGCCCAGTGAGGAAGGCAAACTGGCGTTTAAACGCCAGCCAGGGTGCCTGGCTGGGCGTTTAACGCCCAAAAGGGTAGTGCTTTGGGCGTTAAACGCCAAAATGTGCACCATTCTGGGCGTTTAACGCCAGGATGGCACAAGAGGGAAGATTTTGTTTTCAAATCAATTTTTTTTCAAGTTTTCAAAATCTTTTCAAAATGAAATCTTTTTCAAATCATATCTTTTTAATTAAATCTTTTTCAAAATCAATTTCTTTCCATTTTCAAAAATACTTGCTATCAATTAATGATTTGATTCAACATTTCAAGTATGTTGCCTTTTCTATTGAGAAAGGTTTAATGTTTGAATCATATCTTTTCTTGTTAGCCAAATCATTAATTTTTAAAATCAAATCTTTTTAAATTGTTTTTCAAATCATATCTTCTCAATCATATCTTTTAAAAACCATAACTTTTCAATCATATCTTCTTAATCATATCTTTTTCAAAATAGTTTTCAATCATATCTTTTTGATTTCTAATTTCAAAATCTTTTTCAAAAATCACTTGATTTTTTTTCAATCTTAGTTTTCGAAAATCAATTACTATTTTTCAAAATGTTTTTAAAATCTTTTACTTAATTTTCGAAAATTTCTTCCCCTCTTCTCACATCCTTCTATTTATGGACTAACACTATTCCTCAAGGAACAATTCGAACTCCATCTCTTTTGATAAGTTCGAATTCTTCTACCTCTCCTTCTATTTTTCTTTTCCTCTGACACCTCAAGGAATCTCTATACTGTGACATAGAGGATTCCATATTTTCTTGTTCTCTTCTCTTTCATATGAGCAGGAGCAAAGACAAAAGCATTCTTGTTGAGGCTGACCCTGAACCTGAAAGGACCTTAAAGCGAAAGCTAAGAGAAGCTAAGGAACAACTCTCTGTAGAGAACCTAACAGAAATCTTCAAAGAAGAAGAACCCATGGCAGCCGAAAACAACAACAATGCCAACAATGCAAGGAAGGTGCTGGGTGACTTTACTGCACCTACTCCCGACTTCTATGGGAGAAGCATCTCTATCCCTGCCATTAGAGCAAACAACTTTGAGCTTAAGCCTCAATTAGTTTCTCTAATGCAACAGAATTGCAAGTTCCATGGACTTTCATTGGAAGATCCTCATCAGTTTTTAGCTGAATTCTTGCAAATCTGTGACACTGTCAAGACTAATAGGGTTGACCCTGAGGTCTACAGACTTATGCTATTCCCTTTTGCTGTAAGAGACAGAGCTAGGATATGGTTGGACTCACAACCTAAAGAAAGCCTGAACTCTTGGGAAAAGCTAGTCAATGCCTTCTTGGCAAAGTTCTTTCCACCTCAAAAATTGAGTAAGCTTAGAGTGGAAGTCCAAACCTTCAGACAGAAGGAAGGAGAATCCCTCTATGAAGCTTGGGAAAGATACAAACAATTAATCAGAAAGTGTCCTTCTGACATGCTTTCTGAATGGAGCATCATAGGTATTTTCTATGATGGTCTGTCTGAACTGTCCAAGATGTCTTTGGATAGCTCTGCTGGAGGATCTCTTCATCTGAAGAAGACGCCTACAGAAGCTTAAGAACTAATTGAAATGGTTGCAAATAACCAATTCATGTACACTTCTGAAAGGAATCCTGTGAACAATGGGACAAATCAGAAGAAAGGAGTTCTTGAGATTGATACTCTGAATGCCATATTGGCTCAGAACAAAATATTGACTCAGCAAGTCAATTTGATTTCTCAAAGTCTGTCTGGAATGCAAGCTGCACCAGGCAGTACTAAGGATGCTTCATCTGAAGAAGAAGCTTATGATCCTGAGAACCCTTCAATGGAAGAGGTGAATTACATGGGAGAACCCTATGGAAACACCTATAATTCTTCATGGAGAAATCATCCAAATCTCTCATGGAAGGATCAACAGAGACCTCAACAAGGTTTCAACAACAATAATGGTGGAAGAAACAGGTTTAGCAATGGCAAGCCTTTTTCATCATCTTCTCAGCAACAGACAAAGAATTCTAAGCAGAACCACTCTGACTTAGCAACCATGGTCTCTGATCTAATCAAAACCACTCAAAGTTTCATGACTGAAACAAGGTCCTCCATTAGAAATTTAGAGGCACAAGTGGATCAGCTGAGCAAGAAAATTACTGAACTCCCTCCTAGTACTCTTCCAAGCAATACAGAAGAAAATCCAAAAGGAGAGTGCAAGGTCATCAACATGGCCGAATTTGGAGAGGAGGAAGAGGCAGTGAACGCCACTGAGGAAGACCTTCAATGGACGACCACTGGCCTCCAATGAGTTCCCTAATGAGGAACCATGGGAATCTTAGGCTCACACTGAGACCATAGAGATTCCAATGGATTTACTTCTGCCATTCATGAGCTCTGATGAGTATTCTTCCTCTGAAGAGGATGAGTATGTCACTAAAGAGCAAGTTGCTAAATACCTTGGAGCAATCATGAAGCTAAATGACAAGTTATTTGGTAATAAGACTTGGGAGAATGAACCTCCTTTGCTCACCAAAAAACTGGATGACTTGTCTAGGCAGAAATTACCTCAAAAAAGACAAGATCCTGGGAAGTTTTCAATACCTTGTACCATAGGTACCATGACCTTCAAGAAGGCTCTGTGTGACTTAGGGTCAAGTGTAAACCTCATGCCTCTCTCTGTAATGGAGAAGCTAGGGATCTTTGAGGTACAAGCTGCAAGAATCTCACTAGAGATGGCAGACAACTCAAGAAAACAAGCTTATGGACTTGTAGAGGATGTTTTGGTGAAGATTGAAGACCATTACATCCCTGCTGATTTCATAGTCCTAGAGACTGGAAAGTGCATGGATGAATCCATCATCCTTGGCAGACCCTTCCTAGCCACAGCAAAGGCTGTGATTGATGTTGATAGAGGTGAACTGATCATTCAAGTGAATGAAGAATCCTTTGTGTTTAAGGCTCAAGGATATCCCTCTGTCACCATGGAGAGGAAGCATGAAGAGCTTCTCTCAAAACAGAGTCAAACAGAGCCCCCACAGTCAAACTCTAAGTTTGGTGTTGGGAGGTTCCAGCATTGCTCTGAGTATCTGTGAGGCTCCATGAGAGCCCTCTGTCAAGCTACTGACATTAAAGAAGCGCTTGTTGGGAGGCAACCCAATGTTATATTTAATCTATTTTCCTTTGTTATTTTATGTTTTCTGTAGGTTGATGATCATGAGAAGTCGCAAAATCAATTGAAAAAGCAAAAACAGAATGAAAAATAGAAAGAAAAACAGCACACCCTGGAGGAGAACTTGCTGGTGTTTAAACGCCAGTAAAGCTAGCAAATGGGCGTTTAACGCCCAATCTGGCACCATTCTGGGTGTTTAACGCCAGAAAGGGGCACCAGACTGGCGTTAAACGCCAGAAAAGGGCAAGAAGCTGGCGTTAAATGCCAGAAATGGGCACCAGCCCGGCGTTTAACGCCAGAATTGGCATGAAAAGCAATTTTGCTCACCACTTGGTGCAGGGATGACTTTTCCTTGACACCTCAGGATCTGTGGACCCCACAGGATCCCCACCTACCCCACCACCCTCTTTCTTCTTCACCCATTCACCAATCACCTCAACCACTCTTCCCCAAAAACCCTTCACTTATCAAATCCCATCTTTCTCTTCACCACTCACATCCATCCTTCATAAAACCCCACCTACCTCACCATTCAAAATTCAAACCACTTTCCCACCCAAACCCACCCATAATGGCCGAACCCTACCCCTCTCTCCACCCCTATATAAACCCATCTTCACTCCTTCATTTCACACACCCTAAACACTACTTCTCCCCCCTTTGGCCGAACCACAAAGCCACCTTCATCTCCTCTATTTTTCTTCTTCTTCTACTCTCTTCTGTCTTCTTTTGCTCGAGGACGAGCAAACCTTTTAAGTTTGGTGTGGTAAAAAGCATTGCTTTTTGTTTTTCCATAACCATTTATGGCATCCAAGGCCGGAGAAACCTCTAGAAAGAGGATAGGAAAGGCAAAAGCTTCCACCCCCAAGTCATGGGAAACGGAGAGATTCATCTCAAGGGTGCATCAAGACCACTTCTATGAAGTTGTGGCCTTGAAGAAGGTGATCCCCGAGGTCCCTTTCAAACTCAAAAAGAGTGAATATCTGGAGATCCGACATGAGATCCGAAGAAGAGGTTGGGAAGTTCTTACCAACCCCATTCAACAAGTCGGAATCTTAATAGTTCAAGAGTTCTATGCCAATGCATGGATCACCAAGAACCATGATCAAAGTGTGAACCCGGACCCAAAGAATTAGCTTACAATGGTTCGGGGGAAATACTTAGATTTTAGTCCGAAAAATGTAAAGTTGGCATTCAACTTGCCCATGATGCAAGGAGATGAACACCCTTACACTAGAAGGGTCAACTTTGATCAAAGGTTGGACCAAGTCCTCACAGTCATTTATAAGAGGGCGCCCAATGGAAGAGAGATTCAAGAGGGAAGCCGGTTCAATTGAGAAGGCATGACCTTAAGCCTGTGGCTAGGGGATGGTTGGAGTTTATCCAACGCTCAATCATTCCCACTAGCAACCGGTCCGAAGTTACTCTAGACCGGGCCATCATGATCCATAGCATCATGATTGGAGAAGAAGTAGAAGTTCATGACGTCATAGCCCAAGAACTTTATAAGGTGGCGGACAAGTCCTCTACTTTGGCAAGGTTAGCCTTTCCTCATCTCATTTGTCACCTCTGTTATTCAGTTGGAGTTGACATAGAGGGAGACATCCCCATTGATGAGGACAAGCCCATCACTAAGAAAAGGCTGGAGCAAACAAGAGATCCCACTCATCATGAAATCCCTGAGATACCTCAAGGGATGCACTTTCCTCCACAAAACTATTGGGATCAAATCAACACCTCCCTAGGAGAATTGAGTTCCAACATGGGACAACTAAGGGTGGAGCACCAAGAACATTCTATCCTCCTCCATGAAATTAGAGAAGATCAAAGAATCATGAGAGAGGAGCAACAAAGGCAAGGAAGAGACATTGAGGAGCTCAAGCACTCCATAAGACCTTCAAGAGGAAGAACAAGCCGCCATCACTAAGGTGGACCCGTTCTTTAATTTCCTTGTTCTTTATTTTTCAATTTTTCGAAAAATCATGCTTATGTTTATCTATGTTTGTGTCTTGTGATCATTAGTGTCTTAGTGTCTATGCCTTAAAGTTATGAATGTCCTATGAATCCATCACCTTTCTTAAATGAAAAATGTTCTTAATTGAAAAAGAGAAGAATTGCATGAATTTTAAATTTTATAACAGATTAATTATTTTGATGTGGTGGCAACACTTTTGTTTTCTGAATGTATGCCTAAACAGTGCATATGTCTTCTGAATTTGTTGTTCATGATTGGTTGGCTCTTGAAAGAATGATGAAAAAGGAGACATGTTACTGAGGATCTGAAAAATCATAAAAATGATTCTTGAAGCAAGAAAAAGCAGTGAATACAAAAAAAAAAGAGAGAAAAAAACGAAAAAAAAGGAGGAGAAAGAGAAAAAGAAAGAAAAAGAAAGAAATAAAGTTGTGATCCAAGGCAAAAAGAGTGTGCTTAAGAACCCTGGACACCTCTAATTGGGGACTCTAGGAAAGCTGAGTCACAATCTGAAAAGGTTCACCCAATTATGTGTCTGTGGCATGTATGTATCCGGTGGTAATACTGGAAGACAGAGTGCTTTGGGTCACGGCCAAGACTCATAAAGTAGCTGTGTTCAAGAATCATCATACTTAACTAGGAGAATCAATAACACTATCTGGATTCTGAGTTCCTAAAGAAGCCAATCATTCTAAATTTTAAAGGATAGAGTGAGATGCCAAAACTGTTCAGAGGCAAAAAGCTAAAAGCCCCGCTCATCTAATTAATACTGATCTTCATAGATGTTTTTGGAATTCATTGCATATTCTCTTCTTTTTATCTTATTTGATTTTCAGTTGCTTGGGGACAAGCAACAATTTAAGTTTGGTGTTGTGATGAGCGGATAATTTATACGCTTTTTGGCATTGTTTTTAGTATGTTTTTAGTATGTTTTAGTTTGTTTTTCTTATATTTTTATTAGTTTTTAGTTAAAATTCACTTTTCTGGACTTTACTATGAGTTTGTGTGTTTTTCTGTGATTTCAGGTATTTTCTGGCTGAAATTGAGGGACCTGAGCAAAAATCTGATTCAGAGACTGAAAAGGACTGTAGATGCTGTTGGATTCTGACCTCCCTGCACTCGAAGTAAATTTTCTGGAGCTACAGAAGCCCAATTGGAGCGCTCTCAACGGCGTTGGAAAGTAGACATCCTGGGCTTTCCAGCAATGTATAATAGTCTATACTTTGCCCAAGATTTGATGGCCCAAACCGGCGTTCCAAATCAGCCCAAGAATGCCCAACGTTAAACGCCGGAACTGGCACAAGAATGGGAGTTAAACGCCCAAACTGGCACAAAAGCTGGCGTTTAACTCCAAGAGGAGTCTCTACACGAAAATGCTTCAATGCTCAGCCCAAGCACACACCAAGTGGGCCCGGAGGTGGATTTTTCTGTCATTTACTCATCTCTGTAAACCTTAGGCTACTAGTTCTTTATAAATAAGACCTTTTGCTATTGTATTTTCATCTTGGTAGCTATCTTTGAGTAGTTTTATGCTATCTTAGATCATTGGGAGGCTGGCCATTCGGCCATGCCTAGACCTTGTTCTTATGTATTTTCAACGGTGGAGTTTCTACACACCATAGATTAAGGTGTGGAGCTCTGCTGTACCTCGAGTATTAATGCAATTACTATTGTTCTTCTATTCAATTCAGCTTGTTCTTATTCCAAGATATTCATTCGCACTCAAGAACATGATGAATGTGATGATTATGTGACGCTCATCATCATTCTCACTTATGAACGCGTGACTGACAACCACTTCCGTTCTACAAGCAAACAAGGCTTGAATGTTTATCTCTTGGATTTTCTTAACCGAAATCTTCGTGGTATAAGCTAGAATTGATGGCGGCATTCAAGAGAATCTAGAAGGTCTAAACCTTGTCTGTGGTATTCTGAGCAGGATTCAATGATTGAATGACTGTGACGAGCTTCAAACTCGCGATTGTGGGGCGTTAGTGACAGACGCAAAAGAATCACTGGATTCTATTCCGACATGATCGAGAACCGACAGCTGGATAGCCGTGCCGTGACAGGGTGCGTTGAACATTTCCATTGAGAGGACGGGACTGTAGCCATTGACAACAGTGATGCCCAACATACAGCTTGCCATGGAAAGGAGTAAGAAGGATTGGATGAAGATAGTAGGAAAGTAGAGAGACGGAAGGGACAAAGCATCTCCATTCGCTTATCTGAAGTTCTCACCAATTAATTGCATAAGTATCTCTATCTCTATCTTTATGTTTTATTCATATATCATCCATAACCATTTGAGTCTGCCTGACTGAGATTTACAAGGTGACCATAGCTTGCTTCATACCAACAATCTCCGTGGGATCGACCCTTACTCGCGTAAGGTTTATTACCTGGATGACCCAGTGCACTTGCTGGTTAGTTGTGCGAAGTTGTGTTTATGCCATGGTATTGAGCACCAAGTTTTTGGATTCATTACCAAGGATTATTTGAGTTGTGAAAAGTAGTGATCACAATTTCGTGCACCAGCCATCAAATCACAATATCTGGCCGACTTCATTACAGAGTACACTGACACCCCGAAAACTCCTACAAAATAGAATCTCTACATGGACGACTCTTCAAACAAAACCAGGAGTGGTGCAGCTGTAATTATAAAAAGCGATCAGGGAAGCCAAATCAAGCTAAATAACCAAGCTGAACGAGGCACTACTGGCTGGTTTAAGGCTAGCTAAAGAAGGTAGGAGCTTACCGTGTCCAGTGATTCACAAGTAGTCACCTCACAAATAGAAGGGAGCAACCAAGCTGAGGATCCCACCATGAAAAAATACCTCGGGTAATTCGGGGGACCCTGGACAAAACCAGAGAACAGCTCAGACAATTCGGGGGGCCCTGGACAGAAACAAAAAATAGCTCGGACATTTCGGGGAATATAAAGTCTAACACATACCTCGGGAGCAGAATGCCCGAGCTGATGCACTTTCAAAATCAGCCAGCACCAACTGCTCGGACAATTCGGGGAATATGAAGTCCGACACATACCTCAGAGACAGAATGCCCGAGCTGATGCATTTTCAAAAATAGCCAACACCAAACCAGGGGGCAATAACAGAAGCCTCATCTAGGCTACATTACAAGACCACAACAAGGAAGGAAAACAAACCCTCTCCTCAGGGTCTGGCGACACTAACTCATAATTCTTCTCCTCATCCCTATCCCTACAAATTCTACGGAACCTCCTAAGTCGCACAAAGTACTCAGGGTCAGCCACAGTAACACGCATTAAAACTATGGAATCCAGTCAATCAGACATGCCGTCCGGGATCTTAGTAGACATCTCAGTAATATTTTTTCAAGAAGACATAAGTCAACCATGGGTTATTACCAAACAACTCAGACAAATAAGGAAACAACTCGGACAATAACAACAAAACATCAAGTGTCAGATACAACAGTAAAAGGGAAACCCCAAGACTCACACGAAAGTCCAGGGGCACCCTTTGGAGGCAACAAGAGAGCAAAAACCCAAATACAAAGTCAAAGCTTTACATCAAAAGCATGCTAACTTCTACATTGCCCCACCAGAGGAGCTCATCAATGTAACATCACCTTGGCTGTTCGCAGAATAGGGACTCGACCTCCTCGGACCCTTTTCCCAAGGATCGGGACAAGTCATGTTCCTCATTGTAGGGGTGGATTACTTCACAAAATGGATTGAGGCAGAGCCCCTAGCTAATGCCACTGCTCAAAGAAGTCGGAAATTCTTGTACAGAAACATTGTTACAAGGTGTGGGGTTCCTTACCCCATCACCACAGACAATGACACTCAATTCACAGACGCAGGCTTTACAAAGTTGGTAGCCGACTTGAAAACAAAGCACCAATTCACATTCGTAGAACACCCACAGGCTAATGGACAAGCAGAAGCTGCCAATAAGGTCATACTAGCCGGGTTAAAACAGAGGCTACAGGACGCAAAGGGAGCTTGGGCTGAAGAGCTCCCACAAGTCCTATGGGCATATCGGACAACTCCACACTTCACCACAAAGGAATCACCTTTCCGATTAGCTTACAGAATGGAGGCAATGATCCCAGTGGAGGTCGAAGAAGGATCGCTCAGACTGATCTACAACAGTGAAGAGGCCAACTTCTAACTTCAAAAGGAAGAACTCGACCTACTTCTAGAAATCTGAGAAAGAGCTCGGACCAAGCAAGAGGTGTTAAAACGTCAAATGGCCTCAAGATACAATCGGAAGGTAACCTAGCAACGACGATCTCATCCTAATCTGAAATGACATCAGAATAGGTCGGTCAGGAGAAGAGAAGCTAGCAGCCAACTGGAAAGGATCATACCAAGTTGTTCAGAAGAACTGGGGAAAGGTTACTACAAAGGTGTCCAACCTCGAGGGGCAAGAGCTACCAAGGTCATGGCATGCCTGCAAAGGGCGCCAGGCCGAGATCCAAAAAGATTGCCCGACCTAGAAAGGTAAGTACTAACATGTACACACTCTTATCTTCATTTTATTAAAAAATTGCAGATTCCCTAAAAAGTTTCCTACCAAGACGCCCGACTACGGCAGGTCGGCAAGGTGAACACCAGATTCACCGCCCAATCACGACAAAGTCGACAAGATGAAAACCAAATTCATCGTCCGATTACAAAGCGACAAGTCAGCAAGGTGAAAACCAACTTCACCGCCCGACCACGATGAAAACCGAATTCATCGTTTGATTTTGACAAAGGTCGACAAAGTGAAAACCAAAATTCACTGCTCTACAAACTCCCAAGACGCATTAATCTGAAGCATTCATCGTCCGGTTATAAAGCAACAGATCCACAGAAAGTGAAGAACAGATTCACTGTACGATCTCGATAGGAATGATCGTCCGACAAAGGTGAAAACGCGATTCACCTAAAGGACGATCAAACCGGGACAGAAACCACCATCTACAAATCGGCAAAGATGAACACAGAATAATGCAAGAAGTTATCGAAAGTGATCCCAAAAAGAACCTGACGAGGTCTTATGGATTGCTATATAATAACTTAAAAAGACTGGTCGACACTAAAAAGTCGGACCAAGTCAACCCAAGTTATCAGCAAATCCCTGAAAAGAGATCTGGCCAACCCTATTAAAGAGGAATTGCTATAACTTAGAAGAGATCGACCTAACGAAGTCGGTCTCCTACAAGACAAGTTATAAAAGTAATCCCTGAAAGAGACCTAACAAAGGTCCAAGAAAGAGGATTACAAAAATAACTTAGAAGAGATCGACCTAACGAAGTCGGTCTCCTACAAAACAAGTTATAAAAGTAATCCCTGAAAGAGACCTGAACAAGGTCCAAGAAAGAGGATTACAGATATAACTTAGAAGAGCCCGACATGACAAAGTCGGCCCAAACGACAAAAGTTATAAAAGTAATCCCTGAAAGAGACTTGAACAAGGTCCAAGAAAGAGGATTACAGAAATAACTTAGGAGGACCCGACATGACAAAGTCGGCCAAAGCGACAAAAGTTATAAAAGTAATTCCTGAAAGACACTTGAACAAGGTCCAAGAAAGAGGATTACAGACATAACTCAAAAGAGACCGACAAGAAGAAGTCGGACCAAACAAAAGCAACAGCTTGGACCGACAAGAAGAAGTCAGACCAACGAAAGCTACATCTTGGACCGATAAGAAGAAGTCGGACCAACGAAAGCTACAGCTTGGACCGACAAGAAGAAGTCGGACCAACGAAAAACGTGCACTAAAATGGACATAGCTCCGCCCAAAAAGCCACGGCTCCACGACAAGGCTATCAAAATTGCTCAGAATGACTAAAAAGTGTTCTACGAAAACACTAAAAGGTCGTCGGACAAATTAGCCCCAAGGACCACCTCGACCAAGCAGAAAGTAGACAAAATCAGAAGTGATCAAAAGAGGTCGGACAACAAAGTACCGACACTCTACAAAGATCCACAAAAACGGACAAAGACATCTCGCAAACGGCCAGAGGAAGGCCAGGAATGTTTTGCTAAAAGGTACAAAGTCTTGAAAAAAGATACTACTTAAAAAGCGAAAAGCATAGCCTCAAAGACAGAGCTAAAAAGTCATGCAAACAAACTATAAAAAGGTTCCCCATCGGAACACTACCTAAAAAGTTGTTGGATTATGACTAAAAAGCCCGAACAAACAAGTCGGAAGAAGGCTGAAAAGTCCCCTCAACAAAGTAAAAGGGGCAATACCAGAATCACACAAGGAGAAACTACTCAACGATCGACCAAAGTTAGGATGCTTGAGCACGACTTCCCCGAAGAGATCGAAACTCTGAAAGCACGGTCTCATGGAAAAGTCCGAACTCAAGCAGGGGCAAAGTCGTACAGGTCGACATCAGCTAAGAAGAGGCACAAGTACAATCTCAAAAAAGAACAAGCCAAAAGGTTGGGAAACAACTTAAGGCTCAAATGTGCTTAGCCAAAAGGGATACAACTCCACTCAAAGAAGGCACAATCTCAAACAGGGCTACGAACAACATCCAAGACTAAAAAAAGGTTCTATATAAAGAACACTAAAAAGTCATTGAACAAATCACTAAAAGTCCGGATATCAAGCCGCAAGGACAACTTCGCCAAAGCAGAGGGTTGTCAACACAAACTTAAAGCAAGGCGTGATCCAGAAGGCAAGGGTAGAAAACCCACGCTACCACTCAAAAGAGGTTGGACTGTGAAGTACCAAACCTCTAGAAAATCTGCAAGATTGCAAAGCAATGAAGAAACAAGCAAGACAGATGCTTGAGCACTACTTCCAAAGAGATCGAAGCTCTGAAAAGCACGATCTCATGGAAAGATCGAACTCAAGCAGGGGCACTATTCATACCCTGGGTCAAGCTGTCCGACCCGAGATGTTTAGCGACAAGTCGACCGACCTCTTCAGGTCAGACTATCCGACCTCTTCTCAAAAAGCTCAGCCAATGCCCGACCTCTTCTCAAAGAGCTCAGCCAAATCACCAAAGGAGCCCAAAGCAGGCCCAAAATGAAGGAACACAGCCCAATCTAAAGGCAGCCAAAGCCCAGAAAGATAAAGGCGGTTCCCCTAAAGATAAGATGACTTCACTCAAAGATAAGATAAGATAAGATAAGATAACTATCTTATCTCCAGAGAGGTCACTCCTCACCATTATAAATACACTGGAGCACCCATGTATAACTCATACTCTGATTCTACTCAATACCTGTTTAATACCCATGCTAACTTAAGCATCGGAGTCCCTTGCAGGTACCCCCCACCCTCCGGGGACAAAGGATCAGCAGCACCGCCAAGTCCAACACGTCGGACACACCAGCTCCGGCTGCTACACACCTGCCGGACACGTCGGCTCCGACCAGCATAGAAGATCTCGTCCGAGATCGACCTACAGTTTCAGGTAACCCTCGGAACACAAACCAACTCAACTTTTTCTTCAATTACTTACAAAACTTTTCTCAAATTCCAAATACCCAACAATCTCAAACCGCAAACTCTCAAGTTCCAAATCAAAATTTCACACTACTGAATACATTTCAAAATCCAAATCCACAAAATCTTTTTAATTTCAATTTTCAAGCTCCTTATAATAATCAATTTCCTACATTCCAACCGCAAAATCAAAATTTACAAACACCACATTTTCCATTTTCATCCATATTTAACCCCTCTATCGGAAATATTACTCCAACTTCCTTGCCGTTTCCAACTCAATTTAGTGCATCCAGACATAACTCATCTAGTGTTGGTGGCTCTTCTAACCCATTCTCTCAAACTCCTATACAATCTAGTCCAAATTCATAATATTCAGAATTTACCAACCCTCGTGAATTAGATGCTATCGACCTCAATGATGATGATATTGAAGATCAGAGGCAAGATACTATTCAACACTGGCATTGAAAAGAGGATGAGATGCTGATCAGTGCATGGTTAAATGTTTCAACTGACCCTATAGTTGGTACCAATCAAAAGAAAAAAACATTTTGGAGTTGAATTCATAGCTACTATGTATAATTTTGCTCCGACATGACAAGGGGGTTGTTGCATGTAAGAAACGATGGTATAGATCAACAAGGCTGTTGCACAATTTGCTGGTTGCTACGATCAAGCTAGTCGAAATATAAGGAGTGGTTCAAACGCTGATGATATAAAGGAGTTGGCCTATAAAATTTATTCCATAAATTACGGTAAAAAATTCACTTTTGAGAGGCATTGAAACATGCTTCAGTTGGAGCAAAAATGGAGAAGCCAACTACCTACACAGAGTGGCGACTCGAAGAGAACCAATGTTAGTGCAACGGGAGCATACTCATCCTCATCAAACCCAGAAATACCGTTGGCTGACGAACCCGGTGTGGACTCTCCCGTTCACCCACAAGGATCAAAGAAGAGCAAGCAAAAAGGTAAGGGAAAAGCACAAATGTCTGAAGATTTTAGCGAAAAGAAATCATCGGTTGTTAAAAAATTATCTCTCATGGAAGATATTAAGAATGTTAGAGAAAAGAAACTAATAGATAGGGAAAAAGAAAGAGAAAAGGAGAGGGAACATAGAGCAAAGATTATGGCAATAAAAAAGAATGAGTTACAAATTCAAGCCACAATAAAAGAACAAGAATTACAAACTCAGAGGTATATTAAAGAAATGGAGATAAATGCAAAAGAAAGGAAAATGGAAAGGATGGCCAAGGAAAGGGAAAGGGAAATGGATATGCAAATACTTAATGCTGACACGTCTACAATGAGTGAAAAATGACGAGTTCTTCATGAGATTGCATATGAGAAAATAATCGCCAAGTGGTTTACTTAATGGTTCCTTGTATTCGTAGAGTTATGTAGTATGTTCTTATTTTTATTGCGTATTACTGGTATGTGATGTAGTTTGTTTTATTTATTTCCGATGTAATTTTTTAAATTAGTCAATATTATTGTGCCGTTATTGTTCATGAAAGTGACCGTTGCAAAACTAGCCGTTAAGTAGCCGTTGAGGAGTAGGTACTTATTGCAGACACATTTATAAATATCAACTATCAAGGACTCTGCAACTCCACTTCAACTCTTCTTTCTCACCTCGAAAGAAAACTAAAAATTACATTTCTAGATATGGCTAAAAATTTTGATGATATGTTTAATGAGGCTTTGTATGGCAAAAGAAGACGGCAAGATAACACATTCATAGATAATTGGATCGATGAGTGTTTACTTGAAGATTCAGAAGAAGAAGATATCGATAGAAGCTCTATCCCAACTCCTCGTAGATGGATCAACAGAGATCGAGAAGCAGGACATGATTGCCTTTTCCAATATTACTTCGCAGATGAACCGGTGTATAATGTTGACATTTTCCGACGGAGATTTCAAATGAGAAGACATGTGTTCCTTCAGATAGTAAATGCTCTCTCAAATGGCTATCCGTATTTCCAACAGATAGTTGATGCAACTGGAAGAAGAGGTTTGTCACCACTCCAAAAATGTACCGCTGCGATACGGATGTTAGCATATGGCGTAGCAGCTGATGCTCTTGATGATTATGTGCGCATAGGTGAGAGCACTACAATTAAATTCTCGGAAAATTTTGTTGAAGGTGTCATTTTGGTGTTCGAGGATGGATACTTGCGAAAACCAAATCCAAATGACGTTCGACGCCTGCTACAAATGGCGGAGGGTCGTGGCTTTCCTGGCATGTTGGGTAGCATTGACTGCATGCATTGGCAATGGAAAAATTGTCCAAAGGCGTGGAAAGGTTTGTACATGAGTGATTATCATGGGGTTGCAACCATAGTACTTGAGGTTGTAGCATCTTCAGACCTTTGGATATAGCATGCATTCTTTGGAGTTTCTGGTTCAAATAACGATATCAACGTGTTAGATCATTCTCCAATATTCGATGATATTCTAAATGACCGTTCTCCGAAGGTAAATTATACTATTAATGGTAACAATTATATTATGGGATACTATTTAGTAGACGGTATTTATCCTGAATGAGCCACATTTGTCAAATCAATCTCAAAGCCACAAGGAGAGAAACACAAGTTATTTGCACAATACCAAGAAGGGCAAAAAAAAGATGTGGAGCAAGCATTTGGAGTGTTGCAAGCACGCCTTGCAATTATACGTGGTCCAGCTCGCTTTTGGGAAAAGAAGAAATTTGCCAACATAATGAGAGCTTATATTATATTACATAATATGATTGTTGAGGATGAAAGAGACACTTATGTAGGAAATTTTGCTCAAGGCTTAGAGTATGATGATGTCGAAAATGACTTATCACAACCTCAGCTTGGAGAAGATGATTTTGCACTATACCATTAATTTCTCCAAAGAAATGCCCAACTTCGAAATAGGCAGCAGCATAGACAATTGAAAGAGGACTTGATTGAACACATATGGCAATTTCACAATGCTTGTTGTCAACTATAGAGTTTAATTATGTTTTTCTTTGTATTAAGTAATTTTACAAATTAGTGTAATCCCGAATTATATATTGTGTATCATTGTTATATATGAATTTATTTAATATTAATATCTTTTAATAGCAAATTATTTTAAATTTATAAATTTAAATTATATTATTAAAAAAATTAATTACATTTATTTTAAGTATTTTAATTAATTAATTAAGTGGGACCACAATAGGGACTAAAGTTAGTTCCTCCTAATAGAGAAGAGAGAGATGCTTTGAGTTCCTATTTATTATTTATGACATAAAAGCTGATGTGGAGTTATTTTTTATGACAGGTAGGCCATAAACAGGAATTGGGATGAGTTTCCTACCAGAGATGGTCTCAGAGAAATGAGACATAATAAATAGCAGGTATTTGTTCTAATTCTGCTACTCAATCTCCTAAAATGTCAAATTTTGTAAAGCCAAGCAACAACTAGATTGGTTTTTCTATATAAATCTAACCGATGTAATCTAATCTTGTTAAGTTTGTACTGGATTAGTTGATTAATTTTGGCAAAAACAAAAATATTTCACATACATTTCATCATTCTCTTTAAACTGTATTATAGCCCATGATTCATCAAAGACCTTTAAAGAATGGCTAACTTTTCATTTTTTTTGAAATCGCCCTTAATTATACTATAGCTTATGGTGTTCATTTCTTTTACTCTTCTTGTTTTTTTTTTTTGGATCAAGCAGAGAGCATTGGAATGATAATGGTTTTTGTTCATTGAACATAAAATTCATAAAATACAACAAGCCTATGATTCTACATTTCTCAATTCCCACTTCATTAACATAAATTGAAAATGTCAAAGTGGTCCGGAGATGTTATTGCATGGCACAAACTTTGTTTTTCTTATGTTTTTGAAAAATGAAAATACTCACGAGACTAGTTTGAAACAAAAAATCAACAATACAAGGCTAGTTAGTACCAAGTACTATAATAAGACTAATTAGTAATTATATTTATTTATACTTTGCAAATTATAAAGTAGCTAACAGAAGTATAAAACTTGATTGTTTACCAAAAAGAGATATTTTGACACTTGTATCTTCACAAATCTCAAGTCAGAAAATGAGATTCTTATTTTTCACAAACTCCATAGAACAAAACAGAACTCCAAAAACACTCAAGTCTACATCAGAACACATGGAACAAAGATATTAACAAAACATGCACTACAAAATAAGAAAGCAGGATGAGTTTTCAGTGATTACACATGTTGAGCTAAGTTTAATATTGAGTTTTATATATATGATGACAAAAATTATTTGGGGTGAAAGTTCAAGTTAGATTAATGTGTGTGCTAAGTGATGTAGGCCCATTTATATGTTGCTTCAGCCCAAGTCAGTATTACTTTAGCAACTTAAGGTGTTACAACTCCAATACTTAAGCCCATTACTTGCTAATAAGCAACAAATCAGTACATGAGCCAAGAGAGAGAGCATCGAATACAAATGGTGGGAACAAAAAGAAGAAAAAGCAAAAAGGACATTTGGTATTACACAAGGACAGCTGTAACACCAAGACAAAAACAAGGACAGCTGGGGACACTCTCATTACAAAGGACATCAGCAAATCAAAATGCAGGAGATCACAAGTAAAATTTGGAAGAGAAAAACAAAAACGCAGAGTTATGAACAACAGTTGGAATGGCTCAAATATGGAAGTGCTTTGCATGCCAAGGAAGAAAGCAGCTCCAAAGACAACAGAGGTTGGGGATCAGACCTTCCAACAAGCAGTGTTAGTAGAGCAGGATGAGCAAGAACTACATGCCAGCACAGACAGCTCCAACGGATAGCTGAGACAAGGAAATGGAAGAGGCAAATTAGAGAGCAAGCTGAAGATATAAAACCAACCTCATTCCAACAGTTCAAGACAAGAAAAAGAGAGCAAATTCAGGAGCATCTTCTCAACACATTTGAGCTGAAATCTTTTTTTCTACTAGAGATTCATTTATGATTTTATTTGTTATGCCTATCTTGTGTCTTCCTTTGTATTGAGAAAAGGCTAAATATGTGAGTTGAAAAAGTCATGAGAGAAAAGGCAAGAGTAATGCACTAAAGAGCCACTGAAATTCTGTGTATTTGACTCATTGAACTAGGATTAGTTCTCCTTGCCAAGTTGTGTTAGCACTTGGTAAGTTTGAATCTAAGTAGATTCCCCTTTCAAGTTAGGACAGCACTTTAGGTTGCTGAGCTTTGGTGAAGAAAGCTTAGTGGTAGATACTAGTTGAATTAGGTTGTAATTCAATAGTATTGGTGATTGAAATCAGTGGATTATAGTGAAAATTCCACCATGGTTGTGGTGGAAACTAGACGTAGGATTCATGGCACTTAGAATCCGAACTAGGACACATGCTGACCTCTTTCTCTTCTTCCCTTCTCTATTTCTGTTCTGCACATGAGACAAAATGAAAAAATCTCCTACATTTTTAGCTTCTGCAAAAACAGAGCTTGAAAAGTTAATTTTGAGCAAACTTGATTCAACCCTCCCTTCTCAAGTTCAATCAATTCCATCAATTGGTATCAGGAGCAAGGTCTCAAGGAGTCAAGCTTCACAGCTTGGAGTAAAGATTCATGGCCAATAATATGGATCCTAAAATCATGGCGTTCACACCCACTGAAGGGCAGTCAAATAACAGACCTCCATACTTCAATGGCAGCAACTATTCCTACTGGAAAGAGAGAATGAGAAATTTTGTGCAGTCAATCGACTACAACATTTAGAAGATTATTCTCAATAGACCAAACGTCGCAACTAAGTAAAAAGTTGATGGAAAAGTTGTGGCAAAATAAGACAATGAGTGGACAGAGGAAGAAAAGAAGAAGGTTGAACTCAATACAAAGGCAATCAACCTGATGCATTGCGCAATAAGTTTTAAAGAATACAGAAAGTGTCAAGGTGCAAGATGGCTAAAGAAATATGGGACAAGTTCAGACTCACCCATGAAGGCACCAAACAAGTGAGGGAGACCAGAATTGATATGCTGATGAAGGAGTATGAAATGTTCAACATGAAGAAGGAAGATTGCATCGATCAAATGTTTGAAAGGTTTTCAATAATCATCAACAATCTGGATGCCATGGGAAAGAGCTATTCCAAAGAAACCTTGGTGAGAAAAATCTTAAGGAGTCTTACAAAGAAGTGGAAAGTAAAAAGCACAGCCATCTCTGAAAGAAATGATTTGATCAAAATCACATATGATGAGTTAAGAGGCAAGCTACTGGCCTATGAGACCACTCACATGTCTCAAGACAAAGATGACAAAAAGAAAAGTGTAGCACTGAAATAAAAAATGACAGCCAAAGAAGAGGAATCTGATGACAGTTTCTCGGATGAAGAAATGGTGCTCTTTGCAAGAAAAATGAGAAGATTACTGAGATTCAAAAACAAAGACAAAGGAAGCTCTTCATCCAAAGACTTCAAGAAGGATTAAGTCAAGTTCACATGCCACCACTACAAGGAACCAGATCACTTCAAGTCAGATTGTCCTCAGTTAAAGAAAGGCGAAAAATCGAAGAAGGACAAAAAGAAAGTGATGATGGCAACATGGAAAGACTTGGAGAATGACACCAGTTCTGAAGACTCAGATTAAGAATCTCAACTATGCTTGATGGCTGATCACGATGATGAAGATGAGGTAGATCTTTTTGACCTATCTATTGATGAATTGCACTACATTATCAAAGACATTACTATGAATTCTAAGAAACTCTTAGATAAGTATGTTAAGTGCAAGAAAGATAAATAGGCATTGAGAGCTGAAAATGATTTTCTATTGGAAAAAGTTAAGGCAACCGAAGCTTGTGATGAAAATTCTTTAAAAGAAGAAAACAAGGTTTTAAGAGCTGAATTAAACAAATTCAAACACAAACATACAGTCACTGCGTCCACTAATTTGATTGCTGAAAATAAAGAGCTGAATGAACAAATTAAAAACGTGAATAAATACTTAGCAAAATTTGTTCAAGTTTTCCAAAATCTTGATAAATTACTTGCTTGTCAAAGTTTTGGTGGTGAAAAATATGGACTTAGATTCAAAGAGGAAAGTAAGGTTGTTTTCAAACAAAATGTTAAAAAATCTAAAGCTTCCTATTCTAAGATTTTCAAACAAAAAATTTTCAGCAAACCTAAAAAATTAGTGAGCAAGAACCATTGCTACAAGTGCAATAGAAAAGGTCATGATCCTCAACAATGCTTCATCTTTCTAAGGTGTTTTGGTAATGATAATAAATTATATAAAGTTGTTCATAATTTTAATGCTCTTGGGCAACCAAGAAAATTTCACATCAAAGGATCCAAATGGATTTAGATACCCAAGGTTAGTTGAAGAACATGTAGGTTTGTCATACATCCAAGAAGAAATTGGACATGTGGTATCTTGATAGTGGATGTTCAAGGCATATGACTGGAAATGATACTTTTTTCATTAAACTCAACAAGTATGATGGAAGATTTGTCACTTTTGGAGATAATGGTAAAGGTAAAATAATTGCCATTGGTAAGGTTGGCAAAGATTTTTCTACTTGCATTGATGGTGTCTTTTTGGTTGACGGGTTAAAGTATAATCTTTTGAGCATAAGTCAATTGTGTGACCTTGGATATGCTATAACTTTTAGAAAATCTTATTGTAGGGTCATTAATGAAAAAACAGGGGTTGTTTTATTTGTTGCCAAAAGAATTGATAATGTTTATGGTCTCACACTAGATGATCTTAAAGTTCAAATGTGACTTATTTTTCTTTAATGGAATATGAAAAATGGATGTGGGATGAGAGATTAGGACATGCTAGTATGTTCCAAATCTCTAAGCTTGTTAAAAAGGGCTTAGTGAGAGGTCTTCCTAATATTAAATTTGATAAGGACATCACTTGTGATGCTTGTCAAATGGGTAAACAAACAAAAATCTCTTTTAAACTCAAGGAAGATGTCTCAACTAAGAAACCATTGGAGCTGTTGCATCTTGATCTGTTTGGACCAACTAGGACTCAAAGTCTTGGAGAAAAAAGTTATGGCATGGTTATTATGGATGACTATACTAGGTTTGGTTGGGTGTTCTTTCTAACTCATAAACATGAAGCATTTTCTGTTTTTGAAAAATTCAGCAAGAAGATTCAAAATAAAAAAAAGTTTAAAAATTATTTCAATTAGAAGTGATCATGGTAAAGAATTTGAAAATCAGTACTTTGAATCTTTTTGTGATGAATTAGGCATATCACACAACTTCTCATGTCCTAGAACACCACAACAAAATGGTGTTGTGGAAAGAAGAAATAAAAGTTTACAAGAAATGGCATGAGCTATATTGTGTGAATATGTGGTTCCCAAATTCTTGTGGACTGAAGCTGTGAATACAGCTTGTTACGTTTTAAATTGAACCCTCATAAGAAAACTTTTGAAGAAAACTCCATATGAACTTTAGAAAGGACACCCTCCCAATCTTAATTACTTTCGTGTGTTTGGCTGCAAATGTTTTATATTGAATATTAAAGAAAATTTGGGAAAATTTGATCCTAAAACACATGAAGGCATTTTTCTTGGTTATTCCACTAATAGCAAAGCTTATAGAGTAAATAACAAGAACTCTAAAACTATTGAGGAGACCATGCATGCCACATTCTATAAATCTAACTCTGTTCCTAGTATTTGTATTGATGATAGTCCAGGTTTTGAAGCTGAATTGCCTAAGATCACTGAGTCAGATCCTTAAAATTCGAGTTCTCATAAAACTGCACCTGCTAGTTGCAAAAATATCAATTCTTCCGGAGACAATTTGGAATCATCTCCTGTTGCAGCAGATAATACTGATGCAGAGGCCATTGTGGATCAAGAGGAACCTAAACCCAGACCAAAAGGCCAAGAGAATGGAAATTTTTGAAGAATTATCCTGAAGAGTTCATAATAGGTGATCCCTCCAAAGGAATGACAACTCGTTCATCTTTGAAAAAGAGCTGAATCCAACAACATTGCTCTCATATCAAAGATTGAACATCAAAATATTCAAGAAGCACTTGCTGATCTATCTTGGGTATTAGCCATGGAGGAGAAATTACAGCAGCTTGAGAAGAATCAAGTTTGGACCTTAGTGCCTCACTCAAATGGAAAGAAAGTCACTGGCCAAAATGGATTTTCAGAAACAAATTGGGTGAAGATGGAACTATTGTCCGAAACAAAGCAAGATTGGTTGCTCAAGGCTATGATAAAGAGGAAGGGATTGATTTCGATGAATCCTTTGCACTTGTAGCTCAAATGTAAGCAATCAGATTGCTCCTAGCATATACAGCTCATTGCGGCTTCAAGCTATTCCAAATAGACATAAAGTGTGCATTCCTCAATGGTATCATAGATAGAGAGGTCTATGTGGCTCAACCTCTTGGATTTGAAAACAAAACTTTTCCTAACTATGTTTTCAAACTTGCTAAAGCCTTATATGGTTTAAGACAAGCTCCTAGAGCTTGGTATGAGATGCTTAGCTCATTTTTATTAAAAAATAATTTTCAAAGAGGAGCCATCGACACCACTCTATTTATTAAGAATTACAATGATCATTTTATTCTTGTGCAAGTGTATGTTGATGATATTATTTTTGGTTCTGCTGATGAGGCTTTGTGTGCAGATTTTGCTAAGCTAATGACAAGTGAATTTGACATGAGTATAATGGGAGAATCAACTTTCTTCCTGGGCTTGCAAATCAAGCAAACTGCAGAAGGTATTTTTGTGCATCAAGAGAAATATGCCAAGGAACTTGTCAAGAAATTTGGGCTGGAATGTGCCAAGCCGATGGAAACCCCAATGCATCCAAATATCAAGCTTGACAAAGATGAACAAGCAAGGGATGTTGATGAGACACGTTACAGAGGGATGATTGGTTCTTTAATGTATCTAACCTCCTCAAGGCCAGATATCATACAAAGTGTTGGAGTGTGCTCAAGGTTCCAATCAAAGCCTAAGGAATCTCATCTCTCAGCTGTCAAGAGGATCATCCGATATGTGCTTGGTACCACTAATTATGGTTTATGGTATCCCAAAACTGATTTCTTTCAATTAGTGGGTTATTATGATGCAGATTTTGATGGGGACTGAATTGATAGAAGAAGCACAAGTGGCATATGTTACTTTCTTGGAAAATCACTCATTGTATGGTCAAGCAAGAGGTAAGCAATAGTGACACTATCCACTGCTGAAGCTGAGTATATTGCAGCCTCTTCTTGTTGCTTTCAATTACTATGGTTGAAAACTCAGTTAGCTGATTATAAAATGAACATATCTAATATTCTATTATTTTGTGACAATATGAGTGCTATCAATATTTCAAAGAACCCTATTTTGCACTCAAGAACAAAGCACATTGAAGTTAGATTTCATTCTATAAGAGAACATGTGCAAAATGAAAATTTAGATATTCAGTTTTTGAAATCTGAAGATTAACAAGCTGATATTTTCACTAAACCTCTTATTGAAAAGAGATTCTGCAAGTTACGTACTGCATTGGGCATTCTTGATTTAGCTAATTTTTCTCAACTTTCTGCTATTCTGGTTTAAGTGTTTTGTCTCATAGATCGCAATGAGATTTTTCTGGGCAGATGATGAGTGGATTCATTAATTTGATTTGCCACTATTTGGACTCGTTGGAGGTGGTGCACGAAATTGTGATCACTACAACTTCGCACAACTAACCAGCAAGTGTACTGGGTCGTCCAAGTAATAAACCTTACGCGAGTAAGGGTCGATCCCATAGAGATTGTTGGTATGAAGCAAGCTATGGTCACCTTGTAAATCTTAGTCAGGCAGACTCAAATGGGTATAGATGATGAATAAAACATAAAGATAAAGATAGAGATACTTATGTAATTCAATGGTGGGAATTTCAGATAAGCGTATGAAGATGCTTGGTCCCTTCCGTCTCTCTGCTTTCCTACTGTCTTCATCCAATCCTTCTTATTCCTTTCCATGGCAAGCTTATGCAAGGGTTTCACCGTTGTCAGTGGCTACCTCCCATCCTCTCAGTGGAAATGTTCAACGCACCCTGTCACGGCACGGCTATCCAGCTGTCGGTTCTCGATCGGGCCGGAATAGAATCCAGTGATTCTTTTGCGTCTGTCACTAACGCCCCGCCCTCAGGAGTTTGAAGCACGTCACAGTCATTCAATCATTGAATCCTACTCAGAATACCACAGACAAGGTTAGACCTTCCGGATTCTCTTGAATGCCGCCATCAGTTCTCGCCTATACCACGAAGACTCTGATCTCACGGAATGGCTGGCTCGTTTGTCAGGCGAGCGCTCGGTTGTCAGGCGATCAACCATACATCGTGTATCAGGAATCCAAGAGATAAACATTAGAGCCTTGTTTGCTTGTAGAACAGAAGTGGTTGTCAATCACTTGTTCATAAGTGAGAATGATGATGAGCGTCACATAATCATCACATTCATCAAGTTCTTGAGTGCGAATGAATATCTTGGAATAAGAACAAGCTGAATTGAATAGAAGAACAATAGTAATTGCATTAATACTCGAGGTACAGCAGAGCTCCACACCTTAATCTATGGTGTGTAGAAACTCCACCGTTGAAAATACATAAGAACAAGGTCTAGGCATGGCCGTGAGGCCAGCCCCCAAATGATCTAAGAACTAGATGTCCGAAGATCATAAGATGAAAATACAATAGTAAAAGGTCCTATATATAGAGAACTAGTAGCCTAGGGTGTACAGAGATGAGTAAATGACTTAAAAATCCACTTCTGGGCCCACTTGGTGTGTGCTTGGGCTGAGCATTGAAGCATTTTCGTGTAGAGACTCTTCTTGGAGTTAAACGCCAGCTTTTGTGCCAGTTTGGGCGTTTAACTCCCATTTTGGTGCCAGTTCCGGCGTTTAACGCTGGGAATTCTGAAGGTGACTTTGAACGCCGGTTTGGGCCATCAAATCTTGGGCAAAGTATGGACTATCATATATTGCTGGAAAGCCCAAGATGTCTACTTTCCAACGCCGTTGAGAGCGCGCCAATTAGGCTTCTGTAGCTCCAGAAAATCCACTTCGAGTGCAGGGAGGTCAGAATCCAACAGCATCTGCAGTCTTTTTCAGCCTCTGAATCAGATTTTTGCTCAGATCCCTCAATTTCAGCCAGAAAATACCTGAAATCACAGAAAAACACACAAACTCATAGTAAAGTCCAGAAAGGTGAATTTTAACTAAAAACTAATAAAAATATACTAAAAACTAACTAGATCATACTAAAAACATACTAAAAACAATGCCAAAAAGCGTACAAATTATCCGCTCATCACAACACCAAACTTAAATTGTTGCTTGTCCCCAAGCAACTGAAAATCAAATAAGATAAAAAGAAGAGAATATGCAATGAACTCCAAAAACATCTATGAAGATCAGTACTAATTAGATGAGCGGGGCTTTAGCTTTTTGCCTCTGAATAGTTTTGGCATCTCACTCTATCCTTTGAAATTCAGAATGATTGGCTTCTTTAGGAACTCAGAATCCAGATAGTGTCATTGATTCTCCTAGTTAAGTATGATGGTTCTTGAACACAGCTACTTATTGAGTCTTTGGCCGTGGCCCAAAGCACTCTGTCTTCCAGTATTACCACCGGATACATCCATGCCACAGACACATAATTAGGTGAATCTTTTCAGATTGTGACTCAACTTTGCTAGAGTCCCCAATTAGAGGTGTCCAGGGTTCTTAAGCACACTCTTTTTGCCTTGGATCCCAACTTTATTTCTTTCTTTTTCTCTCTTTTTTTTTCGTTTTCTTTTCTCCCCTTTTTTTTCGTTTTTCTCTTTTTTTTTCTTTTTTTTTTGTATTCACTGCTTTTTCTTGCTTCAAGAATCATTTTAATGATTTTTCAGATCCTCAGTAATATGTCTCCTTTTTCATCATTCTTTCAAGAGCCAACATTCATGAACCACAAATTCAAAAGACATATGCACTGTTCAAGCATACATTCAGAAAACAAAAAGTATTGCCACCACATCAAAATAATTAATCTGTTATAAAATTCAAAATTCATGCAATTCTTTTCTTTTTCAATTAAGAACATTTTTTTATTTAAGAGAGGTGATGGATTCATATTTATAACTTTAAGGCATAGACACTAAGACACTAATGATCACAAGACACAAACATAGATCAACATAAGCACTAAAATTCGAAAAACAGAAAAATAAAGAACAAGGAAATTAAAGAACGGGTCCACCTTAGTGATGGCGGCTTGTTCTTCCTCTTGAAGATCCCATGGAGTGCTTGAGCTCCTCAATGTCTCTTCCTTGTCTTTGTTGCTCCTCTCTCATGATTCTTTGATCTTCTCTAATTTCATGGAGGAGGATGGAATGTTCTTGGTGTTCCACCTTTAGTTGTCCCATATTGGAACTCAATTCTCCTAGGGAGGTGTTAATTTGCTCCCAATAGTCTTGTGGAGGAAAGTGCATCCCTTGAGGCATCTCAGGGATTTGATGATGAGAGGGGTCTCTTGTTTGCTCCATCCTCTTCTTAGTGATGGGCTTGTCCTCATCAATGGGGATGTCTCCCTCTATGTCAACTCCAACTGAGTAACAGAGGTGACAAATGAGATGAGGAAAGGCTAACCTTGCCAAGGTAGAGGACTTGTCCGCCACCTTATAGAGTTCTTGGGCTATAACCTCATGAACTTCTACTTCTTCTCCAATCATGATGCTATGAATCATTATAGCCTGGTCTAGAGTAACTTCAGACCGGTTGCTAGTGGGAATGATTGAGCGTTGGATAAACTCCAACCATCCTCTAGCCACGGGCTTGAGGTCATGCCTTCTTAATTGAACCGGCTTCCCTCTTGAATCTCTCTTCCATTGGGCGCCCTCTTCACAAATGTCAGTGAGGACTTGGTCCAACCTTTGATCAAAGTTGACCCTTCTAGTGTAAGGATGTTCATCTCCTTGCATCATAGGCAAGTTGAATGCCAACCTTACATTTTCCGAACTAAAATCCAAGTATTTCCCCCGAACCATTGTAAGCCAATTCTTTGGGTTCGGGTTCACACTTTGATCATGGCTCTTGGTGATCCATGCATTGGCATAGAACTCTTGAACCATTAAGATTCCGACTTGTTGAATGGGGTTGGTAAGAACTTCCCAACCTCTTCTTCGGATCTCATGTCGGATCTCCGGATATTCACTCTTTTTGAGTGAATAAGGGACCTCGGGGATCACCTTCTTCAAGGCCACAACTTCATAGAAGTGGTCTTGATGCACCCTTGAGATGAATCTCTCCATCTCCCATGACTCGGAGGTGGAAGCTTTTGCTTTCCCTTTCCTCTTTCTAGAGGTTTCTCCGGCCTTGGATGCCATAAATGGTTATGGAAAAACAAAAAGCAATGCTTTTACCACACCAAACTTAAAAGGTTTGCTCGTCCTCGAGCAAAAGAAGAAAGAGGAGAGTAGAAGAAGAAGAAATGAGGAAGAAGGGAATGGCTTTGTGTTCGGCCAAAGAGGGGGAGAAGTGGTGTTTAGGTTGTGGGAAAATGAAGGAGTGAAGAAGGGTTTATATAGGAGAGGGGGGCTCATGGTTCGGTCATGTATGGGTGGGTTTGGGAGGGAAAGTGGTTTGAATTTGAAGGGTGAGGTAGGTGGGGTTTTATGAAGGATGGATGTGAGTGGTGAAGAGAAAGATGGGATTTGATAGGTGAAGGGTTTTGGGGGAAGAGGTATTGAGGTGATTGGTGAATGGGTGAAGAAGAAAGAGGGTGGTCGGGGTTGGTGGGGATCCTGTGGGGTCCACAGATCCTGAGGTGTCAAGGAAAAGTCATCCCTGCACCAAATGGCATGCAAAAATGCGTTTTTTGCCAATTCTGGCGTTAAACGCCGGGCTGGTGCCCATTTCTGGCGTTTAACGCCAGGTTCTTGCCCTTTCCTGGCGTTTAACGCCAGTCTGGTGCCCCTTTCTGGCGTTAAACGCCCAGAATGGTGCCAGACTGGGCGTTAAACGCCCAACTGCTAGCCTTACTGGCGTTTAAACGCCAGCAACATCTTCCTCCAGGGTGTGCTGTTTTTCTTTCTGTTTTTCATTCTATTTTTGCTTTTTCAATTGTTTTTGTGACTTCTCATGATCATCAACCTACAAAAATAAAATAACAAAGGGAAATAGATAAAATATAGTAAGTGTTCATACCCTGACCGAGCTCCTTCTAAACTCGGTAAGTTCATAGAAAGTCCGACCTCGTCCCAAGGCCCACGCCTGAGGTCGGACCTCGGACAAATAAACTAAGAAGGCCCATCAAAAGGAACGAAGCCCAAAAACCTAAAGGCCGAAAAGGCCTAGGAAAGGCGGTTCCACAAAGATAGGGATAAAACCCCCAAAAGATAAGATAAGATAAGAATATCTTATCCTGGGAAGATCACGGCTAACTACTATAAATACACTGGAGCACCCAGGTATAACACACATTCTATATTCTACACATATCTGCTTGGACCCATGCTAACTTAAGCATCGGAGTGTCATTGCAGGTACAACCCCCAGCCGCTCAGCACACCAAGCTCGGGTCACGGAACCCCCACCTCGGGTCTTGCCAGACGACCGAACTACACGTTTCAGGTAACCCCCGAAATATTGGCGCCGTTGCCGGGGACCCTGGAAGTCATCCCTTTACCATGGCAGACAACCCTCTCAACAATGACCACGCTGCATCAGAACAAGAGGAGGAAGTCGACACCGGAGAACGACCGGACAGCCCTCTATCACCACGCGCTCCAGGAGGAAACAAACAGAATCGCCCAAAGACATCACTCCCAAACAAAGATCCACAAAATCTCGAAAAAGAAAAGAGCTCGGAAATTCTAGAAGCAGTCCGGGCACAACAAAACCGACTCAAAAAACTCGAAGAGGACATAAAGAAGCAAAAAGAAACTGAGCAAGATCTGAGAAGGGAGGCTCGCAAGCGCAGAGAATTAGAAGAAAAACTGCGGAAAATAGAGGCCAACCTGAAAGATCGGACAGAACACAACACTACCCCCGAAGGCAACCATGATCCCTTCACGCAAGAGATCATGAAGGAGAAGGTGCCGCGAAACTTCAAACCACCCGATATGGATCTCTACGACGGCACTACCGATCCAAGTCACCACCTCAGCAACTTCAGAAGCAGAATGTACCTAGTTGACGCCTCAGACGCAATTCGGTGCAAAGCCTTCCCCACCACTCTCACCAAGTCAGCCCTAAAGTGGTTCGACAACCTGCCACCAAGATCGATCACCAGCTTCGAAGACCTAACCAAGAAATTCCTAACAAGGTTCTCCATTCAAAAGGACAAGGCAAAACATGCCCCCAGTCTACTCGGAATCAAACAAGGTAACCAAGAAACTCTCCGAGAATACATGGAGCGATTCAACAAAGCCTGCCTGGACATACAACACTTACCCACTGAAGCAGCTATCATGGGACTGGCAAACGGCCTAAAGGAAGGACCGTTTAGCCAATCCCTATCCAAACGATACCCGACCTCCCTATACGAGGTGCAAGAGCGGGCAGAAAAATATATCAACATGGAGGAAACCTCCCAGCTAAGAGACCCTTCTAGGAAGGAATCAACCTACCCACTCCGAGATCGAGATCGGGAACAGAAGAAGAAAGAAGAACCCAACTCGGACAAGCCACGGAAGTACCACAACTACACCCCCCTCCGAGTCTCCCTGGTAGACGTCTACAGAGAAGTATGCCACACCGAAAAAATTCCACCGCCCCGACCTCTAAAACACAAGAGAGCGGGGAGAGATCGGTCCGAATACTGCGAATATCACAAGCTCTACGGTCATTCTACCAACGACTGCCACGACCTAAAGAATGTTATAGAAAAGCTAGCCAGAGAAGGAAAGCTCGACAGATACATAGCAGAGAAAGGAGAAGAGACCAGGAAGAGAAGACGAGGAGACAATGAAGGTTGGGCCGAACAAATCCCGCGAACCCCTGAAAGACACGTTCACATGATAAATGGAGGTTTTGCAGGCGGAGGAACATCCAGATCCTCGCGAAAAAGACACCTCAAAGAAGTCTATCATGTCCGAGAAGACAGTCCCCTGCCCGAGTTGCCCACTATCTCATTTACCCGAGAAGATGCTCAAGGGATAATACCCAGGCACGACGATCCAATGGTGATCACCGTTATTCTAGCAAACGCCAACTTACATCGAACCCTGATTGACCAGGGAAGCTCAGCAGATATCCTATTCAAAGCGGCCTTCGACAAGCTCGGACTTGAAGAAAAAGAGCTAAAAGCCTATCCCACCGACCTATTTGGGCTAGGGGACACCCCGATCCATCCCTTAGGATACATCTCGCTACACACCACCTTTGGAAGAGGCGAGCAATCTAAAACACTAAGCATCGACTACATTGTAGTCAACGTCACTTCAGCATACAATGCCCTCATTGGGCGACCAACCTTAAACAGACTGGCAGCTATAGTCTCGACCCCACACCTCTGTATGAAGTTCCCTACCACAAAAGGAATCGCTACCCTAAAAGGCGACCAAAAACTAGCACGGCGATGCTACAACGAAAGCCTAAGCCTAAAAGGGAAAGAGATCAACACGATAGAACTCGGACGAGTTCAAGCCCGAGAAGATCTTCGGCCACAACCAGAGGGAGAAACCAAAAAAGTCCAGATTGGGAGCACACCTGAAAAAATAACAAACATAGGAGCAAATCTCGAGGCAGGCCTAAAAGAGGAACTCATAAACCTCTTAAAGGAGAATTCCGACCTCTTCGCCTGGAAAGCCTCCGACATGCCAGGCATAAGCCCCGATCTGATGTGCCACAAGCTATCAGTGTATCAGGGATCCCGACCTGTCCAACAAAGACGCAGGAAGCTCGGGCCCGAACGCATGCAAGCAATAGAAGAACAAGTACAAGCACTATTAGATGCAGGGTTCATTAGGGAAGTAAAATACCCCCTATGGCTCGCAAACGTGGTCCTGGTAAAAAAGCCTAATGGAAAATGGAGGATGTGCGTCGACTACACGGATCTCAACAAAGCCTGCCCCAAAGATCCATATCCGCTACCAAACATCGACGCCTTAGTAGACGCAGCCTCAGGTTATAGATATCTCTCCTTCATGGACGCATACTCGGGATACAACCAAATCCCGATGTATGGACCTGACCAAGAAAAGACCTCGTTCATAACCCCAAGGGCAAACTACTGCTACATAGTAATGCCCTTCGGGCTGAAGAACGCAGGGGCAACCTACCAAAGGCTAATGAACAAAGTGTTCTCAGAGCACATCGGACTACAACTGGAGGTGTACGTCGACGACATGCTGGTAAAGACACAAGAAGACAGAAACTTACTGACCGACCTCACCAGTGTCTTCGGCACCCTCAGAAAACACAACATGAGACTTAACCCGACAAAGTGCACCTTCGCCGCAGAAGCCGGAAAGTTCTTAGGTTTCATGATGACTCAAAGGGGCATCGAAGCAAACCCGGACAAATGCCAAGCAATACTCAATATGAAGAGCCCGACGTGTGTTAAAGAAGTACAACAACTGAATGGAAGGCTGGCCGCCCTATCAAGATTCTTGGCAGGGTCAGCGATAAAGTCACTACCTCTCTACTCACTCCTAAAGAAAGGGAAACCCTTCTCATGGACCCCGGAGTGCGAAAAAGCCTTTCAAGAATTCAAGGAGTTCCTCGGGCAGCCACCAATCCTAACCCGACCTGTAAAAGGGGAAGAGCTCGTACTATACCTCTCGGTCGGACATCGAGCAGTCGCTTCAGCATTGATACGAGAAAATGACCAGGGACAACACCCCGTATACTTTGTAAGCAAGGCACTACAAGGGGCCGAATTAAACTATCAGAAAATAGAAAAATTCGCCTACGCCCTAGTGTTCACAGCTCGGAGGCTCCGTCCCTACTTTCAGGCCCACACCATCAAAGTCCGGACAAACCAACCCATGAGACACATCCTACAAAAAACAGACCTGGCGGGACGAATCCTACAATGGGCGGTGGAACTGTCCGAGTTCGACCTCCACTACGAAGCCCGGACTGCCATAAAATCTCAGTATCTAGCCGACTTCGTCGCAGAATACACTGAGACCCCTGGAACCCCACTCTCATGGAACCTGTATGTCGACGGGTCCTCAAACAAAACAGGAAGTGGAGCAGGGGTTATACTCGAAAGCGACCAAGGAACGCGGATAGAACTATCCCTAAAATTCGAGTTCCAGGCTTCGAACAACCAAGCCGAATACGAGGCCCTACTAGCGGGGCTAAAACTAGCCGAAGAGGTCGGAGCCCAGAAAATCACAATCTTCAGCGACTCCCAGGTCGTCACATCACAAGTAAATGGAAGCTACCAGGCCAAAGACCCAACTATGAAGAAATACCTGGACCAAACACAGGCACAATTACGCCACTTTTCAGAAATACAGATCCAGCACATACCTCGGGAACAAAATGCCCGGGCAGACGCCCTCTCAAAGCTTGCCAGCACCAAGCCCGGAGGCAACAACAGAAGTCTCCTCCAGGAAACCTTACGATCTCCCTCCGTGCTAAGAGAGGAAGAAACGCTAAATATATCCGACCAACAGCAAGGATGGATGACCCCCATACTCAGCTACCTGAAGTCGGGAACTCTCCCCGCCGAAAGAAAGGAAGCTAAAAGACTCACGAAAGACGCCCAGAATTATACACTAATTCACGACGTATTATACAGAAGAGGATTCGCAAACCCCCTCCTTAGGTGCGTCCCGACCTCAGAGACAAAGAGCGTCCTCGAAGAAGTCCACGGAGGCATGTGTGGGAACCACCTCGGAGCTCGGGCATTATCCAAAAAAGTAATCCGAGCCGGGTTCTACTGGCCAACTTTACAAAAAGACGCCACGGAGTTTGTGAAAATATGCCCCCTGCCAAAAACACGCCAATTTTCACAAGGCACCACCCGAAGACCTTATCAGCATCACCGCACCATGGCCCTTCGCAAAATGGGGACTTGACCTACTCGGCCCGTTCCCCCAAGGACCGGGGCAAGTCAAATACCTCATAGTAGGGGTCGACTACTTCACAAAGTGGATCGAAGCTGAACCTTTAGCCACCATTACGGCTCAAAGAAGCCGGAAATTCCTATACAAAAACATTGTCACAAGGTTCGGAGTCCCCTACTCCATTACAACAGACAATGGAACACAGTTCACGGACACAAGTTTTCAGAACTTGGTGGCCGAACTAAAAATCAAACAGCAATTCACCTCAGTCGAGCACCCACAAGCCAACGGACAAGCAGAAGCCGCAAATAAAGTTATCTTGACCGGATTAAAACGAAGATTCCAAGAGGCAAAAGGGGCATGGGCCGAGGAGCTCCCCCAGGTACTATGGGCATATCGGACAACTCCACACTCTACAACGGGAGAATCGCCATTCCGACTAGCTTATGGGATGGAGGCAAAGATTCCTATCGAAATAGATGAAGGGTCACCCAGAGTCATCTTCTACAACGAAGAAGGTAACCCACAGGCTCAAAAGGAAGAACTCGACCTCCTCCCCGAGATCCGAGAAAGAGCCCGGATCCGAGAAGAAGCCCTAAAACGACGAACGGCCCTTAGATACAATCAGAAAGTAATAAAACGGAGCTTCTCCACTCACGACCTAATTCTAATCCGAAGCGACATCGGAACACAAAAGTCGGGAGAAGGAAAGCTAGCTGCAAACTGGAAAGGACCCTACAAAGTAACAGAAGTCTTAGGAACAGGCTATTACAAGATATCCGACCTAGAAGGCAATAAGCTGCCCAGGGCCTGGCACGCCTGTAATCTAAGACGGTACTACAGCTAGAAAAATTTGACCCGAGGTGTACTCTTTTTCCCTACAAGGGTTTTTTAATGAGACACCCGGTCAAGTAAGGCACCCGACCTAGTCAAGGGTAAACACTCTGTAAATATTCTCTCTTTTTTAATACTAATCAAATTTTTCTATTTTCTTTTGTTCTTCATGATAAAACAAAATCCTGGAAAAGTACCCCGCCAAGGCGCATTAATTTATGCTCGGCAAAACGCAAAAAATCATTTGCCAAGAGACCACACAAGGTCGGCAAAGATAAAGCGACGAGGTTCAAGTTAATGTGATAAGTTATAAAGTAACTATGAAAAGGCTCAAAAGGCCAAATAAAAAGAGATTACAAAAATAACTTAAAAGGGCCGACCAACAACAAGGTCGGACCCAACAAAGGAGGTACTCGAAGCGTCCGAGGTCCGAGGAAAGGCCCGGACCAGAGAAAGAAGCCTTAAAACGGCGGAAAACCAAGATTTCGAAAACGCTTACTAAAAAGTTGCTTTACAAAAAACAACTAAAAAGTACAAGCGAAAGAACGAAATCGAAGGAAGTTTCAAAACGCTAGCTAAAAAGTTGTTATCCGAAAACAACTAAAAAGCACAAAAGCGAAAACAAGAAGTCAAAACGCTAGCTAAAAAGTTGTTATCCGAAAACAACTAAAAAGTACAAGCGAAAGAACGAAAGCAAAGGAAGTTTCAAAACGCTAGCTAAAAAGTTGTTATCCGAAAATAACTAAAAAGCACAAAAGCGAAAACAAGAAGTCAAAACGCTAGCTAAAAAGTTGTTATCCGAAAACAACTAAAAAGTACAAGCGAAAGAACGAAAGCAAAGGAAGTTTCAAAACGCTAGCTAAAAAGTTGTTATCCGAAAACAACTAAAAAGCACAAAAGCGGAAACAAAAAGTCAAAACGCGAACACCGCATAAATAAAGCTAAAAAGTTACTACAAAGTAGCTAATAAGCAAAAAGGTGTCCAAAAGCGTTCACAGTAACCATCCAAAAACAAAAAAAAGCCCACAAGTCGGGCAAAACACCAAAGATTACAGAGGATCAAGGTCCTTTCCAGACTCCGCATCAACAGAAGGCTGCGGAGCAAACATAGAAATCGGGACTGCATCGACGGCAACGTCACCCGGGTTTGAAACCCCCACACCAGATCCATCCCCGGCCAAAGAGGAAGTCGGGTTCTCAACAGGAACTTCGGGGTCGGACGCCGGAACCTTATCCTCGTTTGGAGCAGGAACAATCTTTCCCTCCACAACGACGTTATCCGTACTAAACAAGCTCAGATCTAGGTCGGGAGCAAGAACCCGAACCTGAGCCTTCAGATTTTCAAACATAGCATCCATACCCTTGGCCACATGACCTTCCAGCTCGTAAAACTTGTCCTGCGCAGATTGCAACTCCTCCTTCGTCTCCACAAGCTCGGCATATAGCCGAGTATAATTCTCTGTGGCCGCCTTCGCCATCTCCTCAGACGCCTTCGCTGACGCCACAGCCGCAGTAGCCCTAGCTTTCTCTTTCTCCAAAGAAGCCTCCAGCTCAGTAATCCTGGCAGCCTTCAGTTGACTAATCTTATCAAGCTCGGACTGAGCCTTCTCAAGTCGGGAGCTAGTCGCCCCAAGAGGAGATTTCTTGAACTCCCGGGCAATAGCGGCATGAAGACTAGCCATCCGGACACAGCTCAGCGCCATATACTGAAAATGATGCTCCATAGACACATCATCAGTAGAAATAAAAGTCTGAGGGAGGATATGCTGCTCAACCCAACCAAGAGCATCAAAGTCCTTATCATTAAAACCGGCAAGCCCTTGAGAAGTCTTCTGCTTCTTGAGAGGAGGACCCGAGAACGGAGGAGGAGAAGAAGTAACAGGCCCAGAGGTCGGAGGATCCTGACTTATAGCTCGGAACTGAGGAGTCGGAATAGTCTTCGACCGAGTCTGAACACCCACAGTAGCCTTCTGAGGAGAAGATCGGGCAGAATCCTGCCCGGCCTCGATATTCCGAGCAGCAACCGACTTCTTCGTCCGACGAAGGTATTTCATGGAATCCGCCTGAGAAGACATCTCTGCAAAGAAATAAAGAAAAGGATTACAACAACAGAAATTCCACCAAAAACAGGCAATACAAAAATACTAAAAAAAAAGAGATGAATTTCGGAAAGAGGTCGGGAACTACCTAACTCGGAACGGAGAAGGCTTGGATCTCCCAACATTTTCTTCGTGTCCAAGTGAGGTGCCCGACCCCATAAACTGCTCACCACACCCACAAAAGCCTGCTCCACCTCATCTAGACTCTCAAAGGAATACTTAACAGACACTACATTCTCCTGCCAACAAAGAGGAAAAGAAGGCTCCCCACTCTCATCTAGGAAGAAAGGTCGGACGTCTCCAAAAGCCCGGACCTTGAAATAAAAGTTCTTAAAATCGTGAAAGGACTCATCATACAGGGTACAAAACTTTCTTCCCTGGTTAGCCCTAAAAGAGACCCAGGACACCTTCCCTCCACCCGACCCCGGCTTCGTCAACACAAACAAATAGGAAAAAAGAGAAATAGAGGGAGAGACACCCAAAAACTGACACAAAAGTTGGAACAGCTTTAAAAATGCCCAAGAATTTGGATGGAGCTGCGTAGGGGCAAGGTTACAAGACCACAACACCTCGGACTCCAGGTCGGTAAAAGGAAGTCGGACGCTCAATTTAGAGAAAAAACAATCATAAGCGTAAAAGAAGAGCTTCTCGGAACTATCTAAGGGCGGAAAGCACACTCTCTCCTCGGAATCCGGGGCTACTAGCTCATAATCCCTCTCAGACTCTCTATCTTCACATATACTACATTGCCTACGAAACCTAGCCAAATACTCAGAATCTACCACAGAAGGGACTTTTAGAGGAACAGGATCTACCCAACCAAGACCACTCGGAATCTTGGTCGACATTGCTTGAAGAACCTTTCGAGACATAAAAATCTTGCCTACAAAGAAGAGTACAAACAGCAAAACAAAAATCACATAAAGGCAGACAGCAAAAACCCATTCAGCAAAAGCAAGAAACAAAGATCTTTTAGAAGAAAATACAGCAACCCGGAACAAAATACCAGAGAACAAAAAAGAGCCCCCCCCATATACAAACAACAAAGCAATGGCGGCGCCTCTTTTCGGGGCAACCCAGGCATAGAGAAAAAGAAACAGACAAAGAGCCACACAAAAGAACAGAAGCATATGTACACAAAAGAAAAAGAGACGAGAACGAACCTGGAAAGAAAGAGAACGACGAGTTCCGACAGCAAGAAGAAACAGGCGGCGCAGAAGAAACCCCGGAAAAATGCACAGAAAGAATCGGAGAAGAAGAACAAAGAGAAAGAAGGAGCGGTGCTCGAAGGAGAGATGGCGAAAACTCAGAAAACGGAAAAGGAAACAGAATAAACGAAGAAAATGAGGAAAGGGGCAAATAAATAATGCCTTCACAGAACCCGAACGGAAATCGAGGAGAAACGGTAAAAAGCAATAAATGCTGAAATGGCCATTTTCGAATTTTGAAAAAACTACTATGCCCGAGCTCGACCTCTCAAGAAGGACGAACTCGGGCAGGGGCACTGTTCATACCCTGACCGAGCTCCTTCTAAACTCGGTAAGTTCATAGAAAGTCCGACCTCGTCCCAAGGCCCACGCCTGAGGTCGGACCTCGGACAAATAAACTAAGACGGCCCATCAAAAGGAACGAAGCCCAAAAACCTAAAGGCCGAAAAGGCCTAGGAAAGGCGGTTCCACAAAGATAGGGATAAAACCCCCAAAAGATAAGATAAGATAAGAATATCTTATCCTGGGAAGATCACGACTAACTACTATAAATACACTGGAGCACCCAGGTATAACACACATTCTATATTCTACACATATCTGCTTGGACCCATGCTAACTTAAGCATCGGAGTGTCATTGCAGGTACAACCCCCAGCCGCTCAGCACACCAAGCTCGGGTCACGGAACCCCCACCTCGGGTCTTGCCAGACGACCGAACTACACGTTTCAGGTAACCCCCGAAACAGTAAGATTGGGTTGCCTCCCAACAAGCGCTTCTTTAATGTCAGTAGCTTGACAGTGGGCTCTCATGGAGCCTCACAGATGCTCAAAGCAATGTTAGAACCTCCCAACACCAAACTTAGAGTTTGAATGTGGGGGTTCAACACCAAACTTAGAGTTTGGGTGTGGCCTCCCAACACCAAACTTAGAGTTTGATTGTGGGGGCTCTGTTTGACTCTGTTTTGAGAGAAGCTCTTCATGCTTCCTCTCCATGGTGACAGAGGGATATCCTTGAGCCTTAAACACAAAGGATTCTTCATTCACTTGAATGATTAGTTCACCTCCATCAACATCAATCACAGCCTTTGCTGTGGCTAGGAAGGGTCTGCCAAGGATGATAGATTCATCCATGCACTTCCCAGTCTCTAGGACTATGAAATCAGCAGGGATGTAATGGTCTTCAATCTTTACCAAAACATCCTCTACAAGTCCATAAGCTTGTTTTCTTGAATTGTCTGCCATCTCTAGTGAGATTCTTGCAGTTTGCACCTCAAAGATCCCTAGCTTCTCCATTACAGAGAGAGGCATGAGGTTTACACTTGACCCTAAGTCACACAGAGCCTTCTTGAAGGTCATGGTGCCTATGGTACAAGGTATTGAAAACTTCCCAGGATCTTGTCTCTTTTGAGGTAATTTCTGCCTAGACAGGTCATCCAGTTCTTTGGTGAGCAAAGGAGGTTCATTCTCCCAAGTCTCATTACCAAATAACTTGTCATTTAGCTTCATGATTGCTCCAAGGTATTTAGCAACTTGCTCTTCAATGACATACTCATCCTCTTCAGAGGAAGAATACTCATCAGAGCTCATGAATGGCAGAAGTAAATCCAATGGAATCTCTATGGTCTCATTTTGAGCCTCAGATTCCCATGGTTCCTCATTGGGGAACTCAGTGGAGGTTAGTGCACGCCCATTGAGGTCTTCCTCAGTGGCGTTCACTTCCTCTCCTTCCTCTCCCAATTTGGCCATGTTGATGGCCTTGCACTCTCCTTTTGGATTTTCTTCTGTATTGCTTGGAAGAGTACTAGGAGGGAGTTCAGTAACTTTCTTGCTCAGCTGTCCCACTTGTGCCTCCAAATTCCTAATGGAGGACCTTGTTTCAGTCATGAAACTTTGAGTGGTTTTGATTAGATCAGAGACCATGGTTGCTAAGTCAGATTGGTTCTGCTTAGAATTCTCTGTCTGTTGCTGAGAAGATGATGGAAAAGGCTTGCCATTGCTAAACCTGTTTCTTCCACTATTATTGTTGTTGAAACCTTGTTGAGGTCTCTGTTGATCCTTCCATGAGAAATTTAGGTGATTTCTCCATGAAGAATTATAGGTGTTTCCATAGGGTTCTCCTAGGTAATTCACCTCTTCCATTGAAGGGTTCTCAGGATCATAAGCTTCTTCTTCAGATGAAGCATCCTTAGTACTGTTTGGTGCATTTTGCATTCCAGACAGACTTTGAGAAATCAAATTGACTTGCTGAGTCAATATCTTATTCTGAGCCAATATGGCATTCAGAGTATCAATCTCAAGAACTCCTTTCTTCTGATTAGTCCTATTGTTCACAGGATTCCTTTCAGAAGTGTACATGAATTGGTTATTTGCAACCATTTCAATTAGTTCTTGAGCTTCTGCAGGCGTCTTCTTCAGATGAAGAGATCCTCCAGCAGAGCTATCCAAAGACATCTTGGATAGTTCAGACAGACCATCATAGAAAATACCTATGATGCTCCATTCAGAAAGCATGTCAGAAGGACATTTTCTGATCAATTGTTTGTATCTTTCCCAAGCTTCATAGAGGGATTCACCTTCCTTCTGTCTGAAGGTTTGGACTTCCACTCTAAGCTTACTCAATTTTTGAGGTGGAAAGAACTTTGCCAAGAAGGCATTGACTAGCTTTTCCCAAGAGTTCAGGCTGTCTTTAGGTTGTAAGTCCAACCATATTCTAGCTCTGTCTCTTACAGCAAAAGGGAATAGCATAAGTCTGTAGACCTCAGGGTCAACCCCATTAGTCTTGACAGTGTCACAGATTTGCAAGAACTCAGCTAAGAACTGATGAGGATCTTCCAATGGAAGTCCATGGAACTTGCAATTCTGTTGCATTAGAGAAACTAATTGAGGCTTAAGCTCAAAGTTGTTTACTCCAATGGCAGGGATAGAGATGCTTCTTCCATAGAAGTCGGGAGTAGGTGCAGTAAAGTCACCCAGCACCTTCCTTGCATTGTTTGCATTGTTGTTGTTTTCGGCTGCCATGGGTTCTTCTTCTTTGAAGATTTCTGTTAGGTCCTCTACAGAGAGTTGTGCCTTAGCTTCTCTTAGCTTTCGCTTCAAGGTCCTTTCAGGTTCAGGGTCAGCTTCAACAAGAATGCCTTTGTCTTTGTTCCTGCTCATATGAAGGAGAAAAGAACAAGAAAGTATGAAATCCTCTATGTCACAGTATAGAGATTCCTTGAGGTGTCAGAGGAACAGAAAAATAGAAGAAAGAGGTAGAAGAATTCGAACTTAGTGAGATAGAGTTCGAATTGTGCATTGAGGAGGAGTGGTACTCCAAAAATAGAAGGATGTGAGAAGAGGGGAAGAAATTTCGAAAATTAAGTTAAAAAGATTTTAAAATCATTTTGAAAAACTTTAATTGATTTTCGAAAACCAAGAGTGGGAAAGAAATCAAGTGATTTTTGAAAAAGATTTTGAAATTAGAAGTTAAAAAGATATGATTGAAAACTATTTTGAAAAAGATGTGATTAAAAAGCTATGATTGAAAAGTTATGCTTTTAAAAAGATATGATTGAAAAGATATGATTCGAAAACAATCTTAAAAAGATTTGATTTTAAAAATTAATGACTTGGCTAACAAGAAAAGATATGATTCAAACATTAAACCTCTCTCAACAGAAAAGGCAACATACTTGAAATGTTCAATCAACTCATTAATTGTTAGCAAGTATCTTTGAAAAAGGAAAGAAATTGATTTTGAAAAAAAAAAGTTTGATTGAAAAGATATGATTTGAAAAAGATTTGATTTTGAAAAACTTTGAAAACTTGAAAAAAATTGAATTGAAAACAAAATCTTCCCTCTTGTGCCATCCTGGCGTTAAACGCCCAGAATGGTGCACATTCTGGCGTTTAACGCCCAATGCTCTACCTTTTTGGGCGTTAAACGCCCAACCAGGTACCCTGGCTGGCGTTTAAACGCCAGTCTGTCCTTCTTCACTGGGCGTTTTGAACGCCCAGCTTTTTCTGTGTAATTCCTCTGCTGCATGTTCTGAATCTTCAGTTCCCTTTACTATTGACTTGAAAATAGAACCAAGATCATATAAACAATGCATGCAAGACACCAAAACTAAAATGATACACTGAACTCAACAAGAACAAAATATTTTTGGTTTTTATGATTTTTATAATTTTTTTTTGTGCTTTTTTTCGAAAATTAAGTGGAAAAGAAAATAGGTATCAAATTCTTAATGAGAATTCCAGGAATCATGCAATGTTAGTCTAAAGCTTCAGTCTAAAGGATTACATGGATAGCCAGCTTCAGCAGGACATTGCATTCAAGAGCTAAATTGATGAGAATCAATCAGCTTTGGTGATGATAAGATCATCACCTGAAACACTAGAATTCATTCTTAAGAACTCTGAAAAATACCTAATCTAAGCAACAAGATGAACCGTCAGTTGTCCATACACGAAACAATCCCCGGCAACGGCGCCAAAAACTTGGTGCACGAAATTGTGATCACTACAACTTTGCACAACTAACCAGCAAGTGTACTGGGTCATCCAAGTAATAAACCTTACGCGAGTAAGGGTCGATCCCACAGAGATTGTTGGTATGAAGCAAGCTATGGTCACCTTGTAAATCTTAGTCAGGCAGACTCAAATGGGTATAGATGATGAATAAAACATAAAGATAAAGATAGAGATACTTATGTAATTCAATGGTGGGAATTTCAGATAAGCGTATGAAGATGCTTGGTCCCTTCCGTCTCTCTGCTTTCCTACTGTCTTCATCCAATCCTTCTTACTCCTTTCCATGGCAAGCTTATGCAAGGGTTTCACCGTTGTCAGTGGCTACCTCCCATCCTCTCATGGAAATGTTCAACGCACCCTGTCACGGCACGGCTATCCCTGTCGGTTCTCGATCGGGCCGGAATAGAATCCAGTGATTCTTTTGCGTCTGTCACTAACGCCCCGCCCTCAGGAGTTTGAAGCACGTCACAGTCATTCAATCATTGAATCCTACTCAGAATACCACAGACAAGGTTAGACCTTCCGGATTCTCTTGAATGCCGCCATCAGTTCTCGCCTATACCACGAAAGACTCTGATCTCACGGAATGGCTGGCTCGTTTGTCAGACGAGCGCTCGGTTGTCAGCGATCAACCATGCATCGTGTATCAGGAATCCAAGAGATAACATTAGAGCCTTGTTTTGCTTGTAGAACAGAAGTGGTTGTCAATCACTTGTTCATAAGTGAGAATGATGATGAGCGTCACATAATCATCACATTCATCAAGTTCTTGAGTGCGAATGAATATCTTGGAATAAGAACAAGCTGAATTGAATAGAAGAACAATAGTAATTGCATTAATACTCGAGGTACAGCAGAGCTCCACACCTTAATCTATGGTGTGTAGAAACTCCACCGTTGAAAATACATAAGAACAAGGTCTAGACATGGCCGTGAGGCCAGCCCCCAAATGATCTAAGAACTAGATGTCCGAATATCATGAAATACAATAGTAAAAGGTCCTATATATAGAGAACTAGTAGCCTAGGGTGTACAGAGATGAGTAAATGACATAAAAATCCACTTCTGGGCCCACTTGGTATGTGCTTGGACTGAGCATTGAAGCATTTTCGTGTAGAGACTCTTCTTGGAGTTAAACGCCAGCTTTTGTGCCAGTTTGGGCGTTTAACTCCCATTTTGGTGCCAGTTCCGGCGTTTAACGCTGGGAATTCTGAAGGTGACTTTGAACGCCGGTTTGGGCCATCAAATCTTGGGCAAAGTATGGACTATCATATATTGCTGGAAAGCCCAGGATGTCTACTTTCCAACGCCATTGAGAGCGCGCCAATTGGGCTTCTGTAGCTCCAGAAAATTCACTTCGAGTGCAGGGAGGTCAGAATCCAACAGCATATGCAGTCCTTTTCAGCCTCTGAATCAGATTTTTGCTCAGATCCCTCAATTTCAGCCAGAAAATACCTGAAATCACAGAAAAACACACAAACTCATAGTAAAGTCCAGAAAGGTGAATTTTAACTAAAAACTAATAAAAATATACTAAAAACTAACTAGATCATACTAAAAACATACTAAAAACAATGCCAAAAAGCGTACAAATTATCCGCTCATCAGGAGGCTTATGAGATATGGTGGGCCTATGGTGTTTGCTTGTCTACTCTCAGATGAGCCCCGTGTGTCTAAAAGTATTAGGCCTACTTTGGACTTCGATTTTAAAAATTGTTTTTCATTTTAACTTGGACTTATATTTTTGTTTTCAATAATTAATTTTTTCATTTTCTGAAAACAAGGTTCATTTGGTTACAGCAGTAAAATTAAATGTTTTTCAAAATCTTCTTTTTTCAACTCAATTTCAAGATGAAACCATTACACTACTTTTGGTTTATATCAAGTCACCACTTCATGCACCGTTTCACACACCCTTCTCTCTATTCCTATACCCAACTCTTCACATTCTGAATTTGATCAGTGTTCTATAATGGTTCCTAAATCTAATTCTTCCAAGATCAGAGCTTCAACTGGAATTGTGAAAGATATGTTTCAAGAGTTTGTGAACTTGTCTGATCTTCTTGTTAATTTTGGGGCTAAAAAAAGGCTAACTGTTTGGCTGACTCTGCTCTCAAGAACACCAAAGGCCGCATTCGCGTCCTCCAGAACTTTGCTGAAGACATTGAAGTTGATTCCATTATCTCTGAAAATGAGGATGATGAAGTCTCAACCACCTCCATCTCTGATGCCAAAATTATTTTTATCTTTGATCTAGACACTTTCAACCTTTCTCTAATTTCATTTAGCAACTTTCTTAGACTTGATTTATGTTGCTTGTGTTGGATTGCTGTAAACAGTTTACTTACTTTATTTTGACTGCAACTTATGGCTGCTGCTGCTGTACCTCTAACACTTTTATGCAGATTTTCTAGTTTTTTTCCTCCTTGATGACAAAAAGGGGAAGAAAAGAAAGGGAATGAAAAGAGATCTTTGAAGCCTTTGATGTTTAATGCTTATGCTATGCTGTTATCTTTTGAAATCATCCTTGCATGATAGGCATTATATGTTCTTTGTTAATCTATTACTGCATCTTTTGTATGATGGTACTTGTGTTAAATGATCATATGTTTTGTACTATTGTTGTTATGTTATATTGCTTTGGTATTGGTCTTACTGGTTTTCGTAAGATATCTCCATTTCAAAAGCAAGCCATGATTAAGGGAGAGAAATGCTAACATTAAGGGGGAGCACCACACATTTTGGATGATCATCAAAGGGAAGTGTTCTCAACCTGTTTCAATTAATTTTTTCAAATTTATTTATCCTCTTTTATCATGTTTGTCATCAAGGGGGAGATTATTGAGCTAAGTTTAATATTGGGTTTTATATATATGATTACAAATATTATTTGTGGTGAAAGCCCAAGTTGGATTAATGTGTGTGCTAACTGATGCAGGCCCATTTATATGTTACTTCAGCCCAAGTCAGTATTGCTTCAACAATTAAAGTGTTACAGCTCTAATGCTTAAGCCCATTACTTGCTAATAAGAAACAAATCAGTACGTGGGCCAAGAGAGAGAGCACCGAATACAAATGGTGGAAACAAAAGGAAGAAAATGTAAGAAGGACATTTGGCATTACACAAGGACAGCTGTAACACCAAGACAAAATCAAGGATAATTGGGGACACTTTTATTACAAAGGACACAGCAAATCAAAATGCAGAAGATCACAAGTAAAGTTTGAAAGAGCAAAACAAAAATGCAGAGCTATGGACAGCAGTTGGAATGGCTCAAATATGGAAGTTCTTTGCATGCCAAGGAAGAAAGTAGCTCCAAGAACAACAGAGGTTGGGGATCAGACCCTTCAACAAGCAGCATTAGTGGAGCAGGATGAGTAAGAACTACATGCCAGTAGAGACAGCTCCAACGGATAGCTGGGACAAGAAAATGGAAGAGAAAAATTAGAAACCAAGCTGAAGATATAAAACCAACCTCATTCCAACAGTTCAAGACAAGAAAAAGAGAGCAAATTCAGGAGCATCTTCTCAACACATTTGAGTTGAAATCTTTTTCTTCTACTAGAACTTCATTTTTGATTTTATTTGTTATGGCTATCTTGTGTCAAGCTTTGTATTGAGAAAAGGCTAAATATGTGAGTTGAAAAGCCATGAGAGAAAAGGCAAGAGTCATGCATTAAAGAGCCACTGAAATTTTGTGTATTTGAGTCATTGAACTTGGATTAGTTTCCCTTGACAAGTTGGGTTAGCACTTGGTGAGTTTGAGTCTGAGTAGATTCCCCTTCTAAGTTAGGACAACACTTTGGGTTGTTGAGCTTTGGTTAAGAAAGTTTAGTGGTAGATACTAGTTGAATTAGGTTATAATTCAATAGTATTGGTAATTGTAATAAGTGGATTATAGTGAAATTTCCACCATGGTTGTGGTGGAGACTGGATGCAGGATTCATGGCACTTAGAATCCAAACCAGGATACATGATGGCCTCTTTCTCTTCTTTCCTTCTCTGTTTCTGTTCTGCACATGAGACAAAACGAAAAAATCTCCTACATTTTTAGCTTCCGTGAAAACAAAGCTTGAAAAGTTAATTTTGAGCAAACTTGATTCAACCCCCCTTTCTCAAGTTCAATCAGTTCCATCAATACAAATCAAGGGTTCTTTCTCCTCATTTCAACATTCTTCTACATCGTCTCACTTTCTTCTTCCCCAATAACCATGACCTTAATTGTGTGTGTAATATTAGAAAAGGTTTCACCAATGGTACTGTTGCCGCAGAGAAAGATACTGTTGCTATTGGAGACGCTACTGGCAATCGATGGTGAGCACAAGAAGGCTTATTCGCGTTAAGAGTGATAGATGGAGATCTCATTAAGGGTTCCAAAACACATGCCAACCTTGGGCACATCCTATAAAAGAGTAAGCATACATAAGATGGTAAACAAAATCTCATTAAGGTGGTTGCAAATTGTGCTATGTGAGGTGTGTAAAATCTCATTAAAAAAGTGGGTGCAAACTATCTGATTCATGTGTGCAAAATTTCATTAAGGTGGGTGAAAATTGTGCTTCATGAGGTGTGTAAAATCTAATTAAAGTGGGTGCAAATTGTCTGATTTATGTGTGCAAAATCTAGTTAAGGTGGATGCAAATTGTGCTATATAAGGTGTGCAAAATCTCATTAAAGTGGGTGCAAATAGTCTGTTCATATAAGCAAAATCTCATCAAATTTGGTATAAACTGTACTAAATAAGTTGTGCAAAATCTCATTAAATTGGATACAAACTGTGTTAAGTAAGGTATCTCAACTACTCTTAGGTATTGAATCAACAAAACCTTTTTGCGTAAATAAGAATCATTAACAAACTTCTATGATCTATCATAACCAAATATTTAAGCCAATTAAAAATGTATTTATCATTAGAATTTCTATGATCTAGCATAGCATCATTGAATTTCATTCATTCAAAATAAAAGGCCAACATAAAAGTGTTTCATGCTTCTCCATAAAGAATAAAAGAGAAAACAGTGGGATGATTAACATAAATTCAAAAATAGCTAAACAAAAATATCAACTTTCTTAACATAGCCTGTAGGATGAACATCAAGTCTCATAGAGACATTTTCTTTTTCGAAAGTTAAGGTAGTTAGTGTTGTGTTACCTACCTTAACTTTTTTCACTGAAATTTCTCAGATAATACCAGTTTTTGTAATTTATTGAATTTCCTCTTCCTTGTTCAAATATTCCGACCAGCTTAGAAAAAAGGACATGATCCTTATTTTTTGTTTGTTTGAAGCTAAATTTAAATGACATACCTAATTTCTTTGTTTGGTGTTCTCATTCTTAGTTAGAAAATCAACATAGAGTACTAGCTACAAACAATTTAAACTATATAAAAACATAGAAAGGCTAACCACATCGTAATGAAATTCTATTCCCATCAAATAATGAAAACTGAAATTTAAAAAAAGAAAAGAGAAATAGCAGATTGAAACTTGAAAGTAACTTAAGACGACGTTGACAGAAATTTAATTATGTAAAATACAAGAACAAAGCATATAAGCATCAACTTGTCACAATAGCAAAAGGAACCAAGAATGTAATAGTATGATTTACTTTTTCTTAGATTTAGATATTCAGAGAACATAATGCGTGACGATGAATACTATGCCAATCCTTTTAACAAATGACACAAAGAGAACTTAAAAAAAAAGTGAAGAAAGCAAGACTAATTAACTGTAAAGAGCCTAGTAAGTTCATGGTGAGTGATATAAGCAACAAGTACAACTATTGATCCACCTCATTAAAATTTTAATTTTGATGATAGACTAAAGCAAGGCAATTACCAAAATGAACTTAAATTTAAGCTAGCTAGAAGGATACTTAACCTATTAGGGAATGATCAATTTGTCTAAGATCACTCCAACTTGCCAATTAGCCTAAAGATCCTAAAGCAACTAATTAAATAAATAAGTAATTTCTGATAGTCTTAAAGTAAACTAACTAACACAATATCCAAAATTACCATCGATAATGTATGTACATGGAATTATCTGCTAACAAATATTTTTTTATTATCAAATCTACCTGGTACTGAAGATTTGAATTTCATAATTTGGGAGAATTTAACAATGCAACATTGTTTAAATGAGAAATTCCTCAAAGATTGTATGTGATTTCAACCTTCTTTCCAATAATCTATTATACAGATAATAAATAGAATGAAAACACCATTATAAGTGTTAGAGAATCATTAGAATCAATTTAGATCAATTAGTATCGTCTATATTCATATAGCATATCTGTATATTAATTGTAGGATTCTATGTCTTTATTACTTTGATTTATTTAGCACCTATAAATACCCCTTGTATATTGTACCTTTGAACACACTCAATAATACACAAAAACACTTTTCTCAGATTTCTCTCTCAGTCTCCTGTTTCTAACATGGTATCAAGAGCCTAAAGTTTTTTTTCAATGAACATTTGTTCATAGCCTCCTCATTTTTCTCTTCCAACAGTGCTTCTTTGCTTTCATTTTTTGTTCAGTTTTTGACGCTTTGGTTCGTCACCTCCGCTATCATCGTGTTCGTTTCTCTGTCAGGATTCCAATGCCACCGAAATCGTTGCCTGAAGCCGCCGCACGCGCCCTCACGTGCCGCCGGAACCACCCTGCCCACCTCTATTGTTCCTCTTCCCAGATGCTTCAGTAGCCGTTAGATCTTGTGCCAATCGCACGGTCCAGGAGCTTCCACGTGTCACGCCGCCAGCTTCCCCAGCAACCCGCATACCCACGCTCGACCCGACCCAGCCCGCTGGTTGACCCGCTATGCACCTCATCGCCAGCCTGTCCTCTCCGTCCTCTCATGGGCTGCCACGTGTCACCGCTCTGCTGACATAGCACTGATGTCCCTGCTGACGTGGCAGACAAGCGGGACCCTCCCTAAGATTTTTTGGTGAGCTCTTTCCGATTCTACGCTCCGTTTTCTCGTTTTTTTTCCCTGAATTTGCAGTTTTTCTCCCTTTTTTGCTATTATTTCTATTACTATGGAAAAATCGGATGTCTTTCAACCTATCCCTGTTATCTTTAATGGCTACAACTATGCACATTGGGTTGAAGCTAAGCGAGGATTTCTTAAAGGGCAAAAATTATCGCGATATATGACTGGTGATATTGCCTGTCCTATTAAGCCAACTGTGACTAACAAATCCAAAGATGTTGCCTCCAAATCCAAGAAGGATGCTGGGAAGGACTATGCAAAGAAATTAGAAGATTGGGATAGTAAAAATCATCAGAATTATCACTTGGTTTCGTAACACTTCTACTTCTGGTATTCATTTATAGTTTGGGCGTTTTGATACTGCTAAAGAGGTATGGGATCATTTGGTAAAACATTACACTATTCTCTCATCATTACCAACTGCTTAAGGAACTTCATAGCCTTAAGCAAGAACGTGGCCAAGAAGTTTTTGATTTTCTTGCTCAGATGGAGATTATTTGGGATCAGTTGACCTCCTATGAGCCTGTTCTTAAAGATCCCACTGATGCTAAGGCATATGAGGATTATCAGAACCGAACGCGCCTCATCCAATTTCTGATGGCACTTACTGATGACTATGAGCCGGTCAGGGCTTCTCTTCTTCATCAGAATCCCTTGCCTAGTCTTGAAGATGCTCTTCCTCATCTTAAGTCTGAAGAAACGCGCTTAGTTTGCTTCGTTCTAAAAGTGAAACTGTCTTTGCTGCCACTGACAGAAAGGGCAAAATCTGTTGGAACTGTAACCGGCCTGGGCATTCCTTCTCCGACTGTCCTTCTATTGAATGTCGTAAGTGCAAACAAAAAGGCCACATTGGCTCCAATTGCCCAAAACTGTTCTGCCATTATTGTAAGCTCTCGAGTCACTTGATTGCTACCTATCCTACTCAACCACCATGTTCAGATCAGAACAAGTATCAACCACGTCCCAACAACTCTCCGCACGTGCCTGCCTCTACTGCTGCTACTGCTACTGAGTCCACCCCTTCTACATCTCTCAACACACCTTCTGTCTCTCCATCAGATATTAAATCCCTTCTTAAGCAACTTCTCTCTTTTTTGGTAATACCCCCGCTACTCTTTCCACCCCTCCAGGTAATTCTAAATGGTATTTTGATTCTGGTTATTTTAATCATATGTCTCCTTTGCGTCATCTTTTCTCATCGTTGTCTCCCACTACAAATGCACCTTCTGTCAACACTGCTAATGGTTCCCTCTTGCATGCAACACATCACGGGATTATTTCACAGTCCAATATTCATCTTTCTGATAGTTATTTTATTCCAAAATTGAATTTTAATCTTATCTCTGTCGGTCAGCTTGTCGAACTCGGTTTTCATGTCATTTTTTCTATTTCTGGTTGTCGTATGCAGGATCGTCGGACGGGAAAGATCATCGGGACTGGTTGTAAGGTCGGACGCTTATTTGAGCTCGAGAACCTTCATGTTCCCTCTACCAATCTCTGTGCTGCTTGCTCTCCATCTACTCTTCACTTGTGGCACCGTCGTCTTGCTCATAGCTCCTTAGGAAAATTGCGTCCTCTTATATCTACGGGTGTTTTAGGTCAAGTTCAAAAAGAGTCTTTAGATTGCTTTTCTTGTCGCACTGTAAAACAACCTGCCTTATCCTTTACTAATAATTCCTCTATTGCATGCTCTCCTTTTGATCTTATTCATTCTGATGTTTGGGGCCCCGCTCCCACCGCTTCTATGAGAGGGGCTTGATATTTTGTCATCTTTATTGATGATTATTCACGTTATACTTGGGTTTATTTGATGACTAATCGTTATAAATTGCCTCAGATTTATATTAACTTTGCCACTATGGTTCGAACTCAGTTTTCAAAGGTCATTAAAATTTTCAGAGCTGATAATGCTATGGAATATCGTGACTCCAAACTTTTAAATTTTCTCGCCGAACAGGATACTTTGTCTGAGTTTTCTTGTCCTGGTACCTCTCAACAAAATGGCAGAGCTGAGCGTAAACACCATCAGATTCTTGATTCTGTCCGTGCGATGCTTATTTCCTCTTCCTGTCTTAAGCGTGCTTGGGGTGAAGCTGTTCTCGCTGCTGTTCATGCTATCAATAGGCTCCTTTCTTCTGTTCTTGGTAACACTACTCCCTTTGAGCATCTTTATCATACTTCTCCCGATTACAGTTCTCTCCGTATTTTTTGTTGTGTCTGTTTTGTCCTTCTTCAGCCTCATGAACACAATAAGCTTGAACCTAGGGCTCGCATGTGTTGTTTTCTTGGTTATGCTTCTGAAAATAAGGGTTATCATTGTTGGGATCCTATCTCTCGCCGTATTCGTATATCTCGTCATGTTGTCTTCTGGGAGCATCACATGTTCTCTAGTTTTCCTCTTTTGATTCCATTCCTTCTACTCCGTCACTGTTTTTTACTAACCCAAATGTTGATCTCTTTCCTAGTGATGATACTACAGACTCTACCCCAAGTCCATCCCTCGAGGCCCCTGCTCTTCCACCTTCTCCATCTCCCGATGATTCCAGTCTGGACGGTGATCCCGCTCCTACCGTCATGCCTTCTCCTCCTACTCGTTCTTCTAGGGTAAGGAATCCACCTCCTCATCTTCTTGATTATCATTACTTTTCTAATATTCTTCATCAACATAAAGCTAATTCATTTAGAGAAGTCTCCACAAATCCAAATTGGCAACAAGCAATGTAGGAAGAAATACAGGCACTTGAAAAAGCACACACTTGGGATTTGGTTGATCCTCCTTCTGATCAAGAAGTTGTGGGCAATAGATGGTATACAAGATCAAGACTCGCTCTAATGGCTCTATTAATCGTTATAAGTCACGCTTGGTTGCTCAAGGTTGTACGCAAGAGTATGGTATTGATTATGAAGAGACTTTTGCTCCTGTCGCTTGTCTTACGTCTGTTAGAGCTCTCCTTGCCATTACTGCAGTTTACAGATGGTCTCTCAGTCAGATGAATGTGAAGAATGCATTTCATAATGGGGATTTGAAAAAAAAGTCTATATGGAACCACCTCCGGGATATCCTTGTCCTTCCAATAAGGTTTGTCTCCTTCGCAAGGCACTTTATGGACTTAAGCAAGCTCCTCGTGAATGGTTTGACAAGTTCAGCACTACCATATGCAGTCTTGGTTTTGTTTCTAGTCCTCATGAGAATGCCCTTTTCATTCGTAAAAGCGAACGTGGAGTTGTTCTTCTACTTTTGTATGTTGATGATATGATCATTACTGGAGATGATGTTGATGGTATCTCTGATCTCAAGGCCTCACTTTACCGTACCTTTGAGATGAAAGATCTTGGTTCTCTCAGCTATTTTCTTGGTCTCGAGGTCATCTCCACAAATGATGGCATCTATCTCTCTTCGGCTAAGTATGCTTCAGATCTTCTTGCTCGCGCTGGGATTACAGATAGTCACACTGAGTTTACTCCTCTTGAGCCTAATGTTCAATTTACCCCTATGGATTGCACTGTTTTGGATAATCCGACTCTCTATTGACAGTTAGTTGGAGGTTGATGCGTGAGCATCTTTCCTATCTTTTCCTAGTGAATTTGCATCTAATTTGTTGAGTTTAATAAAGAATTAATTATCTTTTAGCCAATATGGATGCTACTTTGAGTCTTTTGCAATTTTGTTTATTTTAGGTAGTGTTCGGCTGAATTTGATGGAGTTTCTGCAGCACAAGAAGCAAAGGAGATGGCAGCGAGGAGCGACGCGTACGCGTGACTGACGCGTATTCGTGATTTGGAGCTTTCCATGGCGACACGTGCGCGTGACAGACGCGTACGCGTGATTTGAAGATTTGCACAGTGACGCGTGCACGTGACCGACGCGTTCGTGTGACTTGCGAAGAAGACCAGTGATGCATACGCGTGACTGACGCGTACGCGTGACATGCGCCACGTGCAAAAAATGCAGAAACCACTGGAAGTGATTTCTGGGCCCCATTTTAACACCCAAGTTAGGCGCGAATCCAGTGAAAACAAGTGGTCCCCACGTTACAAGACGCGAAGTAGTTAGTTAATTCTGATTTAAATTCAAATTTAATTTTAAAATAGGAAAAGATATTATCTTAATTTTAAATATTAGATTTTAAATTAATTAGGATTAGTTATAAAAAGGGGAGACTTCTCTTCTATTAGGGACATTCCATTAGGGGGATTCTATTAGGGAATTCTATACAAATTTACATTCCGCATTCCATGAGCAACTAATCCTCCATTGTTAAGGTTAGGAGCTCTGTCTATTTGTATGGATTGATTTTATTGCTTTTTCTATTTTAATTCATGTATGAATTTATAATTTAAGAATTGTTTTCGCTCTTTATCTTATGAATTTGGGTGGAACAGAAGTATGACCCTCTTTTCTATTTGAGTTCTTGAAAAACTTGGAAAAGCTCTTTACTTGAACAACAGCTTGAAATTATTTGGATTTAACAGGATACGTGACATATAATCCTCTTATTTTTGGGTAATTAGAATTTTTGTGGTATATAAACTGGAATTTGAACTTCACCTTCTAATTGGAATTAATTGACCAAGGAATTGGCAGTTAATGAATTTTAGAAGAGACTAGAAAGGTCTAAGGAATTAGGGTCAAGTCACATATAGTTGCCATAAATTAAATCCTACATGTTTAAAATAGCTAGTAAGAAAAGTTAATCCGGAAAAATAGATAACTCTGAAGCCTTGACTGTTTTCTCCATATTTTATTCCCAACTTATTTATTTGTCTATTCTTTTAATATTCTGAGTTCGAATTTAAACCTTTTGAATATCTCAAAACCCTTTTCTGCTTGCCTAACTAAGCCAATCAATCAATCATTGTTGCTTGATCCATCAATCCTCGTGGGATCGACCCTTACTCACGTAAGGTATTACTTGGTACGACCCGGTGCACTTGCCGGTTAGTCTGTGGTTATAAAATACCGCACTAAGTTTTTGGTGCCGTTGCCGGAGATTGATAGTGATTAACAACTATTAGTTGTTTGATTGCTTAGATTATGCGTTTTATTTTTAATTTTATTAAAATCAAAATTTTTTTTATAATTTCGAAAAAGAAAAAAAATTTAATAAATAAATAGCACCAATATTTTTCTTAATTTCTGAAATTAAGTTTGGTATTTTCTAGTTAGTTTTATTTTAATTTTTCTTATTTTAATTCTTAGAATTCTGTTCTTTCTTCCTTGCTTTCCTGTTTACCACATGGTGCGGTTAATCCTTTTTGGTGTTTTGTGCTAAGGAAAAATAATAGAAAAAGATCACATGGGTTACTACTCACACCCAAGTAGTGATTCATATTATGGTGGATGGAGGAACTATCCAAATTTTGGTTGGCAAAGTCAAATCCAAAGAAATTTCAATGCTCCATGTTCCAACTATCTAGAGCTACCATCTCCATATTCATATCAGGAACCACCATCTCCATATCCATACTAAGAACCACCACCTCTCTATCCATATCAAGAACCATCATCTCCTTCTTATTCATATCAAGAGCCATCATCCTCTTATTCATCTCAAATACCATCAGATCTTGAGCTCCTCATGAAAGAATTCATACATGATATAAAGACGAGTGTCAAAAATGTAGAGAAACATGTGCAGTCACTGATCAAGAACCAGGAAGAGGAACAAGCAAATTCCTTCCCAAAAGATACAATGCAAGATCCTATGGAAGAAAGTGAGGAAATCCATCAAAGGAGTTTATACTCCAGTGAATTAGAGAACTTTTCATCCTCACATATGGAAGAAGAGGGATATGCACAACCTCCCATGCCCTTGGTAAGCAATGAAGAAGAGATTGAATTAGAAGAAAGCTACCAAGAGGAAGAGGTTGAAATTGAGGAAGCTTGCAAATAGGTAGAAGAATTCAAGGAAGAACACAAGGGAGTGGAGCTTGCAAGACCTCTTCCAAAGCCATCACCATCCAGTACAACATTCAAATGGGTAAAATTCCTATCCTTAACCTTTACTTTCCCACTTGAATATGGGCTACTGGAGACGGATGGTCAACTTAGAGCTCTTTGTGGCATTAAGAGTAAGAGGAAGATGGTTAGTGGCAAGAGTTGTCAAGCAAGGTTCAATATGGTTGCATGCTCCAAATTGAAGTGCAAGGATTGGTGTAGAGCTCAATTAAATAGGTCTAAAAGGTTGTTTGGATGTCTCTGTGAAAATTCAGATTGCTTGCCACCCGATGGGAACAATGGTGATCCACAAGAAGACGGGTATAAAAGCAAGGTTTGGGACCATGGAATTCATTCCCACAATCAACACTCTTGGGGTCTTATCACTTGCTTCAACTTGCTCGAAGGCGTTAGGCGCCTAGTTTGGGATCCCGGTAGCCATTGGAATTACAAACATTGGTGAAAATTTCTGGATCAGTACAAGCACAAGATACCATGACAAGGAGCTCACCACATGTCCAACTTAAGGACTTTAACTAAATGTGCTTGGTGGGAGACAACCCACCGTGGTATGATCGTTCCTTTTCATTTTTAGTTATTTTTCGTAGTAGTAGTTTTCTTACTTATTTGATTTTTATTGAGTTCGTACTAATTTTCTGATCATACAGCTATTTTAGAACAGGAACCGGAAAAAAAAAAGAGAGAGCACCCGAGGCGCAAGCGTCGCTGACGCGTACGCGTCAGATGGGTGTGCAAAAAAAAATAAAAATGACCAGAGAATTGCGTGGGAGTGGCGCTAGAATGAAGCCTTTCGCACAAACAAGCCCACGCGTGTGCGTCATTGGTGATTTTGGCATTCCACGCGTGTGCATCATCGACGCGTACGCGTGACTTTGAAAAACGGCGTAAATATGTGTTTGGTCAGAGAGATGTGCTAGTTTGGAGCTGAAAGTGTTCTAGAGGCACAAATTTGATCACGCGTGTGCGTCATTTGCACAAATGGCCATCCACGCGTCAATTGAAAATATTGGTGCCCAAGCCACGCGAACAGAGAGTTGTGCGTGCGCGCGGCTGCCTTCGTGCGAATCGCGCAAAACCCAGGGCACGCAGACGCGTGCCTGATGCTCACGCATCATTAAAAAAATTCCACGACCCACGTATACGTGTGATTTGGAGGTATTCATGGCGACACATGCGCGTGACTGATGCGTACGCGTGAATTGAAGATTTGCACAGTGACGCGTGCGCGTGACCGACGCGTCCGTGTGACTCGGGAAAAAGACCATCGACGCGTACGCGTGACATGTGCCACGTGCAGAAAAATGCTGAAAATGCTGGGGGCGATTTCTGGGCTGTTTTCACCTAGTTTCCAGTCCAGAAAACACATATTAGAACCTGCAGAATGGACAAATCAAGTGGTCCCCACCCATCAGCTGAAGACTTGTTAATTAATTCGAATTTATATTCAAAATCTTATTTTTAGGAAAAGATATTATTTTTAATTTTAGATAATTTGATTTTAAATTTATTAGGATTAGTTATAAAAAGGGATCTGATGCCATCAAATTAAAACACAGTACATTTTACCAGAATCCTTATTTTCTTCTCTGAACGATGAGCAACTAATCCTCCATTGTTAAGGTTAGGAGCTCTGTCTATTTGTATGGATTGATTCATTTGACCTTTCTAATTTAATCCATGTTTTGATTTATATTTCAATAATTGTTTTCGTTCTTTATTTTATGAATATTGGGTGGAACGGAAGTATGACCCATGTTCTAATTGAGTTCTTGTAAAACTTGGAAAAGCTCTTTACTTGAACAATAGCTTGAAAACATATTATACTGAATTTCTAATTGTTTGTATTTAACGGGATACGTGACATATAATCCCCTTATTTTTGGATAATTAGAATTCTTTTGGCATATAAACTAGAAATTGATCATCACCCTCTAATTGGAATTAATTGACCAAGGAATTGGCAGTTAATAAATTTTAGAGGAGACTAGGAAGGTCTAAGGAATTAGGGTCTAGTCACATATAGTTTGCCATGAATTAAATCTTGCATGATTAAAATAGTTAGTAAGAAAAAATCAATCCGGAAAAATAGATAACTCTGAAGCCTTAACTGTTTTCTCAATATTTTATTCCCAACTTATTTATCTACCTGTCTTTAATATTCCAAATTTACTGTTAATGCTTTTGAACTTCCAAACACTATTTTCTGTTTGTCTAACTAATCCTATCAAACACTATTATTGCTTAATCCATCAATCCTCGTGGGATTGACCCTTACTCACGTAAGATATTACTTGGTACGACCCGGTGCACTTGCCGGTTAGTTTGTGGGTTGTAAAATACTACACCAAGTTTGTGGGTTATTTTATTCTTCTTTCATCTTATTATTTGTTTTTGTTTTCAGATTTTCTTTGCTTGAGGACAAGCAAACAATTCAAGTTTGGTGTTGACTATTTATTATTTTTTTTCTATCTATTTATTTATTTTATTTAGTATTTTTTTCTTTACACATGTTACTTCACTTGGAATTCTCTGCACTCTGACATAGAGATTCCCATCCTTTCTTATTTTCTGTTTGTTTATGCGCAGAAACACAAACAAAGAACATCTCTTAGATTTTGAACCTGAACCTGAAAGGACTTTCAGGCGGCGTTTACAACAAGCAAGACTTTACAAGGCTGCAGAATCCACTATGGATCCAAATAATACTAATAATGTCAATGAGGCAAACCCAAATGAGAATGAACAACAAAGGAGAGTACTTGGTTCTTTCTCTGCTCCTACTGTAGATCTGTATGGAAAAAGTATTGTGGTACCTCCTATTGCTGCGAACAACTTTGAGTTGAAGCCTCAACTGGTCACCTTGGTACAACAAAACTGCCAGTATCACGGTCTCCCCCACGAAGACCCAAATCAATTTATTTCTAGTTTTCTGCAAATTTGTGATACAGTAAAGAAAAATGGAGTAAACCCAGATGTGTACAAACTCATGCTCTTCCCGTTTGCTCTGAGGGATGGAGCAAAGCTATGGCTAGATTTCCAACCCAAGGAGAGTTTGGATACTTGGAACAAGGTGGTTACTGAGTTTTTCACTAAATTTTTCCCACCAAAGAAGCTGACTAAGCTTAGGGTGAAGGTTCAGACCTTCAGGCAGAAGGATGGTGAGACTCTGTATGAAGCTTGGGAGATATACAAGCTACTGATTAGGCAATGCCCTCCAGACATATTCTCCAAATGGAGTCAACTAGATATCTTTTATGAAGGCTTAGGTGAAATGTCCAAGATGTGCTTAGACAATTCTGCAGGAGGTTTATTGCAGAAGAAGAAGACATCGGAGGAGACTATTGAGCTTATTGAATTGGTTGCTAGCAACCAATATTTATACTCATCTAACAGAAATCCTGTGAACTCTGAGGCTCCTCAGAAGAAGGGTGTCATAGAAGTAGAAGCTCTTAATGCTATTCTTGCTCAGAACAAGCTTATGTCTCAACAAATAAATCTACTTACTCAACACATGGGTGGCATGCAAGTCTCAGCTATCAACACCCAAAATCCACCTCAAGAGATCTCCTATGACATGGGAGGAAATCTAGTGCAAAATGATAATTATGATTATGCTCAATCCTCTTCTGAATAGGTCAATTACATGGGGAGTGGTTCTAGAAATCCCAATAATGACCCTTATTCTCAGACATACAATCAAGGATGGAGAAATCACCCAAATTTTGGGTGGAGGGACCAACCCCAGAGGCCTCAGAATTTCAACAATAACTTTTAGTGCGGTTTCCAATAGAATAGTTACAATAACCGCCAATCTCAGCCTCAGTAGGCTGACTCTAAATCTAAGGAAGATTTTAATTGGGAGATGATAAGGAGTTTTATGCAGGAAACCAGAGCCTCCATTAGAAACTTGGAAGTGCAAATGGGCCAGTTGAGCAAGCAAATACCTGAGAGGTCTGCAAGTATATTTCCAGGTGATACAGTGGTGAACCCAAGAGAAGACTGCAAAGTTATTCAATTGAGAAGTGGTAAAACAGCGAGTTCTGAGACAAGGGCCAATGAAGAGTTAGTTGAAAAGAAAGCTCCAGAGGAGAAAAAGGAAGAAGTGGAGCACGCCCCTCCAAAGCATGCAGAAAACCCATTCCCTGACTCTCTAGACACGTATCCTACATTGTCAAAAGCTCTTGAATACAAGCCAAAAATTCTATATCCTCAGAGACTTCAGAAGGCTTCCAAAGAAAAGCAGTTCTCTAAATTTTTAGATGTCTTCAAGAAGCTACAGATCAACATTCCCTTTGCAGAGGCTCTTGAGCAAATGCCTCTCTATGCTAAATTTATGAAAGAACTATTGACCCACAAGAGGAATTGGAAGGAACAAGAAATAGTGGTGTTAACCAAGGAATGTAGTGCCATTATTCAACACAACCTTCCTGAGAATATGCCAGACCCAGGGAGCTTTGTCATTCCTTGCACAATTGGAGATGTCACCATTCAGAGAGCTTTATGTGACCTTGGAGCTAGCATCAATCTAATGCCACTTTCAGTAATGAAAAAGCTTCAAATTGAGGAGGTAAAACCCACTCGTATTTCTCTTCAACTTGCTGATCTTTCTATTAAATTACATGTGAGTGTTGTTGAGGATTTACTTGTTAAAGTAGGACCATTCATCTTTCCTGTCGATTTTGTTATATTAGACATGGAAGAGGAGGTAAAATCCTCTATTATACTTGGTAGACCCTTTTTAGCTACAGGTAGAGCTCTGATTGATGTACAAAACGGTGAATTAACCCTGAGGATCAATGAAGAATATGTGGTCCTTCATGTTTTTGAAGCTCTCAAGCACCCTAATAATTCTGAAGGGTGTATGAAAATAGATGTTATTGAACCAATTGTTCAAGAGGTACTGAAAGCTGAGGTGCTTGATGACATTCTGGATCCTATCTCTGAATATGAATTAGTTGAAGTTGATAATTTACCACCCCAGAAGGCTATGGTTCACACGCCTAAAGCAGAGGAGGAAGCCCCCAAGCTTGAGCTCAAATCCTTACCCCCTTCTCTGAAATATGTGTTCTTGGGTGAGAATGACTCATATCCAGTTATTATTAGCTCTTCCCTGAAGCCTGAAGAGGAAGAGGCGCTTATTTCAGTACTCAAGAGTCATAAAGCAGCTCTTGGGTGGACCATTAGCGACTTGAAGGGGATTAGTCTAACCAAGTGTATGCACAAGATCCTCCTTGAAGATGATGCTAAACCAGTTGTGCAACCACAAAGGAGACTCAATCCAACCATGAAAGAGGTGGTCCAAAAAGAGGTAATGAAACTATGGGAAGCAGGAATTATTTATCCTATTTTTGACTGTCCTTGGGTAAGTCCTGTGTAGGTAGTTCCCAAGAAAGGAGGGATGACAGTGATCAAGAATGAAAAGAATGAGCTTATCCCCACAAGAACAGTCACAGGATGGAGAACGTGTATAGACTATAGGAGGCTCAACACTGCTATAAAGAAGGATCATTTCCCCCTGCCTTTCATTGATTAGATGCTTGAGAGGTTAGCTGATCATGCATTTTATTGTTTTCTAGATGGATATTCTAGATATAATCAAATTACAGTGGACCCTCAAGATCAAGAGAAGACAGCATTCACATGCCCCTTTGGAGTATTTGCCTACAGAAGAATACCTTTTGGACTTTGCAATGCTCCAGCAACTTTTCAGAGGTGTATGCTTTCAATTTTTTCTGATATGGTTGAAAGTTTATTGAAGTATTTATGGATGACTTTTCTATTTTTGGTAATGCTTTTGAATCCTGCCTTAATCATTTATCTCTTGTCTTGAAACGGTGTCAAGAATCAAACCTTATTTTAAATTGGAAAAAATATCATTTTATGGTTACAGAAGGTATTGTTCTTGGCACCAAATTTCAAGTAAGGGAATTGAGGTTGATAGAGCAAAGGTGGAGGTAATTGAAAAATTACCACCACCAACTAATGTTAAGGCAGTCAGGAGTTTCTTGGGTCATGCAGGATTTTATAGAAGATTTATAAGGGATTTTTCTAAAATTGCTAAACCTCTAAGAAACCACTTGGTTACTGATGTTCCTTTTGTCTTTAATTCTGATTGTTTGCATGCTTTTGAAACTCTAAAAGCAAAACTTACCTCTGCTCCTATTATAGCTCCCCCTGACTAAGATCTACCATTTAAATTAATTTGTGATGCTAGTGACTTTGCTATAGGAGCTGTTTTAGGACAGAGGCATGGTAAGCTTGTACATATCATTTACTATGCCAGTTGTGTGTTAAATGATGCCCAAAAGAATTACATAACTACAGAAAAGGAATTATTAGCTATTGTGTATGCTGTTGATAATTTTCAGTCCTATTTACTTGGTTCTAAGGTTATTATTTATACTGATCATGCTGCTTTGAAGTACCTTCTAACCAAACAAGATTCTAAACCAAGATTAATCAGATGGGTGTTGCTCCTTCAGGAGTTTGATATTGAGATAAAAGACAGGAAAGGATCAGAGAATCAAGTAGCTGACCATCTTTCCAGAATTGAGACTGAAGCAGGAGTACAACTGATAAACCACTATTTTATGGTTTATATTGTGTTTAATTGTGTGGTTTTATCATGATCCTTACCCACTTATTCATTAATTTAGCATGCATTTATATTTCCTTCCTGAAATTATTACATGATTGAAAACTGCTTCCTAGAGACTTTTAATTATGGATTTTAATTCTCCTTTATTACATTCGATACAGTAATCTGTGTGTTAAGTGTTTCAGGCTTTATAGGGCATGAATGAGTTGGAGATTGGAAAGGAAGCTAGCAAAAATGGAAGGAACACGAGAAATTGAGGAGATAACCAGCGAGAAGTGACGCGGCCGCATGGCTCACGCGTTCGCGCGAAAGAGGAGAAATCGCAGTGACGCGGCCGCATGGCTCACGCGATCGCGCGGATTGGAAAAGCACAAGTGACGCGGAAGCACGGACGACGCGAACGCGTGGCAGGGAAAAACGCGAATGACGCGTCCGCATGGATGACGCGATCGCGTGACATGCGCGATCTGCATAATCTATAGAATTCGCTGGGGGCGATTTTGGACCCTATTTTGACCCAGTTTTTGGCCCAGAACAGCAGACTAGAGCCAGAGAACATGCAGAAACCAGGGACAACATTCATTCTACATGGTTTTTAGTTTTAGATCTAGTTTTTACTCCTCCTCTAGGTTTTTCTCTCTACACATTCATAGTTCTTAGGATTTTATTTTTCTACCACTTTTGCATTGGGATACTGAGAAGAGTTATTACCTTATCAAGACTTCGTTATTCTAGTTCGTTTTCTTTACTTGGCTTTACTTTTCCATGTCCTTTGCTTTATTTAATTTTACCATTGGAATATTTTTAGGATTATTTAATACAAGGATTACTTTTATTTTTAATTGATTATTTTGATTTTTATTTACAATGTCTTTCTTTAATTCCTTTTCATATGTTATGAATTTTACATTCACAATGAGCGAGTAGTTTCCTAACTTGATGGAGAGTTGATTGAAAGGAACCCTTGAGTTGGAAAGCTTAAAAGAAAGATCGTAATTGGGTTTATTATTGGATTGCCCTCTAGTCACTAACACCAATCCCTTTTAATTAAGTGGGTTGCAACTTGTGAACGGACGTAGCATTCCAACTTGTTTGACTTTCCCTTACCTAGTAAGAGATAACTAAACAGGATAACCTTTAATTATCAATTAATCTAGAGAGTAATCCAACAATAATGGGGCTTCCAACTAATCAACTCCCAGTCAAGGCTTTTATTTACATTATTCAAATTCTCCAATTTAATTTCTTGTTTACTCAACTCAAACCTTTTTGAAAATATCTGATTAATAAAATAGCACACTTTTCTGCAACTCGTTGGGAGACGACCTAGGATTTATACTCCCAGTATTTTAATTTTAAATTTCTGTGACACATTTCTAAATTGATAAGTGGATTTCTGGCGAGTTAAGAACTATACTTGCAACGTATATATTTTAATAATTTTTAATTCGCCAATTTCTGCCCGCATTAATTTTTGGCGCTGTTGCCGAGGAGTTGCAACAGTGTGCTAATTTATTGATTGGTATTTATTTTTATTGCAATTTTTCTTTTCATTCTATCACTATGAGCTATACGTTTCTTTCGTTAAATGACACGTTTACTTCCTGATCCAAGCTTGCCAGTATTTGACCCTGAGATTGAAAGAACTCTTTCACGTATAAGGCAAGCTCGGCGTCGGTGACTCCTCTTTGAAGACGAACCTGAACCGACATCTAAGGAAGAAACAAGCTCCCTCTCTACTGATCAAGTTCATTTATGTGCAGGTGACATGGCAGCGCCTAGGAGAGTCACTATCCAGGAGGAAGGAGCCCCTGATTTTACGCTCCAACCATTCCAGGCACACCACCCAACAGTAGCTGTAGATTTTGAAATAAAGTCTTCACTACTCAACTTGATGCCCAAGTTTCATGGCTTACCTGCTCAAGAGCCTATCAAGCATCTTAGGGATTTTCAGATTGCTTGTTCTATTATTAAGCGTGATGGCACTGATAAAATCTCCATTCTGTTGAAAGCCTTCCCGTTTTCTCTGGAGAAAAAGGCAAGAGAGTGATACTACACTCAACCCGTAACAACTTTTTCCAACTGGGATACACTTAGGAGAGAGTTTCTGGATAAATTCTTTCCAGCTGAAGTTGCCGATAAGCTGAGGAAGGACATGTCTATGATCGTTCAGGATGAATCTGAGACCCTCTATGAATACTTGGAACACTTCAATAATCTTCGAGACGCATGCCCCCATCATATGATTGACAAGATAGTGTTGCTCGGTTACTTTACACAGGGTTTGAAATCTCAAGATAGGACCACACTGGAAGGTGCTAGTAATGGTTCTATGAAAAAGTATAAGACTACGGACAAAGCATGGCAATTGATCAGCGACTTAGCTGACTCTACTAGGAATCACAGGCAGAAGCAAAGTCGATCAAGAGCTATTGCAGAGGTATCCACTAGTAAAGAGACTGCTGCTATAGCTCAGAGCTTATGTGAAATGACTAACTTGCTAAAGCAGATGCAACTGAATCAACAACAGCCTCAGCAAGTTCAGCCTTCTCCACCACAGCATAGCCAGTAGTTAGTTCCACAAAGAGTATGCAGAATCTGTAAAGATTACAGTCACTATACCGATGAGTGTCTGCAACTCCAACCAGAAGACAACACTGTAGCAGCCACTCATAACTTTCATGACCACCCCAATCAAGGGTACAATCAAAGGTGGCAACTATAACCAAGGATGGCAGGATAACTCTAACCAAGGTTGGAGAGACAATTCTAACCAGGGTTGGAGGGACAATTATAACAGAAGAGGCAGAGATAATAATGGAAATCAGAGGTGGAATAACAATAACAACTTCAGGCAGCAGAATCAGAATCAGTCCTACAGAGCACCTCATTTAAGACAGCCTCAAGCATCTCAGCAGACCTCTCAGATCACTTACCCCTCTTCATCTCCTAATGATGAATTACTACAAGCCATTGATCGGAGACAACAGGCCATGGAAAACAACCTTACTTCTACTCTGAATAGTTTGAATTCTACTTTACAAGCCCTTGTCTCACAGATTGGATCAATGAACAACTCCAACAACCAGTCCTCAAGCTCTGGTGGACTCCCCTCTCAACCATTACCCAACCCAAAGGGTGGTATTAATGCCATCACCCTAAGGTCCGGAACCACATTGCAAGAGAGGAATCAGGAAGAGCCAACTCCATCTGAACACACCTCAGCTGAAGAGGTAGTGGAAATAGAAGATGTTGAAGAAGAAAAGAGCATGCAAGACATGGCTGAAGAAGAAGATGCCAAATCACAGGAAGAAGCACCAAAGGGCGCAGACACTATAGAGGACGACGTTCCTATTCCATTTCCACAACTTGCAAGGAAGCCCGGAAGCAGTTGAAACCTGATCCCAAAATGGTAGAAATTTTCAAAAAGGTTGAGGTAACTGTTCCCCTTTTTGATGTCATTCAACAGGTACCTAAATATGCAAAGTTTCTAAAAGATTTGTGCATACATAAAGACAAAATTAATGAATTAGAAACTATCCCTTTAGGAAGTTCTATATCTGCTTTAATGGGAAATATACCTGAAAAATGTAGTGATTCAGGTCCATGCATGGTTAACTGTACCATTGGAGGTGTGATATTTTCTGACTGCATGTGTGATTTAGGAGCATGTGTTAGTATAATGCCTTTATCTGTATATGATGTTTTGAGGCTCCCTCCCTTAAAGAGGTTGGCAGCTCGTTTTGTGTTAGCAGATAAAAGTATTATTACAGTGGCTGGAGTTGCTGAAGATGTATTGGTGGGCATTAAAGGTCTCACTTTCCCCATTAATTTTTACATCCTGGAGATGCCCCAAAATGACTCAGAGAAGCCATCATCAATCCTACTCGGAAGACCTTTCTTGAAGACCTCGAAGTTCAAATTAGATGCTTTTGCAAGCACATACTCTTTTGAAATAGACGGCCGAGTAGTAAGCTTCAATCTGAATGGAGTTATGAAGCACCCTCCAGAAGATCGTTCTATCTTCCAGTGTGACATCATAGATGAAACCGTAGCTGAAGTTCACCAGGAAGAGTTTGAAGATAAGTACATAGGACAAGGTCCAAGTGTGGGGAATTCCGAAGACAATGCAGGCACTCTACCACTGCCACCAGTTCCAGATAATCCAGAGCTAGACCATGACCAGAAGTTAGAATTGAAACCCCTCCCTCCACACCTCAAATATGCTTACCTCGAGGACAAGCAGAAGTTTCCAGTTATCATTGCACAAGACCTCACTTCTCAGCAGGAAGAGCAATTACTTAGTGTGCTGAGGAGGCACAAGAAAGTAATTGGGTGGAGTTTAGCAGACATAGTAGGCATCAATCCTCAAGTTTGTGAGCACAGGATATTTTTAGAAGAAGGAGCAAGACCTGTTCGTCAACCCCAAAGAAGATTGAACCCCACTATTTTAGAGGTTGTCAAGAAGGAAGTGACCAGACTATTAGAGGCAGGTATTATCTACCCCATCTCAGACAGTGAATGAGTGAGCCCAGTACAAGTAGTGTCCAAGAAGTCTGGAGTAACTACAGTGAAGAATGAGCATGGAGAGCTCATAGCAACCAGAGTACAGAACGCCTGGAGGGTCTGCATTGATTACAAGCATCTCAACCAAGCTACTCGTAAGGATCACTACCCTCTTCCATTCTTTGATCAAATGTTGGATCGCCTGTCAGGTAAATCACATTATTGCTTTTTAGATGGTTACACAGGCTATTTCCAGATTCATATAGCTCCTGAGGATCAGGAAAAGACTACATTTACATGTCCTTTTGGGACTTATGCTTACAAGAGAATGCCCTTTGGCCTATGCAATGCACCAGCTACCTTTCAGAGGTGCATGATGAGTCTTTTCTCTGATCTTATTGAGGACTGTATGGAGGTTTTTATGGACGATTTTAGCGTTTATGGTGATTCTTTTAGTCTTTGCTTAGATGGATTATCTAGAGTATTAGATAGATGTGTCAATACAAACCTTGTATTAAATTTTGAAAAATGTCACTTTATGGTAAAACAAGGGATTGTACTAGGACATGTTGTATCTAATAATGGCATTTTTGTAGACCCAGCAAAGGTGAATGTTATTTCTAGTTTACCTTACCCCTCCTCTGTGAGGGAAGTCCGTTCGTTCCTTGGCCATGCAGGTTTTTACAGGAGATTTATTAAGGACTTTAGTAAGGTAGCACTTCCCTTATCCAAATTACTGCAGAAAGATATTGAGTTCGAGTTCAGTGAGGATTGCAAACAAGTGTTTGATAAGCTGAAGACCGACCTGACTCAAGCTCCAATTGTGAGAGGACCAGACTGGAGCCAGCCATTTGAAATCATGTGCGATGCTTCCAACCATGCAATAGGAGCAGCGCTGGCTCAGCGTGAAGGTAACGATCCTTTTGTTATTGCTTATGCGTCTAAGACTTTAGACACTGCCCAGTCCAATTATACTACTACTGAGAAAGAGCTTCTTGCTATTATTTTTGCTCTGGATAAATTCTGAGCTTATTTACTTGGTACTAGAGTAGTAGTGTATTCGGACCATGCAGCTTTAAAGTATCTATTAACTAAAAAGGAGTCTAAACCAAGGCTCATACGTTGGATACTGCTATTACAAGAATTTGATTTAGAAATAAAGGATAGGAGTGGTAACCAGAATCTAGTCACAGACCACTTGAGTCGTCTTGAGCACATTAAGGATGATTCTACTCCTATAAATGATAATTTTCCATTTGATAATCTGCAAGCAGTATCTGAGGTAGTCCCTTGGTACGCACCTGTAGCTAATTATCTAGTTAGCGGCACATTTCCTCCACACTTTTCTAAGCATCAAAGAGACAAGCTGAAAAGCGAGTCTAAATATTATATATGGGATGACTCATATTTATGGAGATGTGGCGCTGATCAGGTAATTAGACGTTGTGTGCCTCAATCAGAATTCCAGTCCATTTTAGAGGCCTGTCACTCATCTGAGAGTGGAGGACATTTTGGCCCTCAAAGAACAGCTAGAAAGATCTTAGACTGTGGATTCTGGTGGCCTACTCTTTTTAGAGATGCTGCTGAGTTTTGTAAATCTTGTCTCCCATGCCAAAAATTTGGTAATATATCCAGGAGGGATGAGATGCCTCAACAAATTATGCTTTTCTGTGAAATTTTTTATGTTTGGGGCATTGACTTCATGGGTCCATTTCCAAATTCTAATGGTTATTTTTATATATTGTTAGCTGTGGATTACGTTTCCAAATGGGTGGAAGAAATTCCTACCCGCACTGATGATGCTAACACTGTTGTTTCCTTTGTGAGAAACTATATTATTTGCCGCTTTGGATCACCACGAGCAATCGTGAACGATCAAGGCACCCATTTTTGTAACAGGAGACTAACAGGATTAATGAAGAAGCATGGGATAATTCATAAGGTTACGACAGCATACCATCCTCAGACCAATAGGCAAGCCGAGGTGTCAAACAGAGAGATAAAGCGTATATTGTAGAAGATAGTCAAACCTCATAGAAAAGACTGGAGCACCAGGCTACAAGATGCACTATGGGCATATAGGACAGCATATAAAACACCCATTGGGATGAGTCCTTTCCGCTTAGTTTATGGAAAAGCTTGTCATCTCCCAGTTGAAGTAGAGCACAGAGCCTTTTGGGCAGTCAAGGAGTGCAACATGGGAATTGAGAAAGTCGGAGCTGAAAGAAAGTTGCAACTGCAAGAACTGGAGAGCCTTTGCCTAGAAGCTTATGAGAACTCAAGAATATACAAGGAGAAGATGAAGGCTGTACATGATCAGCACATCAAGAGAAAAGAGTTCCAACCTGGGGATTAGTCCTCCTTTACAAATCTCAACTGAGGCTCATGCCAGGCAAGTTGAGATCAAGATGGGAAGGTCCATACAGAGTAGAGAAGGCCGAACCATACGGAGTTTATCACCTAAGCCATCCTTCAAGCTCTGAACTTATCAAAGTTAATGGACAACGTCTGAAGCTGTACCATAGCAAGAAGATGCAGAAAAACAAAGAGCTTGAGATCTTCCTCTTGGAAGATCCCCACATAGTAGAAGATTGAGCTAGTGGAGCGTCCAACTTATGGACGTTAAAGCAAAGTGCTAGGTGGGAGACAACCCACCATGGTATGATCGTTCTTTTATTTATTTTTAGTTTTTCCTATTCAATAAACTCTTCTCTTTATCAGTACTTTCGTGCATATGCATTTACATACTTTTATTCTCTAAAAATAATGCCACGCGACGCAACCGCATCAGCGACGCGTCCGCGTCGAAAGAAGAGGGGAGAAAATAAAAACGAACAGAGAGTCACGCTGGAGCGTGGCTGGAGGCGTGCTAGTGGAACAAATCGTCCCACGCGACCGCGTCGCTGATGAGTCCGCGTCACATGGGAATAATGGCCTCCCACGCGACCGCGTGCCCTGATTTTCGACGTAAAAAGGGTGCACAACGAATTATTGTGCGAGAGTGGTGCTGGATTGGTGCTGGACGCACAATCCCTATCACGCGACTGCGTCGCCGACGCGTCCGCGTCATTCCTTTCTGAAGCCCACTCATGCGATCGCATGCCCCATGCGATCGCGTCACCCCAAATTTGGCAAATATATAAATTCGAACAGAGAGTTGTGTAGGCGCGAGTGCAGAAGCATAACATGGGTCACGCGACCGCGTGACCGACGCGACCGCGTCAACTGAATTAAAGCGCAATCACGCGAACGCGTGCCCCACGCGGCCGCGTCGCTTGCGCCGTACAGCTCAACCTAAATTGCCAAAATATCTTATCTTTCTCTTCTCCAAATCCCAATTTTTCTTTTCCCTCCTTATTTCTTCCTTCTCCCTTCTTCCTTCTATCTCACCTTTCATTCTCTCTCTCACCTCCATTAACAAGGTTTTATTTTCTTCTTCCCTCCTTCCTTTTCTATCATTCTTTTTATTTTATATGTTATTTTCTTTTCTTTTCTTTTTCTTTTCATTATCCATATTTTCTTTCTTCTTCTTTCCTTTTTACATGGTGTTAGAAATTTATTTGAGTCATTATTCCTCATTATATGCTTGTGGATTGTTGCAAATTGTTTGGCAATTATATATTATTTTCTTTAAAGGGTTGCTTGCATGTTTACTTTAATACTTTCTATACCTTATTTACCATGCATGCTATGTGTTTGTGAAAAAGCCCATATGACATTATGCACTTCTCTATTATACTTTCTACTATTCAATGCTTATTTTTCATAAACTCCCTTTACTATTGTATTAATTGAATTTAATTGTCAATACAACATGGTGATTTATTATAAGTAATGCTTGGTCTATGCTACTCACGCCCTTTTCTGGCATGCCAATAAACACCTTGCATTCACTTGTCATTATATGCACTAGCTATTTTCCATCGATGATTTTTCACATGTACTCATAAGCATGTGTTAATGTCAGTTACATCTTAATGTGCATCCATCACCACCATTTCCGTTCCCTTCCTTGCTATATCTGTTTGAATTTAAATTACTTTCTCTTCCCTTTTTCAGGATGGCCACCAAGAAAGGTAAGGAGAAAGCTACTTCCAAACCCCCAGCAAGAAGAGGAACTAAAAGAGCATTAGTGGCAGAACCTTCTTCAACTACAGTCAAGCCCTCAACAAAAAGAGTTAAGAGGATTATAAAGGTTGATGAAAAGGAGAAAGCCTTTCCAGCAAAGGACACTGCGCGATTTTCCAATCGCTACTGTGAGCAGATGTTCCCTATCCTAGCAGAAAGGAGCTATAACAACGAATATCTTCTTATCCTCCCGCCCAATATTGCTACCTTTGTTGAGCCACAAATTGAACGAAGACAATGGGGTTTCCTACAGAGACAGCCAAGGCAGGTCAATCTTTCTTGGGTAGTCGAGTTTTACTCTAACTTCTACCTGCCAACCCTGCAGTCTGTCTATGTCCGTTAGAAGCAAGTCCCCATTACAGAAGAGGCCATTCAACAAGCTCTAGGTCTTCCCCCTATTCCAGAAGGAATGGACGCCTTTCAAGAAGCCACACTCAAGCGCCAGAAGTACCAATTTGACTGGGACACCATTCTCAGAGTTATCGCATTACCTAGCAGCCGTTGGATCTACGGATACCATCGTACCCGCCCTAAGGGAATATCGGCTTCAGCACTTACCTTGGAGGCTCGCGTATGGGCACAGATCATGTCCCATTACGTCTTTCCGAGCACTCACGAGTCCTCTTTCACTGCGGATATGGCCGTTCTACTATGGTGCATCCTTACAGACCAACCTCTGAATTTACTAAGACATATCCAGAATGCCATGGGACACGTACAAATTGCTGGCAACTTACCTTTTCCCGCCTTGGTCTCAGATCTTGTCTCAGCAGCCGGAGTCTCCTACAGAGATGGGGACACCAAAGCCATGCTTCCACGGGATGATCAATATGTCACTAACGGGAAATACCTTAGACTTCCAGCAGCCACTACAAGCCTTCCTACTGCACTGGTTGAAGATATTCCTTCTTTAACACCACAAGCACCTACAACAGACGAACTGCTTCAGCAGATAATCGAAAGGTTGGATCGGCAAGAACAGAAAGCGAAGTTAAGAGAGCCCCGTAACAACCGCCGATTCAAACACCTCCGGGAGCTACTTAGAGGAGATTGCAGAGACTCAGACACCTCGGAATCTACTTCTTTTACCAGCACAGGGAGCCATGATGGTCCTGACTGTGGAGATACTGCTACCAGCCCACCCCTGTTCCTGACAGATGGCACCGGGGATGGTGCAAAGCCTTACGTGTGGGGAGGTCAGTCAGTACCTGACTTCTGGAGGTAATTTCTCTTCCCTAACACCAATAAATTACGGTATTTTAGTTAGATTTTCTTTCTTTTATAGAATAGGATAAATTGCATAGTAATAGGTTAGTTGCATGCATGTTCTACTTGATTGAAAAGACAATAAGTTTCTTCTAAGACTATCTTTGGAACAAAATTTTACTAATTTTAATTAAAAATTTTTTTTATGATAAATCTGTTTGAAGTTGTATTTGGAACATGATTTTTGAGCTAAAGAACACACAACCTGTGAAGATTTGAGCCTTTATGCATGGTTACATTATTTAACCATAATTATTTTATTCTTGTGTGTTTACTTCTCTATGATTATAATCTATATTTTGTTCCATCCTATATGTCCAATATTTATTATGTTTGTATGCTTGCATATGATTGAGGCCATTATTTGTTTAAACTCACTTATCCAAATTAAGCCTACCCTTTTCAATTACCTTTGTTAACCACTTTGAGCCTTTAAATCCCATTTGTTCTATATTTTACCACATTACTAGCCTTAAGCGAAAAAACAATTGTATATCCCAAATTAAATCTTTGGTTAGCTTAAGATAGAATTGTGTATGCTAGTTAAGTATGGGAAATTATGGGAACAAAAGTTATTAAGGGAATGTGTCATGATAATACAATGGGAATTTGGATACCTACTCATGTGAAACTATAAGAATTAAAAATCTATGTGCATTGATAAGCTATGTTTATTTTTATGTCTATATTAAAAAAATCAATAAATAAATAAGGGGACAAAATTACCCTAATGCTAAATTAAGAATTCAAAGATCAATGCACATATGATAAAATTAAAAAAAATTGATACATGAGTATGGAATGTAAAAGGGAATTCTGGGTAGCTAGGTATGAATTCTAAGGTTATATAAAATATATAGGTTGGGTTAAAGCTTGGGTTAATGAAAGATTCAATTTATAAGCTCACTTAACCATATATGTATCCCTACCCTTACTTTGGCCCCATTACAACCTTGAAAAGACCTCATGATGTTTGCATTGGTATATTAACTGTTGTTGATTGGTTAGGAGAAGAACAAAAGTTAGAGAGCATGATTAGAGAAGGATAGAGTGATTACCCTATACACTAGAGAGATTAGAGCGTACATACATCATCAGTGAGGGTTCAATGCTTGAATTTTCATGTTCCCTGCTTTCATGAGCTATCTTCTTGCACTTTTATCTGTCTTACTGTATAATGATAGAATTAGTGGAATTTGATTTGTAATTTTTTGAAGAGCTTATTTACTTTTGATCAAGTGGGTAAGAATCATATAGTTGCATTCATATATATAGGTTGCATTGCATTGCATGAGTTTCTACATGTTCATACTTATTTATCTTATCTCCTTCAGTTAAGCATGAGGACATGCTAATGTTTAAGTGTGGGGAGGTTGATAAACCACTATTTTATGGTTTATATTGTGTTTAATTGTGTGGTTTTATCATGATCCTTACCCACTTATTCATTAATTTAGCATGCATTTATATTTCCTTCCTGAAATTATTACATGATTGAAAATTGCTTCCTAGAGACTTTTAATTATGCATTATAATTCTCCTTTATTCCATTCGATGCCGTAATCTATGTGTTAAGTGTTTCAGGCTTTATAGGACATGAATGAGTTGGAGATTGGAAAGGAAGCTAGCAAAAATGGAAGGAACACGAGAAATTGAGGAGATAACCAGCGAGAAGTGACGCGGCCGTATGGCTCATGCGTTCACGCGAAAGAGGAGAAATTGCAGTGGCCGCATGGCTCACGCGATCGCATAGATTGGAAAAGCACAAGTGACGCGGAAGCGTGGACGACACGAACACGTGGCAGGGAAAAACGCGAATGACGCGTCCGCATGGATGACGCGATCGCGTGACGTGCGCGATCTGCATAATCTGCAGAATTCGCTGGGGGCAATTTTGGACCCTATTTTGACCCAGTTTTCGGCCCAGAACAGCAGACTAGAGCCAGAGAACATGCAGAAACCAGGGACAACATTCATTCTACATAGTTTTTAGTTTTAGATCTAGTTTTTACTCCTCCTCTAGGTTTTTCTCTCTACACATTCATAGTTCTTAGGATTTTATTTTTCTACCACTTTTTGCATTGGGATACTGAGAAGATTTATTACCTCATCAAGTCTTCGTCATTCTAGTTCGTTTTCTTTACTTGACTTTACTCTTCCATGTCCTTTGCTTTATTTAATTTTACCATTGGAATATTTTTAGGATTATTTAATACAAGGATTACTTTTATTTTTAATTGATTATTTTGATTTTTATTTACAATGTCTTTCTTTAATTCCTTTTCATATGTTACGAATTTTACATTCACAATGAGCGAGTAGTTCCCTAACTTGATGGGGAGTTGATTGAAAGGAACCCTTGAGTTGGAAAGCTTAAAAGAAAGATTGTAATTGGGTTTATTGTTGGATTGCCCTCTAGTCACTAACACCAATCCCTTTTAATTAAGTGGGTTGCAACTTGTGAACGGACGTAGCATTCCAACTTGTTTGACATTCCCTTACCTAGTAAGAGATAACTAAACAAGATAACCTTTAATTATCAATTAATCTAGAGAGTAATCCAATAATAATGGGGCTTCCAACTAATCAACTCCCAGTCAAGGCTTTTATTTACATTATTCAAATTCTCCAATTTAATTTCCTGTTTACTCAACTCAAACCTTTTTGAAAACATCTAATTAATAAAATAGCACACTTTCTGCAACTCGTTGGGAGACGACCTGAGATTCATACTCCCAGTATTTTAATTTTAAATTTCTGTGACACATTTCTAAATTGATAAGTGGATTTCTGGTGAGTTATGAACTATACTTGCAACATATATATTTTAATAATTTTTAATTCACCAATTTCTGCCCGCATCAACAACCACCCACAGCTGTGACTAAGACGTTTCCAGATGAACAATTGTTCCTCATTCAGCAGGCTCCATGGTTTGTAGACCTTGCAAATTATAAGGCCATGAATTTTATCCCAAGGGAGTACAGTAGGCAACAAGTGAAGAAGCTATTGACTGATGCAAAGTACTATATTTGGGAAAAACCATACCTTTTTAAAAGGTGTTCAGATGGAATCATCCGGAGGTGTGTCCCAGATGAAGAAAAACAGCAGATTCTTTGGCACTGTCATGGTTCTGAGTATGGAGGCCACTTTGGTGGTGAAAGGACAGCTACAATGGTCCTTCAGAGCGGGTTTTACTGGCCGACTCTCTTCAGGAACTCGAGCATTTGTAAAGTACTGTGACAGATGTGAGAAAGCCACGAATCTCCCTGCCAACCATGAAATGCCACAACAGGAGATTCTTGAGGTTGAGTTGTTTGATGTGTGGGGTATTGATTTCATGGGACCTTTTCCACCCTCACATTCAAACAACTATATTCTAGTGGCAGTTGACTATGTGTCCAAGTGGGTGGAAGCTATGGCTTTGCCCACCAATGATGCCAAAGTGGTAATGGGCTTTCTTCAGAGATATATTTTTAGCCGGTTTGGTGTCCCAAGGACACTCATTAGTGATGGAGGAAGCCATTTCTGCAACAGACAGTTAAACTCTCTTCTGCAGAGATATGGAGTCCGTCATAAAGTGGCAACCCCTATCACCCTCAGACAAGTGGATAGGTTGAAGTTTCCAACAGGAAACTTAAGAGGATTCTAGAGAAGACCGTCAGTGTTTCAAGAAAGGACTGGTCTAGGAAGCTTGATGATGCTCTCTAGGCATACCGAACAATGTACAAGACTCTCATTGGCATGTCCCCTTATCAGTTGGTCTACGGCAAAGCCTGTCACTTGCCAGTTGAGCGGGAGTGATGAGCGGATAATTTATACGCTTTTTGGCATTGTTTTTAGGTAGTTTTTAGTAAGTTCAAGCTACTTTTAGGGATGTTTTCATTAGTTTTTATGTTAAATTCACATTTCTGGACTTTATTATGAGTTTGTGTGTTTTTCTGTGATTTCAGGTAATTTTTGGCTGAAATTGAGGGACTTGAGCAAAACTCTGAAAAAGGCTGACAAAAGGACTGTTGATGCTGTTGGAATCTGACCTCCCTGCACTCAAAGTGGATTTTCTGGAGCTACAGAACTCCAAATGGCGCGCTCTCAACGGCGTTGAAAAGTAGACATCCAGAGCTTTTCAGCAATATATAATAGTCCATACTTTATTCGGAAATTGACGACGTAACTTGGCGTTGAACGCCAAGTACATGCTGCTGTCTGGAGTTAAATGCCAGAAAAACGTCATGATCCGGAGTTGAACGCCCAAAACACGTTATAACTTGGAGTTCAACTCCAAAAAAAGCCTCAGCTCGTGGATAGATCAAGATCAGCCCAAGCATACACCAAGTGGGCCCTGGAAGTGGATTTATGCATCAATTACTTACTCATGTAAACCCTAGTAGCTAGTCTAGTATAAATAGGACATTTAACTATTGTATTAGACATCTTTTGACAGTTTAATCTCTTGACTGTTTAGCCTTTGATTATTCGGTCTCTTGATCATTCAAGGGGGGCTGGCCATTCGGCCATGCCTGAACCTTTCACTTATGTATTTTCAACGGTGGAGTTTCTGCACACCATAGATTAAGGGTGTGGAGCTCTGCTGTACCTCAAGTTTCAATACAATTACTATTACTTTCTATTCAATTCTCTTTTATTCTTATTCCAAGATATACGTTGCACAACATTTTGATGAATGTGATGATCCGTGACACTCATCATCATTCTCACCTATGAACGCGCGTGACTGACAACCACTTCCGTTCTACCTTAAGCCGGGCGCATATCTCTTAGATTCCCCAACAGAATCTTCGTGGTATAAGCTAGATAGATGGCAGCATTCATGGAGATCTGGAAAGTCTAACCTTGTCTGTGGTATTCCGAGTAGGATCCTGGGAATCCGGAAAGTATAACCTTGTCTGTGGTATTCCGAGTAGGATTCCGGTATTGAATGACTGTGACGAGCTTCAAACTCCTGAAGGCTGGGCGTGATGACAAACGCAAAAGAATCAATGGATTCTATTCCAACCTGATTGAGAACCGACAGATGATTAGCCGTGCTGTGACAGAGCATTTGGACCATTTTCACTGAGAGGATGGGATGTAGCCATCAACAAGGGTGATGCCTCCAGACGATTAGCCGTGCAGTGACAGCGCATAGGACCATTTTCCCGAGAGGATTAAAAGTAGCCATTGATGATGGTGATGCCCTACATACAGCTTGCCATGGAAAGGAGTAAGAAGGATTGGATGAAAGTAATACGAACGTAGAGATTCGAAAGGATACTAGCATCTCCATACACCTATCTGAAATTCCTACTATTGATTTACATAAGTATTTCTATCCCTTTTTATTTTCTATTTATTATTCATTTTCGAAACCCATAACCATTAAATCTACCTAACTGAGATTTACAAGGTGACCATAGCTTGCTTCATACCAACAATCTCTGTGGGATCGACCCTTACTCACGTAAGGTATTACTTGGATGACCCAGTACACTTGCTGGTTAAGTTGAACGGAGTTGTGTCCACACATAGTTGAAAAAGCAATGAATTTTACAAAATACAATAACAAAGGAATCACAATTTCGTCCACCAAGTTTTTGGCGCCGTTGCCGGAGATTGTTCGAGTATGGACAACTGACGGTTCATCTTGTTGCTCAAATTAGGTAATTTTCTTTTCAAAAATCTTTTTCAAAATTTTTCTTTTCTTTTTTTCGTTTTTCCAAACTTTATTTTCGAAAAAAATTAATGAAAATCCAAAAAAAATCATAAAATCATAAAAATAAAAAAAAATATTTTGTGTTTCTTGTTTGAGTCTTGAGTCAATTTTTAAGTTTGATGTCAATTGCATGCTTTAAAAATTGTTTCTTGCATTTTTCGAAAATTCATGCACTCATAGTGTTCTTCATGATCTTCAAGTTGTTCTTGGTAAGTCTTCTTGTTTGATCTTGATGTTTTCTTGTTTTGTATTATTTGTTGTTTTTCATATGCATTTTTCGTTTGTTAGAGTCCATGCATTAAAGATTTCTAAGTTTGGTGTCTTGCATGTTTTCTTTGCATTAAAAATTTTTCAAAAATATGTTCTTGATGTTCATCATGATCTTCAAAGTGTTCTTGGTGTTCATCTTAACATTCATAGTGTTCTTGCATGCATCATGTGTTTTGATCCAAAATTTTTAAGTTTTGGGTCATAATTGTGTTTTTCTCTCTCATAATTAAAATTTCAAAAATAAAAAAAATATCTTTTCCTTATTTCTCTCCAAATTTTCGAAATTTTGGGTTGACTTGGTCAAAAATTTTTAAAATTAGTTGTTTCTTACAAGTCAAGTCAAAATTTCAATTTTAAAAATCTTATCTTTTCAAAATCTTTTTCAAAAATTATATCCTTTTCATTTTTTTTCTATTTTTCGAAAATTTCAAAAATCTTTTTCAAAATATTTTCAAAATCTTTTTCTTACCTTTATATCAAATTTTCGAAAATTAGCTAACAATTAATGTGATTGATTCAAAAATTTGAAGTTTGTTACTTGCTTGTTAAGAAAGGTTCAATCTTTAAATTCTAGAATCTTATCTTGTAGTTTCTTGTTAGTTAAGTCTTTTTAAAAATTAAATCTTTTTCAAAATATCTTTTTCTTAAAATTTTCTTATCTTTTATATCTCATATTTTTCAAAATTTTATCTTTTTTCAAAAATTTGATTTCAAAATATCTTATCTAACTTCTTATCTTCTTATCTTTTTCAAAGTTGATTTTAAAATCTTTTTCAATCAACTAACTAACATTTTGTTTGTTTCTTATCTTTTTTAAAACCACCTAACTACTTTTCCCTCTCTAATTTTCGAAAATATCTTGCCCCTTTTTCAAAAATTCTTTTTAATTAACTAATTATTTCATGTTTTAATTACATTTTATCTCTAATTTTCGAAAATTACTAACTCCTTTTTCAAAATTATTTTCGAAAATTCCCCCTCTCTCTTCTTATTCTATCTACTTATTTAATTACTAACACTTCTCTTCACCTCTCTTCATCTAAAAATCCAAACCATTCTTCTTCATTCTTCTCCCCTCTCTTTTTCTACTAACACAAAGGAATCTCTATACTGTGACATAGAGGATTCCTCTTTCTTTTCTTGCTTTCTTCTCTTTCATATGAGCAGGAATAGGGAAAAAGGCACTCTTGTTGAAATCGATCCTGAACCTGAAAGGACTCTGAAAATGAAACTAAGAGAAACTAAATTACAACAATCCAGAAATAACCTTTCAGAAATTTTCGAACAAGAGAAGGAGTTGGCAGCCAAAAATAATAATAATGCAAGGAGAATGCTTGGTGACTTCACAAAGCCAACGTCCAAGTTTGATGGAAGAAGCATCTCCATTCCTGCTATTGGAGCCAATAATTTTGAGTTTAAGCCTCAACTAGTTGCTTTAATGCAACAAAACTGCAAGTTTTATGGACTTCCATCTGAAGATCCTTATCAGTTTTTAACTGAGTTCTTGCAGATCTGTGAGACTGTAAAGATGAATGGAGTTGATCCTGAAGTCTACAGACTCATGCTTTTCCCTTTTGCTGTAAGAGACAAAGCTAGAATATGGTTGGATTCACAACCTAAGGATAGCCTGGACTCCTGGGATAAGTTGGTCACAGCCTTCTTGGATAAATTCTTTCCTCCTCAAAAGCTGAGCAAGCTGAGAGTGGATGTTCAAACCTTCAAACAAAAAGATGGTGAATCCCTCTATGAAGCTTGGGAAAGATACAAGCAGCTGACCAAAAGATGTCCATCTGACATGTTTTTAGAATGGACTATATTAGATATATTCTATTATGGTCTATCTGAATTTTCGAAAATGTCATTGGACCATTCTGCAGGTGGATCTATTCACCTAAAGAAAACGCCTGAAGAGGCTCAAGAACTCATTGATATGGTTGCAAACAACCAATTCATGTACACGTCTGAGAGGAATTCCGTGAATAATGGGATACCTCAAAAGAAAGGAGTTCTTGAAATTGATACTCTGAATGCCATATTGGCTCAGAACAAAGTGTTGACTCAACAGGTCAATATGATCTCTCAAAATCTGAATGGATGGCAACATGCATCCAACAGTACTAAAAAGGCAGCTTCTGAAGAAGCTTATGATCCTGAGAACCCTGCCATGGCAGAGGTTAATTACATGGGTGAACCTTATGGAAACACCTATAACTCATCATGGAGAAATCATCCAAATTTCTCATGGAAGGATCAACAAAAGCCTCAACAAGGCTTTAACAATGGTGGACGCAATAGGCTAAGCAATGGCAAGCCTTTTCCATCATCTTCTCAGCAACAGATAGAGAATTCTGAACAAAATACCTCTAATGTAGCCAATCTAATCTCTGATCTGTCAAAGGCCACTTTCAGTTTCATGAGTGAAACAAGATCCTCCATCAGAAATCTGGAGGCACAAGTGGGCCAGCTGAGTAAGAAAGTCATTGAAACTCCTCCCAGTATTCTCCCAAGCAATACAGAAGAGAATCCAAAAGGAGAGTGCAAGGCCATTGATATAATTAATATGGCCAAATGCACAAGAGAGGAGGAGGACGAAAATCCTAGTGAGGATGACCTCCTGGGACGTCCCTCAAGCAAGAAGGAGTTTCCTATTAAGGATCCAAAGGAATCTGAGGCTCATACAGAGACCATAGAGATTCCATTAAATTTCCTTCTGCCATTCATGAGCTCTGAAGACTATTCTTCCTCTGAAGAGGATGAAGATGTGACTGAAGAGCAAGTTGCTTAATATTTAGGAGCTATCATGAAGCTGAATGCCAAGTTGTTTGGTAATGAGACTTGGGAAAGTGAACCTCCCTTGCTCATTAGTGAACTGGATACCTGGATTCAGCAAATTTTACCTCAAAAGAAACAAGATCCTGGAAAGTTTTTGATACCTTGTACCATAGGCACCATGACCTTTGCAAAAGCTCTGTGTGATCTGGGGTCAGGGATAAATCTTATGCCACTCTCTGTAATGGAGAAGCTGGGGATCATTGAGGTACAACCTGCCCTGTTCTCATTACAATTGGCAGACAAGTCATTGAGACAAGCTTATGGAATAGTGGAGAACGTGTTAGTAAAGGTTGAAGGCCTTTACATCCCTGCTGATTTCATAATCTTAGACACTAGGAAGGAAGAGGATGAATGCATCATCCTTGGAAGACCTTTCCTAGCCACAGCAGGAGCTGTGATAGATGTCAACAGAGGTGAATTAGTCCTTCAATTGAATGGGGACTACCTTGTGTTTAAGGCACATGGCCATCCCTCTATGACAAAAGAGAGTAAGCATGAAGAGCTTCTCTCAGTTCAGAGTCAATAAGAGCCCCCACAGTCAAACTCTAAGTTTGGTGTTGGGAGGCCACAACCAAACTCTAAGTTTGGTGTTAAGACCCCATATCCAAACTCTAAGTTTGGTGTTGGGACTATACAACATTGACCTGATCACCTTGTGGCTCCAAGAGAGCCACTGTCAAGCTATTGACATTAAAGAAGCGCTTGTTGGGAGGCAACCCAATTTTATTTATCTAATTTTTATTTTATTTTATTTTATTGTTATTTTGTGTTTTAGTAGGTACATGATCATGAGGAGTCACGAAAAAAATATAAAAATTAAAAACAGAATCAAAAACAGCAGAAGAAAAATCACACCCTGGAGGAAGCACAGGCTGGCGTTCAACGCCAGTAAGGAGCATCTGGCTGGCGTTCAACGCCAAAACAGAGCATGAAACTGGCGCTGAACGCCAGAAACAGGCAACATTCTGGCGCTGAACGCCAGGAATGTGCCTAAGAGGAAAAGCTGGCGCTGAATGCCAGTAATAAGCATGAAATGCTACTGGCGTTCAACGCCAGAAACATGTTACATGTGGGCGTTGAACGCCCAGAACGTGCACCAAGGGGCGTTTAAACGCCAGAATAGTGTGCAAAGGCATTTTACATGCCTATTTGGTGTAGGGATGGAATTCCTTGACACCTCAGGATCTGTGGACCCCACAGGATCACCTCAGGATCTATGAACCCCACAGGATCCCCACCTACTATATTTCCACCTTACCTCCTAATCCTATTTTTGTGATCACTCTTCCCCATGTCACACTTCCCAAAAAAACCCTTTACCAATCACCTCAATCCCTCTTCCCAATCAACCCATTCACCACTCACATCCATCCACTCTTCCCCATAAACCCCACCTACCTTCAAAAATTCAAAACCATTTTCCCACCCATTCCCACCCTAAATAGCCGAACATACACTCCCTCCTCTACCTATATATACCCTTCCATTCTACTTCATTTTCACACAACACAACCCCCTCTTCCATACTTTGGCCGAACCTACACTTCCCCTTCTCCTCCATATTCTCTTCTTCTTCTCTTCTCTTCTTTCTTCTCTTGCTCGAGGACGAGCAATATTTTAAGTTTAGTGTGGTAAAAGCATAAGCTTTTTGTTTTTCCATTACCATCGATGGCACCTAAGGCCGGAGAATCCTCTAGAAAAGGAAAAGGGAAGACAAAAGCTTCCACCTCCGAGTCATGGGAGATGGAAAGATTCATCTCCAAGAGCCATCAAGACCACTTCCATGATGTTGTGGCAAAGAAGAAGGTGATCCCTGAGGTCCCTTTCAAGCTCAAGAAAAATGAGTATCCGGAGATCTGACATGAAATCCAAAGAAGAGGTTGGGAAGTCCTAACCAACCCCATGCAACAAGTCGGAATCTTAATGGTTCAAGAGTTCTATGCCAATGCATGGATCACTAGGAACCATATTCTCTTCTTCTTCTTTCTTCTATTACTCGAGGACGAGCAATATTTTAAGTTTGGTGTGGTAAAAGCATAAGCTTTTTGTTTTTCCATTACCATCAATGGCACCTAAGGCCGGAGAATCCTCTAGAAAAGGAAAAGGGAAGACAAAAGCTTCCACCTTCGAGTCATGGGAGATGGAAAGATTCATCTCCAAAAGCCATCAAGACCACTTCTATGATGTTGTGGCAAAGAAGAAGGTGATCCCTGAGGTCCCTTTCAAGCTCAAGAAAAATGAGTATCCGAAAATCCGACATGAGATCCGAAGAAGAGGTTGGGAAGTCCTAACCAACCCCATGCAACAAGTCGGAACCATAATGGTTCAAGAGTTCTATGCCAATGCATGGATCACTAGGAACCATGATCAAAGTATGAACCCGAATCCAAAGAATTATCTCACAATGGTTCGGGGGAAATACTTAGATTTTAGTCCAGAAAATGTGAGGTTGGCGTTTCACTTGCCCATGATGCAAGGAGATGAACGCCCCTACACTAGAAGGGTCAACTTTAATCAAAAGTTGGACCAAGTCCTAATGGACATATGTATGGAAGGAGCTCAATGGAAGAGAGACTCCAAAGGCAAGCCAGTCCAACTAAGAAGACTGGACCTCAAGCCTGTAGCTAGAGGATGGTTGGAGTTCATTCAACGCTCCATCATTCCTACTAGCAACCGATTTGAAGTTACTGTGGATCGGGCCATCATGATTCATAGAATCATGATTGGAGAGGAAGTAGAAGTTCATGAGGTCATCTCCAATGAATTCTACAAAATAGCCGACAAGTCCTCCACCATGGCACGGCTAGCTTTTCCTCACCTTATTTGCCATCTATGTTACTCAGCTGGAGTTATCATAGAAGGAGACATCCCCATTGAAGAGGATAATCCCATCACCAAGAAGAGGATGGAGCAAGCAAGAGAGATCCCTCACGGTTCTCAAGAGATGCATGAGGAAGCTCATCATCAAGAAATCCCTGAGATGCCTCAAGGGATGCACTTTCCTCCCAACAACTATTGGGAACAACTCAACACTTCCTTAGAAGATTTGAGCCACAATGTGGAACAATTAAGGGTGGAACATCATGAGCACTCCATCATTCTCCAAGAAATAAGAGAAGATCAAAGAGCAATGAGGGAGGAGCAACAAAGGCAAGGAAGGGACATAGAAGAGCTTAAGGACATTGTTGGTCCTTCAAGAAGAAGACGCCACTAAGGTGGATTCATTCCTTGTTCTTATTTCTTTCTGTTTTTCGGTTTTTATGTTGTGTTTATCTATGTTTTGTGTCTCTACTTCATGATCATTAGTGTGTAGTGATGAGCGGATAATTTATACGCTTTTTGGCATTGTTTTTAGTATGATTTTAGTAGTTTTAGTTGAGTTCTTAGTATATTTTTATTAGTTTTTAATTAAAATTCACTTTTCTGGACTTTACTATGAGTTTGTGTGTTTTTCTGTGATTTCAGGTATTTTCTGGCTGAAATTGAGGGATCTGAGCAAAAATCTGATCCAGAGACTCAAAAGGACTGCAGATGCTGTTGGATTCTGACCTCCCTGCACTCGAAGTGGATTTTCTGGAGCTACAGAAGCCCAATTGGTGCGCTCTCAATGGCGTTGGAAAGTAGACATCCTGGGCTTTCCAGCAATATATGATAGCCCATACTTTGCTCAAGATTTGATGGCCCAAACCGGCGTTCAAAGTCACCTACAGAAATTCCAGCGTTAAACGCCGGAACTGGCACCTAAATTGGAGTTAAACGCCCAAACTGGCATAAAAGCTGGCGTTTAACTCCAAGAGGAGTCTCTATACGAAAATGCTTCATTGCTCAGCCCAAGCACACACCAAGTGGGCCCGGAAGTGGATTTTTATGTCATTTACTCATCTTTGTACACCTTAGGCTACTAGTTTCCTATAAGTAGGACCTTTTACTATTGTATTTTCATCTTTCAATCTTAGAATCTTTTGATCATGTTTTTATGATTGAACCCTCTTTGGGAGGCTGGCCATTCGGCCATGCCTAGACCTTGTTCTTATGTATTTTCAACGGTGGAGTTTCTACACACCATAGATTAAGGTGTGGAGCTCTGCTGTACCTCGAGTATTAATGCAATTACTATTGTTCTTCTATTCAATTCCGCTTGTTCTTTGTCCAAGATATCACTTGTTCTTCAACTTGATGAAGGTGATGATCCGTGACACTCATCATCATTCTCACTCATGAAAAAGTGACTGACAACCACTCTTGTTCTACAAGCATCTGAGGCTTAGTGAATATCTCTTGGATTCTTTAACCGAATCTTCGTGGTATAGGCAAGAACTGATGGCGGCATTCAAGAGAATCCGGAAGGTCTAACCTTGTCTGTGGTATTTTGAGTAGATTCAATGATTGAATGACTGTGACGTGCTTCAAACTCCTGAAGGCGGGGCGTTAGTGACAGACGCAAAAGAATCACTGGATTCTATTCCGGCCTGATTGAGAACCGACAGATGGATAGCCGTGCCGTGACAGGGTGCGTTGAACATTTCCAATGAGAGGATGGGAGGTAGCCACTGACAACGGTGAAACCCTTGCATAAGCTTGCCATGGAAAGGAGTAAGAAGGATTGGATGAAGACAGTAGGAAAGCAGAGAGACGGAAGGGAAGGCATCTTCACTCGCTTATCTGAAGCTCTCACCAATGATATACATAAGTATCTCTATCTTTATCTTTATGCTTTATTCGTTTATCACCATACCCATTTGAGTCTGCCTGACTGAGATTTACAAGGTGACCATAGTTTGCTTCATACCACCAATCTCCGTGGGATCGACCCTTACTCGCGTAAGGTTTATTACTTGGACGACCCAGTGCACTTGCTGGTTAGTTGTGCGAAGTTGTGTTTATGCCATGGTATTGAGCACCAAGTTTTTGGGATTCATTACCGGGGATTGTTTTGTGTAAAAGTGTTGATCACAATTTCGTGCACCAAGTTTTTGGCGCCGTTGCCGGGGATTGTTCTTGAGTATGGACAACTGACGGTTCATCTTGTTGCTTAGATTAGGTATTTTCAGAGTTCTTTAAGGATGAATTCTAGTGTTTCAAGGTGATGTTCTTAACATCACCAAAGCTGATTGATTTTCATCAATTTAGCTCTTGAATGCAATGTCCTGCTGAAGCTTGGCCGGCCATGTCTAATTCCTTTAGACTAAAGCTTTAGACTAACATTGCATGATTCCTGGAATTCTCATTAAGAATTTTGATACCTTTATTTTCCTTTTCACTTAATTTTCGAAAAATCCAAAAAAAAAATTACAAAATCATAAAAACAAAAAAAAATATTTCTTGTTTAAGTCTAGTGTCTCATTTTAAGTTTGGTGTCAATTGCATGTTTCTGTTCTTCTTGCATTTTTCGAATTTATGCATGTGTCTTCATTAATCTTCAATTTGTTCTTGATGATTTCCTTGCTCTGATCTTTAAATTCTATTGACTTGAGTGTTTCTGTTGTTTGTCATATGCATTCTCATTTTGTTAGTGTCAATAGTATACAAACTGCTAAGTTTGGTGTCTTGCATGCATTGTTATTTGATTTTAGTAGCATTTTGATTAGTCCTCATTATTAAAAATCCAAAAATATTTTTAATTTGTGTCTTTTCAAGTCAATAATACAGAGAATTGAAGATTCAGAATATACTGCAGAGGAATTATACAGAAAAAGCTGGGCATTCAAAAATGCCCAGTGAAGAAGACAGACTGGCGTTTAAACGCCAGCCAGGGTGCCTGGCTGGGCGTTTAACGCCCAAAAAGGTAGCATTTTGGGCGTTAAACGCCAGAATGTATACCATTCTGGGCGTTTAACGCCAGGATGGTGCTAGGGGGAAGATTTTGTTTTTCAAATCAATTTTTTTCAAGTTTTCAAAGTTTTTCAAAATCAAATCTTTTTCAAATCATATCCTTTCAATCAAATGTTTTCAAAATCAATTTCTTTCCTTTTTCAAAGATACTTGCTAACAATTAATGATTTGATTGAACATCTCAAGTATATTGCCTTTTCTGTTGAGAAAGGTTTAATGTTTGAATCATATCTTTTCTTGTTAGGCAAGTCATTAATTTTTAAATCAAATCTTTTTAAAAATGTTTTTCAAATCATATATTCTCAATCACAATTTTTTTAAACCAATCATATCTTTTTAACCACATCTTTTTCAAAATAAATTTTCAATCAAATCTTTTTGACTTCTAATTTCAAAATCCTTTTCAAAAATCACTTGATTTCTTTCACTCTTGGTTTTCGAAAATCAAATTAAAGTTTTTCAAAATGTTTTTAAAATCTTTTTAACTTAATTTTCGAAAATCTTCTTCCCCTCTTCTCACATCCTTCTATTTATGGAGTATAACTCCTTCTTAATGCACAATTCGAACTCTATCTAATCAAGTTCGAATTCTTCTACCACTTTCTTCTATTTTTCTTTTCCTCTGACACCTCAAGGAATCTCTATACTGTGACATAGAAGATTCTACATTTTCTTGTTCTTTTCTCTTTCATATGAGCAGGAGCAGAGACAAAGGCATTCTTGTTGAAGCTGACCCTGAACGTGAAAGGACCTTAAAGCGAAAGCTAAGAGAAGCTAAGGCACAACTCTCTGTTGAGGACCTGACCGAATTCTTCAAAGAAGAAGAACCCATGGCAGCCGAAAACAACAACAATGCCAACAATGCAAGGAAGGTGCTGGGTGACTTTACTGCACCTACTCCCGACTTCTATGGGAGAAGCACCTCTATCCCTGCCATTGGAGCAAACAACTTTGAGCTTAAGCCTCAATTAGTTTCTCTAATGCAACAGAATTGCAAGTTCCATGGACTTCCACTGGAAGATCCTCATCAGTTTTTAGCTGAGTTCTTGCAAATCTGTGACACAGTCAAGACTAATGGGGTTGACCCTGAGGTCTACATACTGATGCTATTCCCTTTTGCTGTAAGAGACAGAGCTAGAATATGGTTGGACTCTCAACCTAAAGAAAGCCTGGACTCTTGGGAAAAGCTAGTCAATGCCTTCTTGGCAAGTTCTTTCCACCTCAAAAATTGAGTAAGCTTAGAGTGGAAGTCTAAACCTTCAGACAGAAGGATGGAGAATCCCTCTATGAAGCTTGGGAAAGATACAAACAATTAATCAGAAAATGTCCCTCTGACATGCTTTCTGAATGGAGCATCATAGGTATTTTCTATGATGGTCTCTCTGAACTATCCAAGATGTCTTTGGATAGCTCTGCTGGAGGATCTCTTCATTTGAAGAAGACGCCTACAGAGGCTCAAGAGCTCATTGAAATGGTTGCAAATAACCAATTCATGTACACTTCTGAAAGGAATCCTGTGAACAATGGGACAAGTCAGAAGAAAGGAGTTCTTGAGATTGATGCTCTGAATGCCATATTGGCTCAGAACAAGATATTGACTCAACAAGTCAATTTGATTTCTCAAAGTCTGTCTGGAATGCAAAATGCACCAAGCAGTACTAAGGATGCTTCATCTGAGGAAGAAGCCTATGATCCTGAGAACCCTTCAATGGAAGAGGTGAATTACCTAGGAGAACCCTATGGAAACACCTATAATTCTTCATGGAGAAATCACCCAAATTTCTCATGGAAGAATCAAGAGAAACCTCAACAAGGTTTCAACAACAACAATGGTGGAAGAAACAGGTTTAGCAATGGCAAGCCTTTTCCATCATCTTCTCAGCAACAGACAGAGAATTCTAAGCAGAACCCCTCTGACTTAGCAACCATGGTCTCTGATCTAATCAAAACCACTCAAAGTTTCATGACTGAGACAAGGTCTTCCATTAGGAATTTGGAGGCACAAGTGGGACAGCTGAGTAAGAAAATTACTGAACTCCCTCCAAGCACTCTTCCAAGCAATACAGAAGAAAATCCAAAAGGAGAGTGCAAAGCCATAACCATGGCCGAATTTGGAGAGGAAAGAGAGGAGGTAGACGCCACTGAGGAAGACCTCAATGGGCGTGCACTAGCCTTCCCTGAGTTCCCTAATGAGGAACCATGGGAATCTAAGGCTCAAAATGAGACCATAGAGATCCCATTGGACTTACTTCTGCCTTTCATGAGCTCTGATGAGTATTCTTCCTCTGAAGAGGATGATTATGTCACTGAAGAGCAAGTTGCTAAATACCTTGGAGCAATCATGAAGCTAAATGACAAGTTGTTTGGAAATGAGACTTGGGAGGATGAACCTCCTTTGCTCACCAAAGAACTGGATAACTTGTCTAGGCAGAAATTACCTCAAAAGAGACAAGATCCTGGGAAGTTTTCCATACCTTGCACCATAGGCACCATGACCTTCAAGAAGGCTCTGTGTGACTTAGGGTCAAGTGTAAACCTCATGCCTCTCTCTGTAATGGAGAAGCTAGGGATCTTTGAGGTACAAGCTGCAAGAATCTCACTGGAGATGGCAGACAACTCAAGAAAACAAGCTCATGGACTTGTAGAGAATGTTTTGGTAAAAGTTGAAGACCATTACATCCCTACTGATTTCATAGTCCTAGAGACTGGGAAGTGCATGGATGAATCCATCATCCTTGGCAGACCCTTCCTAGCCACAGCAAAGGCTGTGATTGATGTTGATGGAGGAGAACTAATCATTCAAGTGAATGAAGAATCCTTTGTGTTTAAGGCTCAAGGATATCCCTCTGTCACCATGGAGAGGAAGCACGAAGAGCTTCTCTCAAATCAGAGACAAGCAGAGCCCCCACAGTCAAACTCTAAGTTTGGTGTTGGGAGGCCACAACCAAACTCTAAGTTTGGTGTTGAACCCCCACATTCAAACTCTAAGTTTGGTGTTGGGAGGTTCCAACATTGCTCTGAGTACCTGTGAGGCTCCATGAGAGCCCTCTGTCAAGCTACTGACATTAAAGAAGCGCTTGTTGGGAGGCAACCCAATGTTATATTTTATCTATTTTCTTTAGTTATTTTATGTTTTTTGTAGGTTGATGATCATAAGAAGTCACAAAATCCATTGAAAAAGCAAAAACAGAATGAAAAACAGGAAGAAAAACAGCACACCCTAGAGGAAGAACTCACTGGCGTTTAAACGCCAGTAAGGCTAGCAGTTGGGCGTTTAACGCCCAGTCTGGTACCATTCTGGGCGTTTAACGCCAGAAAGGGGCACCAGACTGGCGTTAAACGCCAGAAAAGGGCAAGAACCTGGCGTTAAACGCCAGGAATGGGCACCAGCCCGGTGTTTAACGCCAGAAATGGCTCAAAACGTGATTTTGAGTGCCATTTGGTGCAGGGATGACTTTTCCTTGACACCACAGGATCTGTGGACCCCACAGGACCCCCACCAACCCCACCACTCTCTCTTTTCTTCACCCATTCACCAATCACCTCAATACCTCTTCCACAAAAACCCTTCACCTATCAAATCCCATCTTTCTCTTCACCACTCACATCCATCCTTCATAAAACCCCACCAACCTCACCCTTCAAATTCAAACCACTTTCCCTCCCAAACCCACCCATAATGGCCGAACCTTATCAGCCCCTCTCTCCTATAAATACCCTTCTTCACTCCCTCATTTTCACACAACCTAAACACCACTTCTCCCCCTCCTTGGCCGAATACATAAGCCACTCCCTTCTTCCTCATTTCTTCTTCTTCTACTCTCTTCTTTCTCCTTTTGCTCGAGGACGAGCAAACCTTTTAAGTTTGGTGTGGTAAAAGCGTTGTTTTTTCGTTTTTCCATAACCATTTATGGCATCCAAGGCCGGAGAAACCTCTAAAAAGAGGAAAGGGAAGGCAAAAGCTTCCACCTCCGAGTCATGGGAGATGGATAGATTCATCTCAAGGGTGCATCAAGACCACTTCTATGATGTTGTGGCCTTGAAGAAGGTGATCCCCGAGGTCCCCTTTTCACTCAAAAAGGGTGAATATCCGGAGATCCACCATGAGATCCGAAGAAGAGGTTGGGAAGTGCTTACCAACCCCATTCAACAAGTCGGAATCTTGATGGTTCAAGAGTTCTATGCCAATGCATGGATCACCAAGAACCATGACCAAAGTGTGAACCCGGATCCAAAGAATTATCTTACTATGGTTCGGGGGAAATACTTGTATTTCAGTCTGGAAAATGTAAGGTTAGCATTCAACTTGCCTATGATGCAAGGAGATGAGCATCATTACACTAGAAGGGTCAACTTTGATCAAAGGTTGGACCAAGTCCTCACAGTTATATGTGAAGAGGGCGCACAATGGAAGAGAGATTCAAGAGGGAAGCCGGTTCAATTGAGAAGGCATGACCTCAAGCCCGTGGCTAGAGGATGGTTGGAGTTTATCCAAGGCTCAATCATTCCCACTAGCAACCGGTCCGAAGTTACTCTAGACCGGGCCATCATGATTCATAGCATCATGATTGGAGAAGAAGTGGAAGTTCATGAGGTCATAGCTCAAGAACTCTATAAAGAGGCGGACAAGTCTTCCACCTTGGCAAGGCTAGCCTTTCCTCACCTCATTTGTCACCTCTGTTATTCAGTGGGAGTTGACATAGAGGGAGACGCCCTTATTGATGAGGACAAGCCCATCACCAAGAAAAGGATGGAGCACACAAGAGACCCTACTCATCATGAGATCCCTGAGATACCTCAAGGGATGCACTTTCCTCCACAAGACTATTGGGAGCAACTAAACACCTCCCTAGGAGAATTGAGTTCCAACATGGGACAACTAAGGGTGGAGCATCAAGAACACTCCATCATCCTCCATGAAATTAGAGAAGATCAAAGGATCATGAGAGAGGAGCAACAAAGACAAGGAAGAGACATTGAGGAGCTCAAGCACTCCATAAGACCTTCTAGAGGAAGAACAAGCCGCCATCACTAAGGTGGACCCGTTCTTTAATCTCCTTGTTCTTTAATTGTCTGTTTTTCGAATTTTAGTGCTTATGTTTATCTATGTTTGTGTCTTATGATCATTAGTGTCTTAGTGTCTATGCCTTAAAGTTATGAATGTCCTATGAAATCCATCACCTTTCTTAAATGAAAACTGTTTTTATTACAAAAGAACAAGAAGTACAGGATTTCAAATTCATCTTTAAAACTAGCTTAATTAGTTTGATGTGGTGACAATACTTTTTGTTTTCTGAATGAATGCTTGAACAGTGCATATGTCTTTTGAATTTGTTGTTCATGAATGTTAAAATTGTTGGCTCTTGAAAGAATGATGAAAAAGGAGACATGTTACTGAGGATCTGAAAAATCATAAAAATGATTCTTGAAGCAAGAAAAAGCAGTGAATACAAAAGAAAAAAAGAGAAGTAAGCAAAAAAAAAGAGCGAAAAAAAAACGAAAAAAAAAAAAGAAAAAGAAAGAAATAAAGTTGTGATCCAAGGCAAAAAGAGTGTGCTTAAGAACCCTGGACACCTCTAATTGGGGACTCTAGCAAAGCTGAGTCACAATCTGAAAAGGTTCACCCAATTATGTGTCTGTGGCATGTATGTATCCGGTGGTAATACTGGAAGACAGAGTGCTTTGGGCCACGGCCAAGACTCAAAAGTAGCTGTGTTCGAGAATCATCATACTTAACTAAGAGAATCAATAACACTATCTGGATTCTGAGTTCCTAAAGAAGCCAATCATTCTGAATTTCAAAGGATAGAGTGAAATGCCAAAACTGTTCGGAGGCAAAAAGCTACTAGTCCCGCTCATCTAATTTGGAGCTAAGTTTCATTGATAATTTGGAGTCTATAGTATATTCTCTTCTTTTTATCTTATTTGATTTTCAGTTGCTTGGGGACAAGCAACAATTTAAGTTTGGTGTTGTGATGAGCGGATAATTTATACGCTTTTTGGCATTGTTTTTAGTATGATTTTAGTAGTTTTAGTTGAGTTCTTAGTATATTTTTATTAGTTTTTAATTAAAATTCACTTTTCTGGACTTTACTATGAGTTTGTGTGTTTTTCTGTGATTTCAGGTATTTTCTGGCTGAAATTGAGGGATCTGAGCAAAAATCTGATCCAGAGACTCAAAAGGACTGCAGATGCTGTTGGATTCTGACCTCCCTGCACTCGAAGTGGATTTTCTGAAGCTACAGAAGCCCAATTGGCGCGCTCTCAACGGCTTTGGAAAGTAGACATCCTGGGCTTTCCAGCAATATATGATAGTCCATACTTTGCTCAAGATTTGATAGCCCAAACCGGCGTTCAAAGTCACCTACAGAAATTCCAGCGTTAAACGCCGGAACTGGCACCTAAATGGGAGTTAAACGCCCAAACTGGCATAAAAGCTGGCGTTTAACTCCAAGAGGAGTCTCTACACGAAAATGCTTCATTGCTCAGCCCAAGCACACACCAAGTGGGCCCGGAAGTGGATTTTTATGTCATTTACTCATCTTTGTACACCTTAGGCTACTAGTTTCCTATAAGTAGGACCTTTTACTATTGTATTTTCATCTTTCAATCTTAGAATCTTTTGATCATGTTTTTATGATTGAACCCTCTTTGGGAGGCTGGCCATTCGGCCATGCCTAGACCTTGTTCTTATGTATTTTCAACGGTGGAGTTTCTACACACCATAGATTAAGGTGTGGAGCTCTGCTGTACCTCGAGTATTAATGCAATTACTATTGTTCTTCTATTCAATTCCGCTTGTTCTTTGTCCAAGATATCACTTGTTCTTCAACTTGATGAAGGTGATGATCCGTGACACTCATCATCATTCTCACTCATGAACAAAGTGACTGACAACCACTCTTGTTCTACAAGCATCTGAGGCTTAGTGAATATCTCTTGGATTCTTTAACCGGAATCTTCGTGGTATAGGCAAGAACTGATGGCGGCATTCAAGAGAATCCGGAAGGTCTAACCTTGTCTGTGGTATTCTGAGTAGGATTCAATGATTGAATGACTGTGACGTGCTTCAAACTCCTGAAGGTGGGGCGTTAGTTACAGACGCAAAAGAATCACTGGATTCTATTCCGGCCTGATTGAGAACCGACAGATGGATAGCCGTGCCGTGACAGGGTGCGTTGAACATTTCCAATGAGAGGATGGGAGGTAGCCACTGACAACGGTGAAACCCTTGCATAAGCTTGCCATGGAAAGGAGTAAGAAGGATTGGATGAAGACAGTAGGAAAGCAGAGAGACGGAAGGGAAGGCATCTTCACTCGCTTATCTGAAGCTCTCACCAATGATATACATAAGTATCTCTATCTTTATCTTTATGCTTTATTCGTTTATCACCATACCCATTTGAGTCTGCCTAAATGAGATTTACAAGGTGACCATAGTTTGCTTCATACCACCAATCTCCGTGGGATCGACCCTTACTCGCGTAAGGTTTATTACTTGGACGACCCAGTGCACTTGCTGGTTAGTTGTGCGAAGTTGTGTTTATGTCATGGTATTGAGCACCAAGTTTTTGGGATTCATTACCGGGGATTGTTTTGTGTAAAAGTGTTGATCACAATTTCGTGCACCATGTAGTAACCATGTCTTAAAGCTATGAATAAAATCCATTAATCATTCACCTCTCTTAAATGAAAAATGTTTTAATTCAAAAGAACAAGAAGTACATAAATTTCAAAAATTGTCCTTGAATTTAATTTAATTATATTGATGTGGTGACAATACTTTTGTTTTCTGAATGAATGCTTGAACAGTGCATATGTCTTTTGATCTTGTTGTTTATGAATGTTAAAATTGTTGGGTCTTGATAGAATGATGAACAAAGAAAAATGTTATTGATGATCTGAAAAATCATGAAATTGATTCTTGAAGCAAGAAAAAGCAGTGAAAAAGAAAGCTTGCGAAAAAAAATGGCGAAAAAAAAAAGAAAAAGAAAAAGCAAGCAGAAAAAGCCAATAGCCCTTAAAACCAAAAGGCAAGGGTAAAAAGGATCCAAGGCTTTGAGCATCAATGAATAGGAGGGCCCAAGGAAATAAAAATCCAGGCCTAAGCGGCTAAATCAAGTTGTCCCTAACCATGTGCTTGTGTCATGAAGATCCAAGTGAAAAGCTTGAGACTGAGTGGTTAAAGTCGTGATCCAAAGCAAAAGAGTGTGCTTAAGAGCTCTGGACACCTCTAACTGGGGACTCTAGCAAAGCTGAGTCACAATCTGAAAAGGTTCACCCAGTCATGTGTCTGTGGCATTTGTGTATCCGGTGGTAATACTGGAAAACAAAGTGCTTAGGGCCACGGCCAAGACTCATAAGTAACTGTGTTCAAGAATCAACATGCTTAACTAGGAAAGTCAATAACACTATCCAAAATTCTAAGTTCCTAGAGAAGCCAATCATTCTGAACTTCAAAGGAAAAAGTGAGATGCCAAAACTGTTCAGAAACAAAAAGCTACAAGTCCCGCTCATCTAATTATAATTAATATTCATTGATATTCTAGAATTTATAGTATATTCTCTTCTTTTTATCCTAATTGATTTTTAGTTGCTTGAGGACAAGCAACAATTTAAGTTTGGTGTTGTGATGAGCGGATAATTTATATGCTTTTTGGCATTATTTTTAGGTAGTTTTTAGTAAGTTCAAGCTACTTTTAGGGATGTTTTCATTAGTTTTTATGTTAAATTCATATTTCTGGACTTTACTATGAGTTTGTGTGTTTTTCTGTGATTTCAGGTAATTTCTGGCTGAAATTGAGGGACTTGAGCAAAACTCTGAAAAAGGCTGACAAAAGGACTGCTGATGCTGTTGGAATCTGACCTCTCTGCACTCAAAGTGGATTTTCTGAAGCTACAGAACTCCAAATGGCGCGCTCTTAACGGCGTTGAAAAGTAGACATCCAGAGCTTTCCAGAAATATATAATAGTCCATACTTTATTAGGAAATTGACGACGTAACATGGCATTGAACGCCAAGTACATGCTGCTGTCTGGAGTTAAACGCCAGAAAAACGTCATGATCCGGAGTTGAACGCCCAAAACACGTTATAACTTGGAGTTCAACTCCAAAAAAAGCCTCAGCTCGTGGATAGATCAAGCTCAGCCCAAGCATACACCAAGTGGGCCCCGGAAGTGGATTTATGCATCAATTACTTACTCATGTAAACCCTAGTAGCTAGTCTAGTATAAATAGGACATTTAACTATTGTATTAGACATCTTTTGACAGTTTAATCTCTTGACTGTTTAGCCTTTGATTATTCGGTCTCTTGATCATTCAAGGGGGGCTGGCCATTCGGCCATGCCTGAACCTTTCACTTATGTATTTTCAACGGTGGAGCTTCTGCACACCATAGATTAAGGGTGTGGAGCTCTGCTGTACCTCAAGTTTCAATACAATTACTATTACTTTCTATTCAATTCTCTTTTATTCTTATTCCAAGATATACGTTGCACAACATTTTGATGAATGTGATGATCCGTGACACTCATCATCATTCTCACCTATAAATGCGCATGACTGACAACCACTTCCGTTCTACCTTAGGCCGGGCGCATATCTCTTAGATTCCCCAACAAAATCTTTGTGGTATAAGCTAGATAGATGGCGGCATTCATGGGGATCCGGAAAGTCTAACCTTGTCTGTGGTATTCTGAGTAGGATCCTGGGAATCCGGAAAGTCTAACCTTGTATGTGGTATTCCGAGTAGGATTCCGGTATTGAATGACTGTGACGAGCTTCAAACTCCTGAAGGCTGGGCGTGATGACAAATGCAAAAGAATCAATAGATTCTACTCCAACCTGATTGAGAACCGACAAATGATTAGCCGTGCTGTGACAGAGCATTTGGACCATTTTCACTGAGAGGATGGGATGTAGCCATCAACAAGGGTGATGCCTCCAGACGATTAGCCGTGCAGTGACAGTGCATAGGACCATTTTCCCGAGAGGATTAAAAGTAGCCATTGATGATGGTGATGCCCTACATACAGCTTGCCATGGAAAGGAGTAAGAAGGATTGGATGAAAGTAATACGAACGTAGAGATTCGAAAGGATTCTAGCATCTCCATACACCTATCTGAAATTCCTACTATTGATTTACATAAGTATTTCTATCCCTTTTTATTTTCTATTTATTATTAATTTTCGAAACCCATAACCATTAAATCTGCCTAACTGAGATTTACAAGGTGACCATAGCTTGCTTCATACCAACAATCTCTTTGGGATCGACCCTTACTCATGTAAGGTATTACTTGGATGACCCAGTACACTTGCTGGTTAAGTTGAACGGAGTTGTGTCCACACATAGTTGAAAAAGCAATGAATTTTACAAAATACAATAACAAAGGAATCACAATTTCGTCCACCAGGGAGCATAAAGCTTACTGGGCAATCAGGTATCTGAATCTTGATTCAGAAGCTGCGGGAATCAAGCGAATGCTTCAGTTGAATGAGCTTGATGAATTCAAATATTCAGCCTATGAGAATGCAAGCTCTATAAGGAGATAACCAAGCCACTGCATGACAAAAAGATTGCCATCAGAGTCTTTGAGCCAGGACAAAGAGTGCTTCTATATAATTCAAGGCTCAAATTCTTTCCCAGGAAGCTGAAATCCCGATGGTCAGGATCGTTTGTGGTTACCAGAGCTTCACCATATGGTCATGTGGGAATACAAGAAGAGAATTCTGATAGGAAATTTGCAGTGAATGGCCAGAGGTTGAAGCACTATCTTGGAGGCGAGATTGATCGCCAGAGGTCCACTCATCTACTGAACTATTAGAGCTGACCGTCAAGCTAGTGACGTTAAAGAAGCGCTTGTCGGGAAGCAACCTGATAAATTCGTATCCTTAGCTATTTTTCGTAGTAGTAGTTTTCTTAGTTATTTTATTTTTATTGAGTTCTTACTAATTTTCTGATCATGCAGCTATGTTATTCCAGGAACCGAACAACTCAAGTAAAAAAAAAGAGCACACGACGCGCAAGTGTCCCTGACCCGAACGCGTCAATCATGTGTGCATGAAAACCAAAATTTGACAGAGAGTTACGCGAGAGTGCCGCTGCACCCATGCTTGGCGCACAAACATGACCGCACGTACGTGTCAATGACGCATGCGCGTCATTTTCACTTTTCACCATCCACGCGTGCGCGTCATTGACGCGTACACGTGACCTGCAAAATCGACGTAAAGGAGTGTTTGGGCAGAGAGTTGTGCTGGCTTGGGACTGGAAGCGTGCTAGAGGCACAAATTTACTCACGCGCACGCGTCCCCGACGCATGCGCGTCAATTGCAAAAAATGGTTCTGCATGCGTTCGCGTGCATGACGCGAACGCGTCGTATGAAATTATTGTTTCCCAAGCCACGCGAATAGAGAGTTGTGCGTGCGCGCGTGGTGCACAAAATTGTGATCTCAATGGCTCCAACAACTTGGTACGCACAATTGTAATATCACTCTTTTTCACAACCTCGCACAACTAACCAGCAAGTGCACTGGGTCGTCCAAGTAATAAACCTTACGTGAGTAAGGGTCGATTCCACGGAGATTGTCGGCTTGAAGCAAGCTATGGTCACCTTGTAAATCTCAGTCAGGCGGATTCAAATGGTTATGGAGTTTTAATAATTTAAAAGATAAATAAAACGACGTAAGATAAAGTTAGAGATACTTATGTAAATCATTGGTGGGAATTTCAGATAAGCGTATGGAGATGCGTTGTTCCTTCTGAATCTCTACTTTCCTATTGCCTTCATCCAATCCTTCATACTCCTTTCCATGGCAAGCTGTATGTTGGGGGATCACCGTTGTCAATGGCTACCGTCCGTCCTCTCAGTGAAAATGGTCCAAATGCGCTGTCACCGCACAGCTAATCATTTGTCGGTTCTCACTTATGTTGGAATAGGATTCATTGATCCTTTTGCATCTGTCACTATGCCCAACACTTGCGAGTTTGAAGCTCGTCACAGTCATCCTATCCCAGATCCTACTCGGAATACCACAGACAAGGTTTAGACTTTCCGGATCTCAAGAATGCTTCCAATTGATTCTAGCTTATACCACGAAGACTCTGATCGTGAATCAGAAGGCTAAGAGATATGCATTCAAGCTTGTTTGCATGTAGAACGGGAGTGTTTATCAGGCATGCGTTCATAAGTGAGAATGGTGATGAGCATCACATAATCATCACATTCATCATGTTCTTGTGTGCGAATGGATATCTTAGAACAGGAATAAGCATGAATTGAATAGAAAATAGTAGTAATTGCATTAATACTCGAGGAACAGCAGAGCTCCACACCTTAATCTATGGTGTGTAGAAACTCCACCATTGAAAATACATAAGTGATGAAGGTCCATGCATGGCCGAATGGCCAGCCCCCAAAAAGTGATCAAGAGATCAAACGATAGATGCCAAGATTTAAATAGTAAAAAGTTCTATTTATACTAAATTAGTTACTAAGGTTTACAGAAATAAGTAAGTGATGCAGAAGTCCACTTCCGGGCCCACTTGGTGTGTGCTTGGACTGAGCATTGAAGCTTTCACGTGTAGAGGTCTTTCTTGGAGTTAAACACCAGCTTTGGTGCCAGTTTGGGCGTTTAACTCCAACTTTTATGCCAATTCTGGCGTTTTGATGCCAGAAAAGGGCAGAGAGCTGGCGCTTTGACGCCATTTTACGTCATCAAAACTCACGCAAAGTATGGACTATTATATATTTCTGGAAAGCCCTGGATGTCTACCTTCCAACGCGATTGAGAGCGCGCCATTTAGAGTTCTGTAGCTCCAGAAAATCCACTTCGAGTGCAGGGAGGTCAGAATCCAACAGCATCTGTAGTCCTTTGTCAGCCTCTGAATCAGATTTGTGCTCAAGTCCCTCAATTTCAGCCAAAAAATACCTGAAATCATAGAAAAACACACAAACTCATAGTAAAGTCTAGAAATGTGAATTTTTCTTAGAAACTAAGAAAAATATACTAAAAACTAACTAAATCATACTAAAAACTATATAAAAACAATGGCAAAAGGCGTATAAATTATCCGCTTATCAGCGCGGCTGGCTTCGCGCAAATCGCACAAAACCCATGGAACGCGGACGCGTGCCTGACGCTAACGCATCATAAAGAAAATTCGCAACATGCGTACGCGTCGCCTTCGCCGCACAACTTCACTAGTTCGCCGGCCAGTTTCACTTTTCTTTCTCTCTCTCTCACTCCTATTTCTCTCTTGTTCTTTTATCCTTATATTTGTTTTTATTTTCAGTACTTCTTTGCTTGAGGACAAGCAAACCTTTAAGTTTGGTGTTTGATGAGCGGATAATTTGTACGCTTTTTGGCATTGTTTTTAGTATGTTTTTAGAATGTTTTAGTTAGTTTTTAGTATATTTTTATTAGTTTTTAGTTAAAATTCATTTTTCTGGACTTTACTATGAGTTTGTGTATTTTTCTGTGATTTCAAGTATTTTCTGGCTGAAATTGAGGGACTTGAGCAAAAATCTGATTCAGAGACTGAAAAGGACTGCAGATGCTGTTGGATTCTGACCTCCCTGCACTCGAAGTAGATTTTCTGGAGCTACAGAAGCCCAATTGGTGCGTTCTTAACGGCGTTAGAAAGTAGACATCCTGAGCTTTCCAGCAATATATAATAGTCCATACTTTGCCCAAGATTTGATGGCCTAAACCGGCGTTCCAAATCCGCTCAAGAATGCTCGGCGTTAAACGCCGGAACTGGCACAAGAATGGGAGTTAAACACCCAAACTGGCACAAAAGCTGGCGTTTAACTCCAAGAGAAGTTGGTGCACGAAATTGTGATCACTACTTTTCACAACTCAAATAATCCCTTGTAATGGCCCCAAAGACTTGGTGCTCAATACCATGGCATAAACACAACTTCGCACAACTAACCAGCAAGTGCACTGGGTCGTCCAAGTAATAAACCTTACGCGAGTAAGGGTCGATCCCACGGAGATTGTTGGTATGAAGCAAGCTATGGTCACCTTGTAAATCTTAGTCAGGCAGACTCAGATGGGTATAGATGATGAATAAAACATAAAGATAAAGATAGAGATACTTATGCAATTCATTGGTGAGAACTTCAGATAAGCGAATGGAGATGCTTTGTCCCTTCCGTCTCTCTGCTTTCCTACTGTCTTCATCCAATCCTTCTTACTCCTTTCCATGGCAAGCTGTATGCAAGCGTTTCACCGTTGTCAGTGGCTACCTCCCATCCTCTCAGTGGAAATGTTCAACGCACCCTGTCACGGCACGGCTATCCATCTGTCGGTTCTCAATCAGGCCGGAATAGAATCCAGTGATTCTTTTGCGTCTGTCACTAACGCCATGCCTTCAGGAGTTTGAAGCTCGTCACAGTCATTCAATCATTGAATCCTACTCAGAATACCACAGACAAGGTTTAGACCTTCCGGATTCTCTTGAATACCGCCATCAGTTCTAGCTTATACCACGAAGATTCCGGTTAAAGAATCCAAGAGATATCCACCCAATCTAAGGTAGAACGGAGGTGGTTGTCAGTCACACGTTCATAGGTGAGAATGATGATGAGTGTCACGGATTATCACATTCATCAAGTTGAAGAACAGGTGATATCTTGGAACAAGAACAAGCGGAATTGAATAGAAGAACAATAGTAATTGCATTAATGGTGCACGAAATTGTGTATGCCAATATTAATGGACTATTTAACACAGCTTCGTACCACTAACCAGCAAGTGCACTGGGTCGTCCAAGTAGTACCTTACGTGAGTAAGGGTCGATCCCACGGAGATTATTGTTGTTGAAATGAACTATGTTTATTTTATTAATCTTAGTCAGGAAGCCAATAAGATTATTTGGATTTAATTGTAAGAAGTAAAAGTGTCTGGAATTATTAGAAAAATAAAAGAGAATCAAATCGTTACTTGTTGTGCAGTAATGAGAAAGATGTTGGAATTTTGGAGATGCTTTGTCCTTTGAATTTCTACTTTTCCTTGAAATCCTCTTCCCACACGCAAGATCCCTTCCATGGCAAGCTCTATGTAGGGTGTCACCGTTGTCAATGGCTACTTCCCATCCTCTCAGTGAAAACGTTCCTATGCTCTGTCACAGCACGGCTAATCATCTGTCGGTTCTCAATCAGGTTGGAATAGAATCCATTGATTCTTTTGCGTCTGTCACTAACGCGCAGCCTTTAGGAGTTTGAAGCTCGTCACAGTCATTCAATCCCAGAATCCTACTCGGAATACCACGGACAAGGTTTAGACTTTCCGGACTCTCATGAATGCCGCCATCAATCCGGCTTATACCACGAAGATTCTGATTACGGAATCTAAGAGATACTCATTCAATCTGATGTAGAACGGAGGTGGTTGTCAGGCACACGTTCATGGATTGAGGAAGGTGATGAGTGTCACGGATCATCACCTTCTCCATAATTAAGCGCGAATGAACATCTTAGATAAGAACAAGCGTGTTTGAATGGAAAACAAAGTAATTGTATTAATTCATTGAGACGCTGCAGAGCTCCTCACCCCCAACAATGGAGTTTAGAGACTCATGCCGTCAAAAAGTATGTAATTCAGATCTGAAAATGTCATCCGGTCCAGAATAATTCTCTAAAAGTTGTTTAAATAGTAAACTAGTAACCTAGGTTTACAGAATATGAGTAAACTAAGATAATTGGTGCAGAAATCCACTTCTGGGGCCCACTTGGTGTGTGCTGGGGCTGAGACTAAAGCTATCCACGAGTAGAGGCTTTTCTTGGAGTTAAACTCCAAGTTATGACGTGTTTTGGGCGTTCAACTCCGGATCATGACATTTTTCTGGCGTTTAACTCCAGACAGCAGCATGTACTTGGCGTTCAACGCCAAGTTACGTCGTCTATCTTCGCGCAAAGTATGGACTATTATATATTGCTGGAAAGCCCTGGATGTCTACTTTCAAACGCCATTGAGAGCGCTCCAATTGGACTCCTGTAGCTCCAGAGAATTTATTTCGAGTGCAGGGAGGTCAGGATCCAACAGCATCAGCAGTCCTTTTTCAGCCTAAGTCAGATTTTTGCTCAGCTTCCTCAATTTCAGCCAGAAAATACCTGAAATCATAGAAAAATACACACACTCATAGTAAAGTCCAGAAATATGATTTTTGCCTAAAAACTAATAATATTTAACTAAAAACTAATTAAAACATGCTAAAATCTACATGAAATTACCCCCAAAAAGCGTATAAAATATCCGCTCATCACAACACCAAACTTAAACTGTTGCTTGTCCTCAAGCAACTAGATGAATAAAAGAGGATAAAAAAGAAATCACGAAGCAATACTATCTTAGAGTTTTAAGTGAAGCTCAGATTCTAATTAGATGAGCGGGACTAGTAGCTTTTTGCTTCCAAACAGTTTTGGCATCTCACTTTATCCTTTGAAATTCAGAATGATTGGCATCCATAGGAACTCAGAATTCAGATAGTATTATTGATTTTCCTAGTTAAGTATGTTGATTCTTGAACACAGCTACTTTTATGAGTCTTGGCCGTGGCCCTAAGCACTTTGTTTTCCAGTATTACCACCGGATACATAAATGCCACAGACACATAATTGGGTGAACCTTTTCAGATTGTGACTTAGCTTTGCTAAAGTCCCCAATTAGAGGTGTCCAGAGTTCTTAAGCACACTCTTTTGCTTTGGATCACGACTTTAACCACTCAGTCTCAAGCTTTTCACTTGGACCTGCATGCCACAAGCACATGGTTAGGGACAGCTTGATTTAGCCGCTTAGGCCTGGATTTATTTCCTTGGGCCCTCCTATCCATTAATGCTCAAAGCCTTGGATCCTTTTTACCCTTGCCTTTTGGTTTTAAGGGCTATTGGCTTTTTCTACTGCTCCTTCTTTTTTTTTTTTACTGCTTTTTCTTGCTTCAAGAATCAATTTCATGATTTTTCAGATCATCAATAATATTTTTCGTGTTCATCATTCTTTCAGGAGCCAACAATTTTAACATTCATAAAATTCAATATCAAAAATATGCACTGTTCAAGCATTCATTCAGAAGACAAAAAGTATTGCCACCACATATAAATAATTAGAATTTTCCTTATTAAGAACTCGAAAAAAATTAAATTGCCTCTTTATTCTACAAATCTACTATTTTCTTCATGTTTGATGATGATGAGAAAAATAAGTTATAACTTAATTGGAAATAAAGCCAAAATAGATATGCTAATTACTACTACTCCTATATAACTTCTAAGGTAAAATCCTATAATAATACTATCACAGAGTTAAAGCTAGAATTAGAACTTAACAACCTGTATTTTGGGAAGTGGATGTTCCTCTAGTCTGTGGGGTGCCTTCAAGAATTAATTTCTGACGCTTCAGCTCCCTTAAGTTCACATCCTTGCTCTTCCTGTTCTCTTAGGTGCCATGATCTTAATGAGTTTTAGCTCAGTGATTATGGCAAGTCACACCAAACTTAGAGGTTTGCTTGTCCTCAAGCAAAAGAAAGGAAAGGAGAGGAGTAGAAGGAGAGGCAGTTTCGAAAAAAAGATAAGATGAGTTGAAAAAGATATGAGAAGAAGTTAAAAAGATTTGAAAAAGAATTGGATTGGAAAAAGATTTGTGTTTATGAATTAAGATACATTTGATATTTTTGAAAAAGTGATTTTAGAAATTAGGGTTTTTAGAAATTAGGATTAAAATTTTTGGAATTGAAACATGTTTATGTAAGAAATCATGAATTGAAACATAAAAATTAGAAAATTTTTGAAGAAAAAACGAATTTTACCTCCTCCCCACCATTCTGGCGTTAAACGCCCAAACGATGCATGTTTTGGGCGTTTAACGCCCAAATGCTGCTTCTCCTGGGCGTTCAACGCCCAGCTGATGCTTCTTTCTGGCGTTGAACGCCAGGAAGTCCTTTGTCACTGGGCGTTTTTCTGAACGCCCAGGATGCTAACAATCTAGCGTTAAACGCCCAGAAGGTGCTTCTTTCTGGCGTTCAACACCCAGAAGATGCTCCTTTCTAGCGTTTAACGCCCAGATGGCTACCCTTACTGGCGTTGAACGCCCAGTGGGTGCTTCTTTTGGGCGTTCAACGCCCAAAATGTTTCTTATTGGCTTTTTCACGCCAGTGAGCTTCCAAATTTCCCTGTAACTCTGTGAATTCAATCAATTGCTATTTTTACCCTTTGAAGATACTTGGACACATACCTGTAAAAAAAGGAAATTTATTTAATTAGTAAATAAACTTTGTAAATGGCTGGGTTGCCTCCCAGCAAGCGCTTCTTTATTGTCTTTAGCTGGACTACCACTGAGCTCTAATCAAGTCTCAGTTTTGAGCATTCTTGCTCGAAGTTACTTTCAAGATAATGTTTAATTCTCTGTCCATTAACAATGAACTTTTTGTTAGAGTCATTATCCTGAAGCTCTACGTATCCATATGGTGATACACTTGTAATTACATATGGACCTCTCCACCGGGATTTTAATTTTCCAGGGAATAATTTGAGCCTAGAATTAAATAGCAGAACGTTCTGCCCCGGCTCAAAGACTCTGGATGACAATTTCTTATCATGCCATCTTTTCGCTTTCTCTTTGTATATTTTTGCATTCTCGAAAGCATTGAGTCTAAATTCCTCTAGCTCATTTAACTGGAGCAATCGTTTTTCTCCAGCTAACTTGGCATCAAGGTTCAGGAATCTGGTTGCCCAGTAGGCCTTGTGTTTCAGTTCCACTGGCAAGTGACATGCCTTTCCATATACAAGCTGGTATGGAGAGGTCCCTATAGGGGTCTTGAATGCTGTTCTGTATGCCCACAGAGCATCATCCAAGCTCCTTGCCCAATCCCTTCTACGGTTAATTACAGTCCGTTCTAGGATTCTTTTGAGTTTTCTATTTGAGACTTCAGCTTGCCCATTAGTTTGTGGGTGATATGGAGTAGCTACCCTGTGGCTAACTCCATAACGAACCAGAGCAGAGTAAAGCTGTTTATTGCAGAAATGAGTGCCCCCATCACTGATTAACACTCTAGGGATACCAAATCTGCTGAAGATGTGTTTCTGGAGGAATTTTAACACTGTCTTAGTGTCATTGGTGGGTGTTGCAATAGCCTCCACCCATTTGGATACATAATCTACTGCCACCAGAATATAAGTGTTTGAGTATGATGGTGGAAAGGGTCCCATAAAGTCAATGCCCCATACATCAAACAACTCAATCTCCAAGATCCCTTGTTGAGGCATGGCGTAACTGTGAGGTAGATTGCCAGATCTTTGGCAACTGTCACAATTAAGTACATACACTCGGGAGTCTTTATAGAGAGTAGGCCAGTAGAAGCCACATTGGAGGACTCTTGTGGCTGTTCGCTCACTTCCAAAATGTCCTCCATACTGTGATCCATGGCAGTGCCATAGGATCTTCTGTGCTTCTTCCTTAGGCACACATCTATGGATTACTCCGTCTGCACATCTCTTAAAGAGATACGGCTCATCCCAAAGATAATACTTTGCATCCGTGATCAGCTTCTTTATTTGCTGTCTACTGTACTCTTTGGGTATAAATCTCACTGCCTTGTAGTTTGCAATGTCTGCAAACCATGGCACTTCCTGGATGGCAAAGAGTTGCTCATCCGGAAAGGTTTTAGAGATCTCAGTGAGAGGGAGGGACGCCCCTTCCACTGGTTCTATTCGGGACAGGTGATCTGCTACTTGATTCTCTGTTCCTTTTCTGTCTCTTATTTCTATATCAAACTCTTGCAGAAGCAGCACCCATCTTATAAGTCTGGGTTTTGAATCCTGCTTTGTGAGTAGATATTTAAGAGCAGCATGATCTGTATACACAATCACTTTTGATCCTACTAAATAGGATCTGAATTTGTTAATGGCGTAAACCACTGCAAGTAGCTCTTTTTCTGTGGTTGTGTAATTCTTTTGTGCGTCATTTAAAACACGGCTGGCATAGTACATGACGTGCAGAAGCTTGTCATGCCTTTGTCCCAACACTGCACTAATGGCATGGTCACTGGCATCACACATTAATTCAAATGGTAATGTCCAGTCTGGTGCAGAGATGATTGGTGCTGTAACCAATTTAGCTTTCAGAGTCTCAAATGCTTGCAGACACTCTTTATCAAAGATAAATGGCGTGTCAGCAGCTAGCAGGTTGCTCAGAGGTTTGGCAATTTTTGAAAAATCCTTTATAAACCTCCTGTAGAATCCTGCATGCCCCAGAAAGCTTATGATTGCCTTAACATTGGCAGGTGGTGGTAATTTTTCAATTACCTCTACTTTAGCTTGATCCACCTCTATCCCCTTGTTCGAGATTTTGTGCCCAAGGACAATTCCTTCAGTCACCATAAAGTGACACTTCTCCCAGTTTAAAACCAGGTTAGTCTCTTGGCATCTCTTTAGAACAAGTGCTAAATGGTTAAGGCAGGAGCTGAATGAGTCTCCAAACACTGAAAAGTTATCCATGAAGACTTCCAGCAATTTTTTCACCATATCAGAGAAAATTGAGAGCATGCACCTCTGAAAGGTTGCAGGTGCATTGCACAGGCCAAATGGCATCCTTCTGTATGCAAATACTCCAGATGGGCATGTGAATGCCGTTTTCTCCTGATCCTGGGGATCTACTACAATTTGATTATAACCTGAATATCCATCCAGGAAGCAGTAGTATTCATGACCTGCTAGTCTTTCTAGCATCTGGTCTATGAATGGTAAAGGGAAATGATCCTTTCTGGTGGCTGTATTGAGCCTTCTGTAATCGATACACATACGCCACCCAGTAACTGTTCTTGTAGGAACCAGTTCATTTTTTTCATTATGAACCACTGTCATGCCACCTTTCTTAGGGATGACTTGGACAGGGCTCACCCAAGGGCTGTCAGAAATAGGATAAATAATCCCAGCCTCTAGTAACTTAGTGACCTCTTTCTGCACTACTTCCTTCATGGCTGGGTTCAGCCGCCTTTGTGGTTGAACCACTGGCTTGGCGTCACCTTCCAGTAAGATCTTGTGCATGCATCTAGCTGGGCTAATGCCCTTAAGATCACTGATGGACCACCCAAGAGCTGTCTTGTGTGTCTTTAGCACTTGAATTAGTGCTTCCTCTTCCTGTGGCTCTAAGGTAGAGCTTATGATTACAGGAAATGTATCACCTTCTCCCAGGAATGCATATTTTAGGGAAGGTGGTAATGGTTTGAGCTCGGGTTTAGGAGGTTTCTCCTCTTCCTGAGGGATTTTCAGAGGTTCTACTATTTTCTCTGACTCCTCCAGATCAGGCTGAACGTCTTTAAAGATGTCCTCTAGCTCTGATTCGAGACTCTCAGCCATATTGACCTCTCTTACCAGAGAGTCAATAATATCAACACTCATGCAGTATTTAACTTGAACTCCTCCTCATTGACTCTCAAGGTTACTTCCCCTTTTTGAACGTCAATGAGGGTTCGGCCAGTTGCTAGGAAAGGTCTTCCTAGAATGAGAGTTGCACTCTTGTGCTCCTCCATTTCCAGCACCACAAAGTCAGTAGGAAAGGCAAATGGCCCAACCTTGACAATCATGTCCTCAATCATGCCTGATGGGTACTTAATGGAGCCATCAGCAAGTTGAAGACATATCCTGGTTGGTTTGATTTCTTCAGTTAAACCAAGCTTTCTGATAGTAGATGCAGGTATTAGGTTGATACTTGCTCCAAGATCACATAAAGCTTCCTTGGTACAAGTACCCTCTAATGTACATGGTATCATAAAGCTCCCAGGATCTTTAAGCTTCTCAGGTAAGCTTTTCAGAATGACTGCACTGCATTCTTCAGTGAGGTAAACTTTTTCAGTTTCCCTCCAATCCTTCTTATGACTTAAGATCTCTTTCATGAACTTAGCATAAGAGGGTATTTGCTCCAGTGCTTCTGCAAACGGAATCTTTATTTCAAGAGTCCTGAGATAGTCTGCAAAGCGGGAAAATTGCTTATCCTGTTCCGCTTGGCGGAGTTTTTGAGGATAAGGCATTTTGGCTTTGTATTCCTCAACCTTAGTTGCTGCAGGTTTATTACCTACAGAAGTGGGTTGGGAAGCCTTTTTAGAAGGGTAGTCATCAGCACTTGTATGTGACTGATCCCCCACTGGCATTTGAATGCCAGAGGTGGAAGCTGGAGTGGCGTTAGATGCCACTTCCTTGTTTGTTACTGGCGTTTGAACGCCAGAACCATGCTCCCCTTGGGCGTTCAACGCCGAATTCATGCTTGTTTCTGGCGTTGAACGCCAGGAATGAGCATGAGCTGGGCGTTCAGCGCCAGCTTTATTCCTCTCTGGGCTCTGATTGTCCTCAGAGGGATTTTGAGTAGCCATTTGTTCATTTCTTGGTTTCCTGCTGCTTTGAATTGAGGTATTTAATGTTTTCCCACTTCTTAATTGAACTGCTTGGCATTCTTCTGCTATTTGTTTTGATAGTTGCTTTTCTGTCTGCTTTAATTGTACTTCCATATTCCTGTTAGCCATCCTTGTTTCCTGTAATATTTTCTTGAATTCGGCTAGCTGCTGAGTTAGAAAATCTAATTGCTGATTGAATTCATTAGCCTGATCCACTGGACTGAGTTCTGCAGTTATTGTTTTAGCTTCTTCTTTCACGGAAGATTCACTGCTTAGGTACAGATGTTGATTTCTGGCAACTGTATCAATAAGCTCTTGAGCTTCTTCAATCATTTTTCTCATATGTATAGATCCACCAGCTGAGTGGTCTAGAGAAATCTGAGCTTTTTCTGTAAGCCCATAATAGAAGATGTCTAATTGCACCCATTCTGAAAACATTTCAGAGGGGCATTTTCTTAGCATCTCTCTGTATCTCTCCCAGGCATCATAAAGAGATTCATTATCTCCTTGTTTGAAGCCTTGGATGCTTAGCCTTAGCTGTGTCATCTGTTTTGGAGGGAAATAGTGATTCAGGAATTTTTCTGACAGCTGCTTCCATGTTTTTATGCTGTTCTTAGGCTGGTTATTTAACCACCTCTTAGCTTGATCTTTTACAGTAAATGAAAACAGTAATAATCTGTAGACATTCTGATCCACTTCCTTATCATGTACTATGTCAGCAATTTGCAAAAATTGTGCCAGAAACTCTGTAGGTTCTTCATGTGGAAGACCAGAATACTGACAGTTTTGCTGCACCATGATAATGAGCTGAGGATTCAACTCAAAGCTACTAACTCCAATGGAGGGTATACAGATACTACTCCCATATGAAGCAGTAGTGGGGTTAGCATATGACCCTAGAGTCCTCTTGGACTGTTCATTCCTACTTGCTTCCATGATGGAATACAAGGGATAATTTATATGTTGATTTTTTTTATTTTGTAGATGTGGAATATATAAAAAAATTTGAAAATATTTTGAAAAATTTTTTCGGAAAAATTTGAAATTGAAATCTGAATTTTATATAAAAATTTCGAAAATGTAGTTTTAAAATTAGTTAGAAAAGATATTTTTTTGAATTTTGAATTTTATGATGAAAGAGAAAAACACATAAAAGACACAAGACTTAAAATTTTTAGATCTAATGCTCCTTATTTTCAAAAATTTTTGGAGGGAAAACACCAAGGAACACCAAACTTAAAAATTTTAAGATCAAGACACAAGAAAAACTCAAGAACACCTTGAAGATTCACAAGAACACCAAGAACAAAAGGAAGAACACCAAACTTAAAATTTTTAGAAAACTTTAATAAAATTTTCGAAAATTATGAAAAGATTAACAAGAAAACACCAAACTTAAAGTTTGGCACAAGATTAAATCAAGAAAAATTATTTTTGAAAAAGGATTTAAAAAAAAGAAGGTGCCCAATTGCCAAGAACATAAGCCAACGCTATAACCAACTAAGTTAAAAATGTAATGTATTTTAAAGATGTATTATTTTTATGGATAAAATAAATTTTTGAAAACTAAGGTTTTGAAAAAGCACAAGAAAAACAAGAAAAGACACAAAACAAGAAAAACTTGAGATCAAACAAGAAAAATAAACAAGAACAACTTGAAGATCAAGGAAGAACCTAGAACACTAACACGAAAATTCTTTAAAGAAAATATAAAATATGCAATTAACACCAAACTTAGAACAAGACACTAAACTCACGAAAAATTAACAATTAATAAAGAAAAATAATATTTTTGAAAAGAAATTTTTGAAAAGAAACTATCCTATCAGAATTTGATGACTCTATAGCAATAAAAATAATAAAAATAAATTATTCCTAATCTAAGAAATAAAATAAACCTTTAGTTGTTCAAACTCAAATAATCCCCGGCAACGGCGCCAAAAACTTGGTGCACGAAATTGTGTATGCCAATATTAATGGACTATTTAACACAGCTTCGTACCACTAACCAGCAAGTGCACTAGGTCGTCCAAGTAGTACCTTACGTGAGTAAGGGTCGATCCCACGGAGATTATTGTTGTTGAAATGAACTATGTTTATTTTATTAATCTTAGTCAGGAAGCCAATAAGATTATTTGGATTTAATTGTAAGAAGTAAAAGTGTCTGGAATTATTAGAAAAATAAAAGAGAATCAAATCGTTACTTGTTGTGCAGTAATGAGAAAGATGTTGGAGTTTTGGAGATGCTTTGTCCTTTGAATTTCTACTTTTCCTTGAAATCATCTTCCCACACGCAAGATCCCTTCCATGGCAAGCTCTATGTAGGGTGTCACCGTTGTCAATGGCTACTTCCCATCCTCTCAGTGAAAACGTTCATATGCTCTGTCACAGCACGGCTAATCATCTTTCGGTTCTCAATCAGGTTGGAATAGAATCCATTGATTCTTTTGCGTCTGTCACTAACGCCCAGCCTTCAGGAGTTTGAAGCTCGTCACAGTCATTCAATACCAGAATCCTACTCGGAATACCACGGACAAGGTTTAGACTTTCCGGACTCTCATGAATGCCGCCATCAATCCGGCTTATACCACGAAGATTCTGATTATGGAATCTAAGAGATACTCATTCAATCTGATGTAGAACGGAGGTGGTTGTCAGGCACACGTTCATGGATTGAGGAAGGTGATGAGTGTCACGGATCATCACCTTCTCCATAATTAAGCGCGAATGAACATCTTAGATAAGAACAAGCGTGTTTGAATGGAAAACAAAGTAATTGTATTAATTCATTGAGACACTGCAGAGCTCCTCACCCCCAACAATGGAGTTTAGAGACTCATGCCGTCAAAAAGTATGTAATTCAGATCTGAAAATGTCATCCGGTCCAGAATAATTCTCTAAAAGTTGTTTAAATAGTAAACTAGTAACCTAGGTTTACAGAATATGAGTAAACTAAGATAATTGGTGCAGAAATCCACTTCTGGGGCCCACTTGGTGTGTGCTGGGGCTGAGACTAAAGCTATCCACGAGTAGAGGCTTTTCTTGGAGTTAAACTCCAAGTTATGACGTGTTTTGGGCGTTCAACTCCGGATCATGACATTTTTCTGGCGTTTAACTCCAGACAGCAGCATGTACTTGGCGTTCAACGCCAAGTTACGTCGTCTATCTTCGCGCAAAGTATGGACTATTATATATTGCTGGAAAGCCCTGGATGTCTACTTTCCAACGCCGTTGAGAGCGCGCCAATTGGACTCCTGTAGCTCCAGAGAATCCATTTCGAGTGCAGGGAGGTCAGGATCCAACAGCATCAGCAGTCCTTTTTCAGCCTAAGTCAGATTTTTGCTCAGCTTCCTCAATTTCAGCCAGAAAATACCTGAAATCATAGAAAAATACACACACTCATAGTAAAGTCCATAAATATGATTTTTGCCTAAAAACTAATTAAAACATGCTAAAATCTACATGAAATTACCCCCAAAAAGCGTATAAAATATCCGCTCATCAATTAATACTCGAGGTACAGCAGAGCTCCACACCTTAATCTATGGTGTGTAGAAACTCCACCGTTGAAAATACATAAGAACAAGGTCTAGGCATGGCCGTGAGGCCAGCCTCCCAAGGAGGGTTCAATCATAAAAACATGATCAAAAGATTAAAAATACAATAGCAAAAGGTCCTATTTATAGGGAACTAGTAGCTTAAGAATTACAAAGATGAGTAAATGACATAAAAATCCACTTCCGGGCCCACTTGGTGTGTGCTTGGGCTGAGCATTGAAGCATTTTCGTGTAGAGACTTCTCTTGGAGTTAAACGCCAGCTTTTGTGCCAGTTTGGGCGTTTAACTCCCACTTTGGTGCCAGTTCCGGCGTTTAACGCTGGGAATTCTGAAGGTGACTTTGAACGCCGGTTTGGGCTATCAAATCTTGGGAAAAGTATGAACTATCATATATTGCTGGAAAGCCCAGGATGTCTACTTTCCAACGCCGTTGAAATCGCGCCAATTGAGCTTCTGTAGCTCCAGAAAATTCACTTCGAGTGCAGGGAGGTTAGAATCCAACAGCATCTGTAGTCCTTTTCAGTCTCAATCAGATTTTTGCTCAGGTCCCTCAATTTCAGCCAGAAAATACCTGAAATCACAGAAAAACACACAAACTCATAGTAAAGTCCAGAAAAGTGAATTTTAACTAAAAACTAATAAAAATATACTAAAAACTCAACTAAATATACTAAAAACATACTAAAAACAATGCCAAAAAGCGTACAAATTATCCGCTCATCAGAAGTCTCTACACGAAAATGCTTCAATGCTCAGCCCAAGCACACACCAAGTGGGCCCGGAAGTGGATTTTTATGTCATTTACTCATCTTTGTAAACCCTAGGCTACTAGTTCTCTATAAATAAGACCTTTTGCTATTGTATTTTCATCTTGGTTCTTCTGGTTCCCTCTTTGGGGCCGAAGCCAATGATCACTTTTGTTCTTATGTATTTTCAACGGTGGAGTTTCTACACACCATAGATTAAGGTGTGGAGCTCTGCTGTACCTCGAGTATTAATGCAATTACTATTGTTCTTCTATTCAATTCAGCTTGTTCTTGTTCCAAGATATCACTTGTTCTTCAACTTGATGAATGTGATGATCCATGACACTCATCATCATTCTCACCTATGAACGTGTGACCGTCAATCACCTCCGTTCTACCTTAGATTGGGTAGATATCTCTTGGATTCTTTAACCGGAATCTTCGTGGTATAAGCTAGAATTGATGACTGCATTCAAGAGAATCCGGAAGGTCTAAACCTTGCCTGTGGTATTCTGAGTAGGATTCAATGATTGAATAACTGTGACGAGCTTCAAACTCGCGATTGTGGGGCATTAGTGACAGACGCAAAAGAATCACTGGATTCTATTCCGACATGATCGAGAACCGACAGCTGGATAGCCGTGCCGTGACAGGGTGCGTTGAACATTTCCACTGAGAGGACGGGACTGTAGCCATTGACAACGGTGATGCCCAACATACAGCTTGCCATGTAAAGGAGTAAGAAGGATTGGATGAAGACAGTAGGAAAGCAGAGAGACGAAAGGGAAAAAGCATCTCCATTCGCTTATCTGAAGTTCTCACCAATGAATTACATAAGTATCTCTATCTTTATCTTTATGTTTTATTCATATATCATCCATAACCATTTGAGTCTGCCTGACTAAGATTTACAAGGTGACCATAGCTTACTTCATACCAACAATCTCCGTGGGATCGACCCTTACTCGCGTAAGGTTTATTACTTGGACGACCCAGTGCACTTGCTGGTTAGTTGTGCGAAGTTGTGTTTATGCCATGGTATTGAGCACCAAGTTTTTGGATTCATTACCGGGGATTATTTGAGTTGTGAAAAGTAGTGATCACAATTTCGTGCACCAGTGTTGGCGTTGCGCTTATGGGTTTTTTGGCACAAAAGGGAGGCGAATCATCTTCACAGAGGAGCACAACCTGAAGAATAAAGCGACCGTTAGGATAACTAAGGTGGTTGAGTTCCTTTCATTTTTTTCTTTTCCTCCCCTCTTTTCTATGTTATGGTCCGGTTCTCTGCCATTTTGCTTTGTCTGTTGCATGATCCTTTATTAGTGAGAATCCTAGGTCTAGTTTAGTTTTCCTTTAAATGCTTTAATTCTGAAAGATGTCTCATGTATTGCCCACTGAGCTTGAAATAATTTTTTTTTTGATGTATTGCATGAGAAATTGAGTTTAATTTTAAGAATAGTCATATTTACTTAAAGGTGGTGGTATTTTCTGTGATTTTTGAATGCATGATATGAACAGTGCATATTTGAATTTGAATCAAGGGATGTTGATGTATAAGGAACAGGAATTTAGAGAATTATTATGACTTCTCTGAAATAAACAAAAATTTAATCCTTGAAGCAAAAGAAACAGCAAAAAAAAAAATAAATAATAATAAAAGCAAGGTCCAAGGCTCTGAGCATCAATGACTAGGGAGGTCAGACATGATTAAAAGCTCAAAGAGTTGTTTCCCTAGTCATATGCTTGTGGTGTGATTATGTCAAGTAATCCTTGAAACAGAACACTTAGAGTCGAGACCAAGTGCGTTTAACAGAGTATGCCAAAGGCTTTGAGCACCACTATCTGGGAGTAACTGAAAGAAAAATCAGGACTCAAAGAGAGTCCCCCAGTTAAGTGCTTGTGGTGTTTCTGTGTCAAGTAATCCTTGAGACAAAACATTTAAAGTCACGGCTAGGCTCAAGGTGCAAAGCACCAAAGAAAAATAAATTAAAGTAAATTTTGCTGTGTTCAAGGATTAAACTGAAATGTAAAGATCAGAGAATTCATAATATTATCCGGATTCTAATTCCGAATGACAATGGCATCCTTCTTATTCAAAAGAAAGTGAGATGCCAAACCCATTCAGGATTACAGTTATAAACCCCACTATAAGAAGAGACATGAGCTTAATCGAACTCTCATTCTCATGCAAATTCACATCCTAAGCCTATATTAGTTTTGGTTGCTTGAGGACAAGCAACAATTCAAGTTTAGTTTTGTGATGCGTGAGCATCTTTCCTATCTTTTTCAAGTGAATTTGCATCTAATTTGTTGAGTTTAATAAAGAATTAATTATCTTTTAGCCAATATGGATGCCACTTTGAGTCTTTTGCAATTTTGTTTATTTTAGGTAGCATTCGGCTGGATTTAATGGAGTTTCTGCAGCACAAGAAGCAAAGGAGATGGCAGCGAGGAGCGACGCATACGCGTGATTTGGAGCTTTCCATGGTGACGCGTGCGCGTGACTGACGCGTACGCGTGATTTGAAGATTTTCACAGTGACGTGTGCGCGTGACCGACGCGTCTGCGTGACTTGTGAAGAAGACTAGCGACGCGTACACGTGACTGACGCGTACTGATAAACCACTATTTTATGGTTTATCTTATGCTCAATTGAGTGGTTTTTATCAACTCTTTACTCACTTATTCATACAATTCGCATGTTTTATATTTTCCTTTCTGATTTTGTGCTATAATTGAAAACATGCTTCTTTGATCTTATATTTACTTATTATTAAACCTCTCTTATTACCATTAGATGTCTTGATATGTGTGTTAAGTGTTTTTAGATATTATAAGGTAGGAATGGCTTGGAGGATGGGAAGGAAGCATGCAAAAGTGGAAGGAATACAATAAGTTGGAGAAATTGCTAAGTTGTCCAACCTGACCTCTTCGCACTCAAATGACTATAACTTTAGCTACAAAGATCCAAACGACGCGGTTTCAGTTGCGTTGGAAAGCTAACGTCTGGGGCTTCGATTTGATATATAATTTGCCATAGCTGCCCCAACGCCAGGCGACGCGAACGCGTGAGTCACGCGGATGCGTGACCTGGCAGGAACGCAACCCGCGCGGCCGCGTGAGCCATGCGGCCGCGTCACTTTTTCGCGACTTGTACGGACCAGAAAGCGCTGGAAGTGACTTCTGGGCTGTTTGTGACCCAGTTTTCAGCCCAGAGAACACAGATTAGAGGCTATAAAGTGGGGGAAGGCATCCATTCATGAAGAGGTTTTTATAATTCACTTTTCCATGATTTAGCTTTAGTGAGAGAGGTTCTCTCCTCTCTCTTAGGATTAGGACTAGGATTCCTCTTAAAGGATTTAGGATTTATTATTATTCCAACTTACAATTTTCTTCTTCATTCCAGGTTTAATGTTCCTTTCTATTTAATTTCGTTCCTATTTTTATTCACCTTTATACTTTAATTGATATTTATCTTTTGAATTTGGCTTATGACTTTCATGTTAGGATTTTCTTAATTAATGTGATTTGAGGTATTTAAGTTTATGATTGTTTCTTTTTATTATTCCCAATCTGAAGACATTTTATTCCAGTAGATATAATTTTCTTTCCTTTTGGTCTTGATTAAGAAATCAGTAACTCAGGAGTTATCTTAGCTCAACATAATTGATAACTGTTATCTTTGCTAATTGAACTGAACTTCAATAATCCCAACCTTTTCTTAGGAAATAAATAGGATTCGAAGGTCAACTAATTAGTCCCTTGACTTTCCTTTGCTTTAGCAAAGATTGACTAAGTGGAATTAAGATTCAACTCTCATTATTATTGCTAAAAATAACAAAGTCTGGACTTCCAATCTCTCATACCTTACCAAAAGTTTGTTTTACAGTATTTATTTATTTTAATTGTCATTTAAATTATTTGCCATATTTATTCCTCATTCTCAAAACCCCAATTTTACCTTTTTCATAGCCAATAATAAGAACATACCTCCCTGCAATTCCTTGAGAAGACGACCCGAGGTTTAAATACTCGGTTATCAATTTTAAAGGGGTTTGTTACTTGTGACAACCAAAACGTTTGCACGAAAGGATTTCTGTTAGTTTAGAAGCTGTATCTACAACGCGAATATTTTTAATAATTCTTTACTAGCAAAAATTCTAACGTCACATACGCGTGACATGCGCCACGTGTAGAAAACGCAGAAACCGCTGGGGAGTGATTTTCGGGCCCCATTTTAGCACCCAAGTTAGGCGTGAATCCAGTGAAAACAAGTGGTCCCCACATTACAAGACGCGGAGTAGTTAGTTAATTCTGATTTAAATTCAAATTTAATTTTAAAATAGGAAAAGATATTATCTTAATTTTAAATATTAGATTTTAAATTAATTAGGATTAGTTATAAAAAGGGGAGACTTCTCTTCTATTAGGGACATTCCATTAGGGGGATTCCATTAGGAAATTCTATACAAATTTACATTCCGCATTCCATGAGCAACTAATCCTCCATTGTTAAGGTTATGAGCTCTGTCTATTTGTATGGATTGATTTTATTGCTTTTTCTATTTTAATTCATGTATGGATTTATAATTTAAGAATTATTTTCATTCTTTATCTTATGAATTTAGGTGGAACGGAAGTATGACCCTCTTTTCTATTTGAGTTCTTGGAAAAGCTCTTTACTTGAACAACAACTTGAAAATAATTTCTCCTAAATTTTAATTATTTAGATTTAACAGGATACGTGACATATAATCCTCTTATTTTTGGGTAATTAGAATTTTTGTGGTATATAAATTGGAATTTGAACTTCACCTTCTAATTGGAATTAATTGACCAAGGAATTGACAGTTAATGAATTTTAGAAGAGACTAGAAAGGTCTAAGGAATTAGGGTCTAGTCACATATAGTTGCCATAAATTAAATCCTACATATTTAAAATAGCTAGTAAGAAAAGTTAATCCGGAAAAATAGATAACTCTGAAGCCTTGAGTGTTTTTTCCATATTTTATTCCCAACTTATTTATTTGTCTATTCTTTTGATATTCTGAGTTCGAATTTAAACCTTTTGAATATCTCAAAACCCTTTTCTGCTTGCCTAACTAAGCCAATCAATCAATCATTGTTGCTTGATCCATCAATCCTCGTGGGATCGACCCTTACTCACGTAAGGTATTACTTGGTACGACCCGGTGCACTTGCCGGTTAGTCTGTGGTTATAAAACACCGCACCAGAGGTCTCGTCTACTTGACTGTCACCCGACCAGACATTGCCTATCCAATTCATGTCCTCAGCCAGTTCTTGTCAGCTCCTCGTACTACTCACTATGCGGCAGTTCTTCGCATTCTTCGGTTCGTCAAAGGCACTCTATTTCATGGCCTTTATTTTTCTGCCCATTCCTCTTTGACCCTTCAGGCATACTCCGATGCTGATTGGGCTGGTGAGCCCACTGATCGTCGTTCTACTACTGGTTACTATTTGTTCCTTGGCGACGCTCTCATTTCTTGGCGTGCTAAGAAGAAAACGTTCACTGCTCGCTCAAGCACAAAAGCTGAGTATCGTGCCTCGCTGACACCACTGCTGAGGTTATCTCGGTTCGTTGGCTTCTCGAAGATTTGGGTGCTCCTCAGTCGTCCCCTACTGATGTTTTTTGTGATAACCGCAGTGCTATTCAGATTGTCCATAATGATGTGTTTCATGAACGCACCAAACATATTGAGATTGATTGTCACTTTGTTCGGCAACATATCCTTATTGATGCTGTTCGTCTCATTACTGTTGGAACACTGGATCAGACTGTTGATATCTTCATGAAAGTTCATCACCCGACTCGTTTTTAGATTTTGTTATCCAAATTCAAGTTGGTATCCTTAGCTCCTACTTGAGTTTGAGGGGGGATGTTAGAGAATCATTAGAATCAATTTAGATCAATTAGTATCGTCTATATTCATATAGCATATCTATACATTAATTATAGGATTCTATGTCTTTATTACTTTGATTCATTTAGCACCTATAAATACCTCTTGTATATTGTACCTTTGAACACACTCAATAATACACAAAAATACTTTTCTCAGATTTCTCTCTCAGTCTCTTATTTCTAACAATAAGAATTAATAGCCAAACAAAAAGGCCAACATATACTATTTTTGAAAAGGAGTCATGATTTAAGGATAACAATTTTCACATAAGTTCCATGAATTATGGGAAAGGGACTTGGAAACTGAAGTGCATGCCTATTGTGTGACTAAGAGAAAAAGCCAACAATAGTACATAACTTAAAATAAATTAAAAAATCAATACAAAAAACAACAATCACTAACATTTTTTATATTTTTTGTCATAGTCATTTCATCAGACAGTTGTTTGTATTAGATAGTTATTTGTGTTATCTGTGCATTATTGTATTATGAAAATCAAAATTAAATAATGTATAATTTGGATTCTCTACATTCAATTTAAATTTTATTATGAAAAATAGAAAGAGCATACTTTGCAAGCTTAGAACTTCATAATTATAATCATTATTGTGTTCATTGATGTAATATGAAAATCATTACAAAAATCATAAAATTAAAAGAGTGAAAGAATGAAATTTTGAGTTGTTCTACAACTGAGAAAGAATGAGCAACGAAAAAGAGAATTTGTATGCAAGAGTAAAGAAAATCGGCATTCGATATGAGAGTGCTCCATTAATTGAGACCATCATTTTCCTCTTGGAAGAGTGCGAAACAGTAGCAGCACTGACGATTAAAAATTGGACAAATCAAATAGAGGAGTTACGATCTTAAAAAAATGAAGTTTGATCATCTTTGTCAAAGAAATTATGAGTGTAGAACGATGCTAACCGTCAGCGAGGAGGCTACAAGCTGAGAGATTCGCCTAGTGTCTTGGAGAGAAGCGTGAGAAAAATCCGTTTGTATTACCGTATCTTTTTAACAACATACAGGAAATTTTCTATATTATGATAGTATAAAAATACTTGCCGACTAAATAATGACTAGATTTCTATATATTTGTTGTTCTCTAGAATTTTTGGCATTTTTAATACTATAATACATTTTAAATAGTAATATTCAATCAAAATATCATTTTTTATTTTTATATTAAAAATAATTTCTGCAAAAAGTTTTGGTTTTTTTTTTCAATGTAATTGATTGATGCGCTTTATTTTGATTATTATTACTAGCCCCTCTATATCTGCCACGCTTCAATTAATGAAAGTAATGGCAAACCCAAAAGGAGCATGCAGAAAACAAACCGATATAACTGATAAACATATGAGGATGTTAACGTACACTTTGGTTTTTACTGTGCCATGACGATGATGAATTGATGATGGTAAATATAATTAAATATGAGATTTTTCGTTTAAGATCATATTTCCTCTTTTTTATCTTCTTTATGATAAAAAAAATATGTTAGATATATATTAAAATTAATTTTAAAATAAATTATATATACAAATATAAAATATGAATTAAATACAAAATAAACAATAGAAATAAACAGTAATTAATTTTAGAATACACATAATATTTTGTAAAAAAATATATTAAAAATGTAATGAAATGACAAAATTAACTATAATAACTTAAAAATTTAACGAGAGTCAATTTTTTTGTCAATATCAACCAACTTAATTATTTAAATTTTAAATTTTAAATTTTTAACTTAAATTTTAAATATTAAATTCTAAATTCTAAAAAATAATACTACATAACCAAAAAAAATTAATTTTGGCCAATATTTTATCAATACTCTAAATTTTAATACTCTAAACTCAAATAAGTACTAATCTTTTAATCATAAACTCTAAATTTTTATATTTTAATAGTATACAAATAAAAGATTAGTTGACTAATATTAATAAAAAATATGACCTCTTAATATTTTTCAAGCCTAAATTTTTATTTTAAATTTTAAATTTTTTAAATTAAAATAAAATTTAAAAATATTTTACATAAAAATTAACTAATATTAACTAAAAATTGTGACTTAATTACATAATTAAATATTTAAATGATAATACAAAAATATATATTTACCATCCTGTTTAAATTAAATCATAAGAATATATATAAATTTATTTGCGTGCAAGAAACTCTTCATCTAGTAGCAATACTACGAGTACCGTCACTATTGATCAATATCGGAATGATCCACCTAATATTGACCACTCTACTAGACAAGAAACAAAGAACCAAAGATTCCTAACAACTCTTCCTAAACCTTCTCATATGTCACACTCCCAAAAATATATAAACAAAGAGTGTTCTTCATGCAAAGTCCAACTTAATTAGTGTCCTTTCATTACTGCATCATATCATGCAAATGGAAACCCTCCCACTCCTCCTCACCCTAGCAGCAGCACTATCAGCTTACTTCCTTTGGTTCAAACTCCTTTCCCAGACCTTAACCGGCCCGAAGGCCTGGCCATTCGTGGGGAGCCTCCCGGTCCTCTTCAAGAACCGGAACCGTGTCCACGACTGGATAGCCGACAACCTCCGCGCCACTGCTGGAGCCACGTACCAAACATGTATCATACCATTTCCTTTCTTGGCGCGCAAGCAAGGGTTCTACACCGTCACATGCCACCCGAAAAACCTTGAGCATATACTCCGAACCCGGTTCGACAACTACCCTAAGGGCCCTAAATGGCAAACGGCATTCCACGACCTCTTAGGGCAAGGGATTTTCAACAGCGACGGTGACACGTGGCTCATGCAGCGGAAAACAGCTGCCTTAGAGTTCACAACACGAACCCTAAGGCAAGCGATGGCACGGTGGGTGAACCGCACCATCAAGAATCGTCTATGGTGCATCCTAGACAAAGCGGCGAAGGAGAAGGTTCATGTAGATCTTCAGGACCTTCTCCTTCGCCTTACATTTGACAACATTTGCGGCCTTACTTTCGGGAAGGACCCCGAAACCCTCTCACCACATTTACCAGAAAACCCTTTTGCCGTGGCGTTTGACACCGCAACGGAAGCTACAATGCACAGATTCTTGTATCCAGGTATCGTTTGGAGGTTCCAGAAGCTTCTGTGCATCGGACAAGAAAAACGGTTAAAGGAGAGTCTCGAGATAGTTGAAACTTACATGAACGACGCCGTTTTGGACCGCAAGGAATCCCCTTCGGACGACTTGCTCTCCCGTTTCATGAAGAAGCGTGACGCTAACGGAAAACCGTTAAGCCCAACGATCTTGCAACGGATCGTTCTGAATTTCGTTTTGGCGGGAAGGGACACGTCATCCGTGGCTCTCAGCTGGTTCTTCTGGCTCGTAATGAACCACCCCAATGTGGAGGCCAGGATCGTGGCGGAGATCACGGCGATACTCAACCAGAGCCGCGGCGGAGACCGACGGTGGTGGGTGGAGGAACCACTGGACTTCGACGAGGCAGACAAGATGGTTTACCTGAAGGCAGCGCTGGCGGAGACGCTGCGGTTGTACCCGTCGGTGCCTCAGGATTTCAAACAGGCCGTCGCCGACGATGTGTTGCCAGATGGCACGGTGGTTCCGGCGGGTTCGACGGTGACGTATTCGATATACTCGGCGGGGAGGGTTGAGAGTGTTTGGGGAAAAGATTGTTTGGAGTTTAGACCGGAGCGGTGGCTTTCAGTTCGTGAAGACCGGTTCGAACCGCCAAAGGATGGGTTTAAGTTCGTGGCTTTTAACGCTGGACCGAGAACTTGTTTGGGGAAGGACCTGGCTTACCTTCAGATGAAATCGGTGGCTGCGGCTGTGCTTTTGAGGTACCGGCTGTTGCCGGTTCCCGGTCACCATGTGGAGCAGAAGATGTCACTCACTTTGTTCATGAAGAATGGGCTCAGGGTGTTCCTGGAACCAAGGAAGATTGAGGCTGAGAATCTGTGATGATAGGGGTTGGTGCCACGTAAGCACATAGATGGTGAGGGATGTTTTCGTCATTCAGCATGATGAATTTATATTTTAATTATGGGTGAAAAACTGTATATGTTGGTTTACTACATTTTACTTACTATTTGCATTTTGTTTGGGGGTTGAGTTTGTTGGATTGGGTGGAGTGGAGAATTTGATTATAGTATATAGTTGCTCAGCTAAAGTGGGGGATCTGGTGTTTGTTTATATTTCTATATGTTGTGTTAATTATTGTCCTATATCAAAATATCAGAGATTTCACCGAAAGAAACCTCAGAGATTTAATCTTGTTTTCTTTATATTTGATTATTTACCATGATAAATTGACAGCCTGTGCCTCTGTCGTATAACTATCGTAAAGCAGTGTTATAAAATAATTAAATAAATAAATAAGGAAGAGGTAACAAACATAAAATATAAAGAAGTATAAAGAGAGTGAGAGAAGTATTACAACATAAAAGAGAGAGAATTATTTTATTGCTTTTTGTGTTGTCTCAAATGCATAGATGATGCCTTCTATTTATATATGTAAAATGTATTCATTTTCAACCTTTATTTAATTAAGTCATCCTTGGTAAAGAGAGGTTCTTTGGAAATGGGCATCTAACTCATCCCTTATCACAACACTCCCCCTTGGATGATCATTTAGGATTATCGCCTCGTTAAAACCTTCCTAAAGAAAAACCCAGTGGGAAAAAACCTTAGTGAAGGAAAAAGAGTACAATATCCTTTAGTGATGGGGACTGCCTCATTAAAAACCTTGTCAAGAAAAACCCAATGGGAAAAAGCCTGACTAAGGAAAAAAGAGTACAGTCTCCCCCTCTTGCCGACATTATTTTATATCTCGAAATCGGCGCATCCCAATCTGATGTACCAATCTTTCAAAAGAAGATTTTGGGAGTGACTTTGTGAATAAATCTGCCAGATTATCACTTGAGCGGATCTGTTGGATATCAATTGTCCCTTGATTTTGAAGATCATGAGTGAAGAAGAATTTGGGAGAAATATGCTTTGTTATATCACCTTTGATATATCCGCCTTTAAGTTGAGCAATGCATGCTATATTATCTTCAAACAGGATAGTTGGAGCTATCTTATGATCAATCAGTCCACATGATGACAAAATATATTGAATCAGACTCCTCAGCCAAAAACACTTGTGACTAGCTTCATGAATCGCTAGTATTTCAGCATGATTGGAGGAGGTTGCTGCTATCGTTTGTTTCGTGGACCTCCATGATATAGTTGTTCCACCATATGTAAACAGATATCCTGTTTGAGATCTCCCTTTATGTGGATCAAACAAGTAGCCAGCATCTGCATAGCCAACTAGTTGTGACTTGGATCCATAGGGATAAAGCAATCCCATATCAACCGTTCCATGAAGATATCGAAAGATTTGCTTGATTCCACTCCAATGTCTTCTGGTTGGAGAGGAACTATACCTTGCTAGTAAATTCACCGCGAATGATATGTCAGGTCGCGTATTATTAGCAAGATACATTAGCGCTCTAATGAGCGGATAATTTATACGCTTTTTGGCATTGTTTTTAGGTAGTTTTTAGTAAGTTCAAGCTACTTTTAGGGATGTTTTCATTAGTTTTTATGTTAAATTCATATTTCTGGATATTACTATGAGTTTGTGTGTTTTTCTGTAATTTCAGGTAATTTCTGGCTGAAATTGAGGGACTTGAGCAAAACTCTGAAAGAAGGCTGACAAAAGGACTGCTAATGCTGTTGGAATCTGACCTCTCTGCACTCAAAATAGATTTTTTAGAGCTACAGAACTCCAAATGGCGCGCTCTCAATGGTGTTGGAAAGTAGAGATCCAGAGCTTTCCAGCAATATATAATAGTCTATACTTTATTCGGAAATTGACGACGTAACTTGGCGTTGAACGCCAAGTACATGCTGCTGTCTGGAGTTAAACGCCAGAAACACGTCATGATCCGGAGTTGAACGCCCAAAACACGTTATAACTTGGAGTTCAACTCCAAGAGAAGCCTCAGCTCGTGGATAGATCAAGCTCAGCCCAAGCATACACCAAGTGGGCCCCGGAAGTGGATTTATGCATCAATTACTTACTCATGTAAACCCTAGTAGCTAGTCTAGTATAAATAGGATAATTTACTATTGTATTAGACATCTTTTGACAGTTTAATCTCTTGACTGTTTAGTCTTTGATCATTCGGTCTTTTGATCATTCAGGGGGCTGGCCATTCGGCCATGCCTGAACCTTTCCCTTATGTATTTTCAACGGTGGAGTTTCTGCACACCATAGATTAAGGGTGTGGAGCTCTGCTGTACCTCAAGTTTCAATACAATTACTATTACTTTCTATTTAATTCTCTTTTATTCTTATTCCAAGATATACGTTGTACAACACCTTGATGAATGTGATGATCAGTGACACTCATCATCATTCTCACCTATGAACGCGCGTGACTGACAACCACTTCCGTTCTACTTTAGGTCGGGCGCATATCTCTTAGATTCTCCAACAGAATCTTCGTGGTATAAGCTAGATAGATGGCGGCATTCATGGGGATCCGGAAACTCTAACCTTGTCTGTGGTATTCTGAGTAGGATCCCGGGAATTTGGAAGGTCTAACCTTGTCTGTGGTATTCCGAGTAGGATTCCGGTATTGAATGACTGTGACGGGCTTCAAACTCGCGATTGCTGGGCGTGATGACAAACGCAAAAGGATCAATGGATCCTATTCCAACATGATCGAGAACCAACAGCTGATTAGCCGTGCTGTGACAGAGCATTTGGACCATTTTCACTGAGAGGATGGGATGTAGCCATCAACAAGGGTGATGCCTCCAGACGATTAGCCGTGCAGTGACAGCGCATAGGACCATTTTCCCGAGAGGATTAAAAGTAGCCATTGATGATGGTGATGCCCTACATACAGCTTGCCATGGAAAGGAGTAAGAAGGATTGGATGAATGTAATAAGAAAGTCGAAATACAAGAGGAGCACAGCATCTCCATACGCCTATCTGAAATTCCCACTATTGATTTACATAAGTATTTCTATCCCTTTTTATTTTCTATTTATTATTAATTTTCGAAACCCATAACCATTTAATCTACCTAACTGAGATTTACAAGGTGACCATAGCTTGCTTCATACCAACAATCTCTGTGGGATCGACCCTTACTCACGTAAGGTTTATTACTTATGTATTTTTAACGGTGGAGTTTCTGCACACCATAGATTAAGGGTGTGGAGCTCTGCTGTACCTCAAGTTTCAATACAATTACTATTACTTTTTATTCAATTCTCTCTTATTCTTATTCCAAGATATTCATTCGCACCCAAGAACATGATGAATGTGATGATTATGTGACGCTCATCATCATTCTCACCTATGAATGCGCGTGATTGACAACCACCTCCGTTCTACATGCAACCGAGCTTGAATGTGTATCTCTTAGATTCCCAACAGAAAATCTTCATGGTATAAGCTAGATAGATGGCGGCATTCATGAGGATCCGGAAAGTCTAACCTTGTCTGTGGTATTCCGAGTAGGATTCCGGTATTGAATGACTGTGACGTGCTTCAGACTCGCAAGTGCTGGGCGTTAGTGACAAAGGCAAAAGAATCAAGGGATTCTATTCCAGCAGGAGCGGGAACCAACCAGTGATTAGCCGTGCTGTGACAGAGCGCGTGAGCGTAGTTTTCACTGCGAGGATGGGATGTAGCCTTCGGCCAGTGTGATGCCTCCAGACGATTAGCCATGCGAGTGACAGCGCAGAGGACCATTTTCCAGAGAGGATACAAAGTAGCCATCGTCGAACAATGAACCCCTATACACAGCTTGCCATGGAAAGGAGTAAGAAGGATTGAGTTGAAGCAATAGGAAAGTAGGCGTTCTTGAGCCATACAGTATCTCCAATCGCTTATCTGAAATTCCCACCAATGAATCTGCATAAGTATTCTATCCCTTTTATTATTTCTATTTTATTATTAATTTTTGAAACCATAAACCATTTTAATCTGCCTAACTGAGATTTACAAGGTGACCATAGCTTGCTTCATACCAACAATCTCTGTGGGATCGACCCTTACTCGCGTAAGGTTTATTACTTGGACGACCCAGTACACTTGCTGGTTAGTTGAACGGAGTTGTGAATTCAAATAGAGCCAATTATTAAATTTTATACAAGTACAAAGAGCATGGATCACAATTTCGTCCACCAAGTTTTTGGCGCCGTTGCCGGGGATTGTTCGAGTATGGACAACTGACGGTTCATCTTGTTGCTCAGATTAAGTAATTTTCTTTTCAAAAACTTTTTCAAAATTTTTCTTTTCTTTTTCGTTTTTCCAATAATGTTTTTCGAAAAAATAAAAGAAAATACAAAAAAAAACCATAAAATCATAAAAACTAAAAATATTTTGTGTTTCTTGTTTGAGTCTTGAGTCAATTTTTAAGTTTGGTGTCAATTGCATGCTTTTAAAAAATTTTTGCATTTTTCGAAAATCCCATGCATTCATAGTGTTCTTTATGATCTTCAAGTTGTTCTTGATAAGTCCTCTTGTTTGATCTTGATGATTTCTTGTTTTGTGTTGTTTGTTGTTTTTCATATGCATTTTTTGTTTGTTAGAGTTCATGCATTAAAGATTTCTAAGTTTGGTGTCTTGCATGTTTTCTTTGCATCAAAAATTTTTCAAAATTATGTTCTTGATGTTCATCATGATCTTCAAAGTGTTCTTGGTGTTCATCTTGACATTCATAGCATTCTTGCATGCATTCATTGTTTTGATCTAAAAATTTCATGCATTGAGTATTTTTGTTGTTTTTCTCTCTCATAATTAAAAATTCAAAAATAAAAAAAATCTTTTCCTTATTTCCCTCCAAAATTTTGAAATTTTGGGATTGACTTAGTCAACAATTTTCAAAATTAGTTGTTTCTTACAAGTCAAGTCAAAATTTTAATTTTAAAAATCTTATCTTTTTAAAATCTTTTTCAAAAATCATATCTTTTTCATTTTTTTTCTATTTTTCGAAAATTTCAAAATTACTTTTCAAATTATTTTCAAAATCTTTTTTTTTTATCTTTATATCATATTTTCGAAAACTAGCTAACAATTAATGTGGTTGGTTCAAAAATTTGAAGTTTGTTACTTTCTTGTTAAGAAATGTTCAATCTTTAAGTTCTAGAATCTTATCTTGTGGTTTCTTGTTAGTTAAGTCATTTTAAAAATTAGATCTTTTTATCTTTTATCTTATCTTTTTCAAAAATATTATCTTTTTCAAAATTTGATTTCAAAATATCTCATCTAACTTCTTATCTTCTTATCTTTTTTAATTTTTGATTTCAAATCTTTTTCAATCAACTAACTAACTTTTTGTTTGTTTCTTATCTTTTTCAAAACCACCTAACTACTTTTCCCTCTCTAATTTTCGAAAATATCTCACCCCTTTTTCAAAAAATTTTTTTTAATTAACTAAATGTTTCATGTTTTAATTTTAATTACATCTTATCTCTAAATTTTGAAAATTACTAACCCCTTTTTCAAAAATTATTTTCGAAATATCCCTTCTCTTTTCTTCTTCTATTTAATTATTTAATCACTAACACTTCTCTTCACCTCTCTTCATCTAAAAATCCGAACCCATCCTTCTTCACTCTTCTCCCCTTTCTTTTTCTACTAACATAAAGGAATCTCTATACTGTGACATAGAGGATTCCTCTTTCTTTTCTTGTTTTCTTCTCTTTCATATGAGCAGGAACAGGGATAAAGGCACTCTTGTTGAAATTGATCTAGAACCTGAAAGGACTTTGAAGAGAAAATTAAGAGAAGTTAAATTACAACAATCCAGAAACAACCTTTCAGAAATTTTCAAACAAGAGAAGGAGATGGCAGCCGAAAATAATAATAATGCAAGGATAATGCTTGGTGACTTCACAAAGCCAACATCCAAGTTTGATGGAAGAAGCATCTCCATTCCTGCCATTGGAGCCAACAACTTTGAGCTGAAACCTCAGCTAGTTGCCTTAATGCAACAAAACTGCAAGTTTTATGGACTTCCATCTGAAGATCCTTATCAGTTTTTAACTGAGTTCTTGCAGATCTGTGATACTGTAAAGACGAATGGAGTTGATCCTGAAGTCTACAGACTCATGCTTTTCCCTTTTGCTGTAAGAGATAGAGCTAGAATATGGTTGGATTCACAACCCAAGGATAGCCTGGACTCATGGGATAAGCTGGTCACTGCCTTCTTGGATAAATTCTTTCCTCCTCAAAAGCTGAGCAAGCTGAGAGTGGATGTTCAAACCTTCAAACAAAAAGATGGTGAATCCCTCTATGAAGCTTGGGAAAGATACAAGCAGCTGACCAAAAGATGTCCGTCTGACATGTTTTCAGAATGGACCATATTAGATATATTCTATTATGGTCTCTCTGAATTTTCGAAAATGTCATTGGACCATTCTGCAGGTGGATCTATTCACCTGAAGAAAACGCCTGAAGAGGCTCAAGAACTCATTGACATGGTTGCAAACAACCAATTCATGTACACTTCTGAGAGGAATTCCGTGAACAATGGGATACCTCAGAAAAAAGGAGTTCTTGAAATTGATACTCTGAATGCCATATTGGCTCAGAACAAAGTGTTGACTCAACAGGTCAACATGATCTCTCAAAATCTGAATGGATGGCAACATGCATCCAACAGTACTAGAGAGGCAGCTTCTGAAGAAGCTTATGATCCTGAGAACCCTGCCATGGCAGAGGTTAATTACATGGGTGAACCTTATGGAAACACTTATAACCCATCATGGAGAAATCATCCAAATTTCTCATAGAAGGATCAACAAAAGCCTCAACAAGGCTTTAACAAAGGTGGACGCAACAGGCTGAACAATAGCAAGCCATATCCATCATCTTCTCAGCAACAGACAGAGAATTCTGAACAAAACACCTCTAATTTAGCCAATGTAGTCTCTGATCTGTCAAAAGCCACTTTCAGTTTCATGAGTGAAACAAGATCCTCCATTAGAAATCTGGAGGCACAAGTGGGCCAGCTGAGTAAGAAAGTCATTAAAACTCCTCCCAGTATTCTCCCAAGCAATACAGAAGAAAATCCAAAAGGAGAGTGCAAGGCCATTGATATAATCAATGTGGCCGAATGCACAAGGGAGGAGGAGGACGAAAATCCTAGTGAGAAAGACCTCCTGGGACGTCCCTCAAGCAAGAAGGAGTTTCCTATTAAGGATCCAAAGGAATCTGAGGCTCATATAGAGACCATAGAGATTCCATTAAATCTCCTTCTGCCATTCATGAGCTCTGAAGACTATTCTTCCTTTGAAGAGGATGAAGATGTGACTGGAGAGCAAGTTGCTCAATATTTAGGAGCTATCATGAAGCTGAATGCCAAGTTATTTGGTAATGAGACTTGGGAAAGTGAATCTCCCTTGCTCATTAATGAACTGGATACTTGGATTCAGAAAATTCTACCTCAAAAGAAACAAGATCCTGGCAAGTTCTTAATACCTTGTACCATAGGCACCATGACCTTTGCAAAAGCTCTGTGTGATCTGGGGTTAGGGATAAATCTTATGCCACTCTCTGTAATGGAGAAGCTGGGGATCATTGAGGTACAACCTGCCTTGTTCTCATTACAATTGGCAGACAAGTCATTGAGACAAGCTTATGGAATAGTAGAGGACGTGTTAGTAAAGGTTGAAGGCCTTTACATCCCTGCTGATTTCATAATCTTAGACACTAGGAAGGAAGAGGACGATTGCATCATCCTTGGAAGACCTTTCCTAGCCACAGCAGGAGCTGTGATAGATGTCAACAGAGGTGAATTAGTCCTTCAATTGAATGGGGACTACCTTGTGTTTAAGGCACATGGTCATCCCTCTGTGACAAAAGAGAGTAAGCATGAAGAGCTTCTCTCAGTTCAGAGTCAAGAAGAGCCCACACAGTCAAACTTTAAGTTTGGTGTTGTGAGGCCACAACCAAACTCTAAGTTTGGTGTTAAGACCCCATATCCAAACTCTAAGTTTGGTGTTGGCAACTATACAACATTGACCTGATCACCTTGTGGCTCCATGAGAGCCACTGTCAAGCTATTGACATTAAAGAAGCGCTTGTTGGGAGGCAACCCAATTTTAATTATCTAATTTTATTTTATTCTATTTTATTGTTATTTTGTGTTTTATTAGGTACATGATCATGAGGAGCCACGAAAAAATCAAAAAAATTAAAAACAGAATCAAAAACAGCAGAAAAAAATTCGCACCCTGGAGGACGCACAGGCTGGCGTTCAACGCCAGTAAGATGCATCTGGCTGGCGTTCAACGCCAGAACAGAGCATCATTCTGGCGCTTAACGCCAGAAACAAGCAACATTCTGGCGCTGAACGCCAGGAATGTGCCTAAAGAAGAAAAACTGGCGCTGAACGCCAGTAACAAGCATGAAACTGGCGTTGAACGCCAGAAACATGCTTTACATGGGCGTTGAACGCCCAGAATGTGCACCAATGGGCGTTTAAACGCCAGAATGATGCACGAAGGCATTTTACATGCCTATTTGGTGCAGGGATGGAATTCCTTGACACCTCAGGATCTGTGGACCCCACAGGATCCCCACCTAACATATTCCCACCTTACCTCCTAATCCTATTTTTGTGATTCTCTTCCCCATGTCACACTTCCCAACAACTTCAATCTCTGAATCTCTCATCCCAATAAACACTCTTTCCCAAAACCCATTCACCACTCACATCCATCCACTCTTCCCCATAAACCCCACTGATGAGCGGATAATTTATACGCTTTTTGGCATTGTTTTTAGTATGTTTTTAGTGTGATCTAGTTAGTTTTTAGTATATTTTTATTAGTTTTTAATTAAAATTCACTTTTCTGGACTTTACTATGAGTTTGTGTGTTTTTCTGTAATTTCAGGTATTTTCTGGCTGAAATTGAGGGATCTGAGCAAAAATCTGATCCAGAGACTCAAAAGGACTGCAGATGCTGTTGGATTCTGACCTCCCTGCACTCGAAGTGGATTTTCTGGAGCTATAGAAGCCCAATTGGCGCGCTCTCAACGGCATTGGAAAGTAGACATCCTGGGCTTTCCAGAAATATATGATAGTCCATATTTTGCCCAAGATTTAATGGCCCAAACCGGCGTCCAAAGTCACCTCAAGAAATTCCAGCGTTAAACGCCGGAACTGGCACCTAGATGGGAGTTAAACGCCCAAACTGGCACAAAAGCTGGCGTTTAACTCCAAGAGGAGTCTCTACACGAAAATGCTTCATTTGCTCAGCCCAAGCACACACCAAGTGGGCCCGGAAGTGGATTTTTATGTCATTTACTCATCTTTGTACACCTTAGGCTACTAGTTTTCTATAAGTAGGACCTTTTACTATTGTATTTGACATCTTGGTAGCTATCTTTGAGTTTTATGCTATCTTAGATCACTGGGAGGCTGGCCTCACGACCATGCCTAGACCTTGTTCTTATGTATTTTCAACGGTGGAGTTTCTACACACCATAGATTAAGGTGTGGAGCTCTGCTGTACCTCGAGTATTAATGCAATTACTATTGTTCCTCCATTCAATTCCGCTTGTTCTTTGTCCAAGATATCACTTGTTCTTCAACTTGATGAAGGTGATGATTTTCATGGATCATCACCATTCTCACTCATGAACAAAGTGACTGACAACCACTCTTGTTCTATAAGCAATCAAAGCCCTAGTGAATATCTCTTGGATTCCTGATACACGATGCATGGTTGATCGCCTGACAACCGAGTGCTCGCCTGACAAACGAGCCAGCCATTCCGAGAGATCAGAGTCTTCGTGGTATAGGCAAGAACTGATGGCGGCATTCAAGAGAATCCGGAAGGTTTAACCTTGTCTGTGGTATTCTGAGTAGGATTCAATGATTGAATGACTGTGACGTGCTTCAAACTCCTAGCAGGCGGGGCGTTAGTGACAGACGCAAAAGGATCGATGGATTTTATTCCGGCCTGACCGAGAACCGACAGCTGATTACCCATGCTGTGACAGAGCATAGGCGACGTTTTCACTGAGAGGATGGGAGGTAGCCACTAACAATGGTGAAACCCTACACGAGCTTGCCATGGAAAGGAGTAAGAAGGATTGGATGAAGACTGTAGGAAAGCAGAGAGACGGAAGGGAAGGCTTCTTCATACGCTTGTCTGAAGCTCTCACCAATGATATACATAAGTACCTCTATCTTTATCTTTATGCTTTATTCATCATCTATACCCATTTGAGTCTGCCTGACTGAGATTTACAAGGTGACCATAGCTTGCTTCATAGCAACAATCTCCGTGGGATCGACCCTTACTCACGTAAGGTTTATTACTTGGACGACCCAGTGCACTTGCTGGTTAGTTGTGCGAAGTTGTTCTTATGCCATGGTATTGAGCACCAAGTCTTTGGAGCCATTACCGGGGATTGTTCTGTGTATTAAAAAGTAGTGATCACAATTTCGTGCACCAAGTTTTTGGCGCCGTTGCCGGGGATTGTTCGTGTATGGACAACTGACGGTTCATCTTGTTGCTTAGATTAGGCATTTATTTTCGAAATTCTTGAAGATGAATTCTAGAGTTTCATGATGATTCGTTGAAATCTGGCTGGCTGAGAAGCCATGTCTAATCTCATTGGACCGAGGTTTCAACTTATCATCACAGAAGCTTGTTGATTTTTTATCAATCTTGCTTTTGGAGCAGTGATCTGCTAAGGCTTGGCTGGCCTTTGGCCATGTCTAGTGTTTTGGACCGAAGCTTTCTTTGAAAGCTTGGCTGGCTGTGAAGCCATGTCTAATTCCTGGACCGGAGTCTTAGACTAGCATTGCACTGATTCCTGGAATTCTCATTAAGAATTTTGATATCTTTTTCCACTTAATTTTCGAAAATCACAAAAAAATTCACAAAATCATAAAAAACCAAAAATATTTGATGTTTCTTGCTTGAGTCTAGTGTCTCATCTTAAGTTTGATGTCAATTGCATACATTCATTCATGTGTCTTAAGGATCTTCAAGTAATTCTTGATGATTTCTTACTCTGATCTTTGAATTCTGTTGACTTGAGTGTTTATGTGTCTCATATAGTGTCAGTAGTATACAAACTGCTAAGTTTGGTGTCTTGCATGCATTGTTATTTGATTCTTGTTGCATTTTGATTATTAAAAAAAAATCCAAAAATATTTTTAACTTGTGTCTTTTTAAGTCAATAATACAAAGAATTGAAGATTCAGAACATACTGCAGAGGAATTATACAGAAAAAGCTGGGCGTTCAAAACGCCCAGTGAAGAAGGACAGACTGGCGTTTAAACGCCAGCCAGGGTACCTGGTTGGGCGTTTAACGCCCAAAAAGGTAGCATTTTGGGCGTTAAACGCCAGAATGTATACCATTCTGGGCGTTTAACGCCAGGATGGTGCTAGGGGGAAGATTTTGTTTTTCAAATCAATTTTTTTCAAGTTTTCAAAGTTTTTCAAAATCAAATCTTTTTCAAATCATATCTTTTCAATCAAATATTTTTCAAAATCAATTTCTTTCCTTTTTCAAAGATACTTACTAACAATTAATGATTTGATTGAACATCTCAAGTATATTACCTTTTCTGTTGAGAAAGGTTTAATGTTTGAATCATATCTTTTCTTGTTAGGCAAGTCATTAATTTTTAAAATCATATCTTTTAAAAATTGTTTTCAAAACATATCTTTTAAAATTGTTTTCAAATCAAATCTTTTCAATCATATCTTTTTAATCACATCTTTTTCAAAATAAGTTTTCAATCAAATCTTTTTAATTTCAAAATCTTTTTCAAAAATCACTTGATTTCTTTTCCACTTTGAATTTTCGAAAATTATCAATCAATTTTTCAAAATGTTTTTGACATCTTTTTAATTAATTTTCGAAAATTCTCTTCCCTTCTCCCACATCCTTCTATTTATGGAGTACTACTCCTTCTTAATGCACAATTCGAACTCTATCTAATCAAGTTCGAATTCTCCTTCTTCTTTCTTCTATTTTTCTTTTCCTCTGACACTTCAAGGAATCTCTATACTGTGACATAGAGGATTCCATATTTTCTTGTTCTCTTCTCTTTCATATGAGCAGGAGCAGAGACAAAGGCATTTTTGTTGAAGCTGACCCTAAACCTGAGAAGACCTTGAAGCGAAAGCTAAGAGAAGCTAAGGCACAATTCTCTGTAGAGGACCTGACCGAATTCTTCAAAGAAGAACCCATGGCAGCCGAAAACAACAACAATGCCAACAATGCAAGGAAGGTGCTGGGTGACTTTACTGCACCTACTCCCAATTTCTATGGGAGAAGCATCTCTATCCCTGCCATTGGAGCAAACAACTTTGAGCTTAAGCCTCAATTAGTTTCTCTAATGCAACAGAATTGCAAGTTCCATGGACTTCCAATGGAAGATCCTCATCAGTTTTTAGCTGAGTTCTTGCAAATCTGTGACACAGTCAAGACTAATGGGGTTGACCCTGAGGTCTACAGACTGATGCTATTCCCTTTTGCTGTAAGAGACAGAGCTAGAATATGGTTGGACTCTCAACCTAAAGAAAGCCTGGACTCTTGGGAAAAGCTAGTCAATGCCTTCTTGGCAAAGTTCTTTCCACCTCAAAAATGGAGTAAGCTTAGAGTGGAAGTCCAAACCTTCAGACAGAAGGATGGAGAATCCCTCTATGAAGCTTGGGAAAGATACAAACAATTAATCAGAAAGTGTCCATCTGATATGCTTTCTGAATGGAGCATCATAGGAATTTTCTATAATGGTCTCTCTGAACTGTCCAAGATGTCTTTGGATAGCTCTGCTGGAGGATCTCTTCATCTGAAGAAGACGCCTACAGAAGCTCAAGAGCTCATTGAAATGGTTGCAAATAACCAATTCATGTACACTTCTGAAAGGAATCCTATGAACAATGGGACAAGTCAGAAGAAAGGAGTTCTTGAGATTGATACTCTGAATGCCATACTGGCTCAGAACAAGATATTGACTCAACAAGTCAATTTGATTTCACAAAGTCTGTCTGGAATGCAAAATGCACCTGGCAGTACTAAGGAAGCTTCATCTGAAGAAGAAGCTTATGATCCTGAGAACCCTTCAATGGAAGAGGTGAATTACCTAGGAGAACCCTATGGGAACACCTATAATTCTTCATGGAGAAATCACCCAAATTTCTCATGGAAGAATCAAGAGAAACCTCAACAAGGTTTCAACAACAACAATGGTGGAAGAAACAGGTTTAGCAAAGGCAAGCCTTTTCCATCATCTTCTCAGCAACAGACAGAGAATGCTAAACAGAACCCCTCTGACTTAGCAACCATGGTCTCTGATCTAATCAAAACCACTCAAAGTTTCATGACTGAAACAAGGTCCTCCATTAGGAACTTGGAGGCACAAGTCGGACAGCTGAGCAAGAAAGTTACTGAACTCCCTCCTAGTACTCTCCCAAGTAATACAGAAGAAAATCCAAAAGGAGAGTGCAAAGCCATAACCATGGCCGAATCTGGAGAGGGAAGAGAGGAAGTGGACGCCACTGAGGAAGGCCTCAATGGGCGTGCACTAGCCTCCACAGAGTTCCCTAATGAGGAACCATGGGAATCTGAGACTCAAAATGAGACCATAGAGATTCCATTGGACTTACTTCTGCCATTCATGAGCTCTGATGAGTATCCTTCCTCTGAAGAGGATGAGTATGTCACTGAAGAGCAAGTTGCTAAATACCTTGGAGCAATCATGAAGCTAAATAACAAGTTATTTGGAAATGAGATTTGGGAGGATGAACCTCCTTTGCTCACCAAAGAACTGGATGACTTGTCTAGGCAGAAATCACCTCAAAAGAGACAAGATCCTGGGAAGTTTTCCATACCTTGTACCATAGGCACCATGACCTTCAAGAAGGCCCTGTGTGACTTAGGGTCAAGTGTAAACCTCATGCCTCTCTCTGTAATGGAGAAGCTAGGGATCTTTGAGGTACAAGCTGCAAGAATCTCACTAGAGATGGCAGACAACTCAAGAAAACAAGCTCATGGACTTGTAGAGAATGTTTTGGTAAAAGTTGAAGACCATTACATCCCTACTGATTTCATAGTCCTAGAGACTGGGAAGTGTATGGATGAATCCATCATCCTTGGCAGACCCTTCCTAGCCACAGCAAAGGCTGTGATTGATGTTGATGGAGGTGAACTGATCATTCAAGTGAATGAAAAATCCTATGTGTTTAAGGCTCAAGGATATCCCTCTGTCATCATGGAGAGGAAGCATGAAGAGCTTCTCTCAAATCAGAGACAAACAGAGCCCCCACAGTCAAACTCTAAGTTTGGTGTTGGGAGGCCACAACCAAACTCTAAGTTTGGTGTTGAACCCCCATATTCAAACTCTAAGTTTGGTGTTGGGAGGTTCCAACATTGCTCTGAGTATCTGTGAGGCTCCATGAGAGCCCTCTGTCAAGCTACTGACATTAAAGAAGCGCTTGTTGGGAGGCAACCCAATGTTATATTTTATCTATTTTCTTTTGTTATTTTATGTTTTTTGTAGGTTGATGATCATAAGAAGTCACAAAATCCATTGAAAAAGCAAAAACAGAATGAAAAACAGGAAGAAAAACAGCACACCCTGGAGGAAGAACTCACTGGCGTTTAAACGCCAGTGAGGCTAGCAGTTGGGCGTTTAACGCCCAGTCTGGCACCATTCTGGGCGTTTAACGCCAGAAAGGGGCACCAGACTGGCGTTAAACGCCAGAAAAAGGCAAGAACCTGGCGTTAAACGCCAGGAATGGGCACCAGCCCGGCGTTTAACGCCAGAAATGACTCAAAACGTGATTTTGAGCAACATTTGGTGCAGGGATGACTTTTCCTTGACACCACAGGATTTGTGGACCCCACAGGACCCCCATCAACCCCACCACCACCCTCTCTCTTCTTCCCCCATTCACCAATCATCTCAATACCTCTTCCCCAAAAACCCTTCACCTATCAAATCCCATCTTTCTCTTCACCACTCACATCCATCCTTCACAAAACCCCACCAACCTCACCCTTCAAATTCAAACCACTTTCCCTCCCAAACCCACCCATAATGGCCGAACTCCATCTCCCCCCTCTCCTATATAAACCCTTCTTCACCCTTTCATTTTCACACAAAATAAACACCACTACCCCCCTTGGCCGAATACAATAAGCCACTCCCTTCTTCCTCATTTCTTCTTCTTCTACTCTCTTCTTTCTTCTTTTGCTCGAGGACGAGCAAACCTTTAAGTTTGGTGTGGTAAAAGCATTGCTTTTTCGTTTTTCCATAACCATTTATGGCATCCAAGGCCGGAGAAACCTCTAGAAAGAGGAAAGGAAAGGCAAAAGCTTCCACCTCCGAGTCATGGGAGATGGATAGATTCATCTCAAGGGTGCATCAAGACCACTTCTATGATGTTGTGGCCTTGAAGAAGGTGATCCCCGAGGTTCCCTTTTCACTCAAAAAGGGTGAATATCCGGAGATCCGCCATGAGATCCGAAGAAGAGGTTGGGAAGTGCTTACCAACCCCATTCAACAAGTCGGAATCTTGATGGTTCAAGAATTCTATGCCAATGCATGGATCACCAAGAACCATGATCAAAATGTGAACCCGGATCCAAAGAATTATCTTACAATGGTTCGGGAGAAATACTTGGATTTTAGTCCGGAAAATGTAAGGTTAGAATTCAACTTGCCCATGATGCAAGGAGATGAACATCCTTACACTAGAAGGGTCAACTTTGATCAAAGGTTGGACCAAGTCCTCACAGTCATATGTGAAGAGGGCGCACAATGGAAGAGAGATTCAAGAGGGAAGCCGGTTCAATTGAGAAGACATGACCTCAAGCCCATGGCTAGAGGATGGTTGGAGTTTATTCAACGCTCAATCATTCCCACTAGCAACCGGTCCGAAGTTACTCTAGACCGGGCCATCATGATTCATAGCATCATGATTGGAGAAGAAGTGGAAGTTCATGAGATTATAGCCCAAGAACTCTATAAAGTGGCGGACAAGTCTTCCACCTTGGCAAGGCTAGCCTTTCCTCATCTCATTTGTCACCTCTGTTATTCAGTTGGAGTTGACATAGAAGGAGATACCCCCATTGATGAGGACAAGCCCATCACCAAGAAAAGGATGGAGCACACAAGAGACGCTACTCATCATGAAATCCCTGAGATACCTCAAGGGATGCACTTTCCTCCACAAGACTATTGGGAGCAAGTAAACACCTCCCTAGGAGAATTGAGTTCCAACATGGGACAACTAAGGGTGGAGCACCAAGAACACTCCATTCTCCTCCATGAAATTAGAGAAGATCAAAGAATCATGAGAGAGGAGCAACAAAGACAAGGAAAAGATATTGAAGAGCTCAAGCACTCCATAAGACCTTCAAAAGGAAGAACAAGCCGCCATCACTAAGGTGGACCCATTCTTTAATCTCCTTGTTCTTTATTTTCTTGTTTTTCGAATTCTATGCTTATGTTTATCTATGTTTGTGTCTTATGATCATTAGTGTCTTAGTGTCTATGCCTTAAAGTTATGAATGTCCTATGAATCCATCACCTTTCTTAAGAATTGTTCTTAATTGAAAAAGAAAAGAATTGCATGAATTTGAATTTTATAACAGTTTAATTATTTTGATGTGGTGGCAACACTTTTGTTCTCTGAATGTATGTTTAAACAGTGCATATGTCTTTTGAATTTGTGATTCATGAATGTTGGCTCTTGAAAGAATGATGAAAAAGGAGACATGTTACTGAGGATCTGAAAAATCATAAAAATGATTCTTGAAGCAAGAAAAAGCAGTGAATACAAAAAAAAGAGGAAGCAAGCGAAAAAAAAAAAAAAAAAAAAAAAAGAGGAAGAAAAAGAAAGAAATAAAGTTGTGATCCAAGGCAATAAGAGTGTGCTTAAGAACCCTGGACACCTCTAATTGGGGACTTTAGCAAAGCTGAGTCACAATCTGAAAAGGTTCACCCAATTATGTGTCTGTGGCATGTATGTATCCGGTGGTAATACTGGAAGACAGAGTGCTTTGGGCCACGGCCAAGACTCAATAAGTAGCTGTGTTCAAGAATCATCATACTTAACTAGGAGAATCAATAACACTATCTGGATTCTGAGTTCCTAAAGAAGCCAATCATTCTGAGTTCCAAAGGATAAAGTGAGATGCCAAAACTATTCAGAGGCAAAAAGCTAAAAGCCCCGCTCATCTAATTAATACTGATCTTCATAGATGTTTTTGGAGTTCATTGCATATTCTCTTCTTTTTATCCTATTTGATCTTCAGTTGCTTGGGGACAAGCAACAATTTAAGTTTGGTGTTGTGATGAGCGGATAATTTATATGCTTTTTGGCATTATTTTTAGTATGTTTTTAGTGTGATCTAGTTAGTTTTTAGTATATTTTTATTAGTTTTTAATTAAAATTCACTTTTCTAGACTTTACTATGAGTTTGTGTGTTTTTCTATAATTTCAGGTATTTTCTGGCTGAAATTGAGGGATCTGAGCAAAAATCTGATCCAGAGACTCAAAAGGACTGCAGATGCTGTTGGATTCTGACCTCCCTGCACTCGAAGTGGATTTTCTGGAGCTACAGAAACCCAATTGGCGCGCTCTCAACGGCATTAGAAATTAGACATCCTGGGCTTTCCAGCAATATATAATAGTCCATACTTTGCCCAAGATTTGATGGCCCAAACCGGCGTCCAAAGTCACCTCAAGAAATTCCAGCGTTAAACGCCGGAACTGGCACCTAGATGGGAGTTAAACGCCCAAACTGGCACAAAAGCTGGCGTTTAACTCCAAGAGGAGTCTCTACACGAAAATGTATCATTTGCTCAGCCCAAGCACACACCAAGTGGGCCCGGAAGTGGATTTTTATGTCATTTACTCATCTTTGTACACCTTAGGCTACTAGTTTTCTATAAGTAGGACCTTTTACTATTGTATTTGACATCTTGGTAGCTATCTTTGAGTTTTATGCTATCTTAGATCACTGGGAGGCTGGCCTCACGGCCATGTCTAGACCTTGTTCTTATGTATTTTCAACGGTGGAGTTTCTACACACCATAGATTAAGGTGTGGAGCTCTGCTGTACCTCGAGTATTAATGCAATTACTATTGTTCCTCCATTCAATTCCGCTTGTTCTTTGTCCAAGATATCACTTGTTCTTCAACTTGATGAAGGTGATGATTTTCACGGATCATCACCATTCTCACTCATGAACAAAGTGACTGACAACCACTCTTGTTCTACAAGCAATCAAAGCCCTAGTGAATATCTCTTGGATTCCTGATACACGATGCATGGTTGATCGCCTGACAACCGAGTGCTCGCCTGACAAACGAGCCAGCCATTCCGTGAGATCAGAGTCTTCGTGGTATAGGCAAGAACTGATGGCGGCATTCAAGAGAATCCGGAAGGTCTAACCTTGTCTGTGGTATTCTGAGTAGGATTCAATGATTGAATGACTGTGACGTGCTTCAAACTCCTAGCAGGCGGGGCGTTAGTGACAGACGCAAAAGGATCGATGGATTTTATTCCGGCCTGACCGAGAACCGACAGCTGATTACCCATGCTGTGACAGAGCATAGGCGACGTTTTCACTGAGAGGATGGGAGGTAGCCACTAACAATGGTGAAACCCTACACGAGCTTGCCATGGAAAGGAGTAAGAAGGATTGGATGAAGACTGTAGGAAAGCAGAGAGACGGAAGGGAAGGCTTCTTCATACGCTTGTCTGAAGCTCTCACCAATGATATACATAAGTACCTCTATCTTTATCTTTATGCTTTATTCATCATCTATACCTATTTGAGTCTGCCTGACTGAGATTTACAAGGTGACCATAGCTTGCTTCATAGCAACAATCTCCGTGGGATTGACCCTTACTCACGTAAGGTTTATTACTTGGACGACCCAGTGCACTTGCTGGTTAGTTGTGCGAAGTTGTTCTTATGCCATGGTATTGAGCACCAAGTCTTTGGAGCCATTACCGGGGATTGTTCTGTGTATTAAAAAGTAGTGATCACAATTTCGTGCACCACCCACCTACCTTCAAAAATTCAAAACCAATTTCCCACCCATTCCCACCCTAAATGGTCGGATACACACTACCCCCTCTCCCTATAAATACCCTTCCATTCTACTTCTTTTTCACACAACACAAACCCCTCTTCTCTCACTTAGCCGAACCCACCTCTCTCCCTCTCTACCATCTTTTCTTATTCTTCTTCTTCTCTTCTTTCTTCTCTTGCTCGAGGGCGAGCAATATTTTAAGTTTGGTGTGGTAAAAGCATAAAGCTTTTTGTTTTTCCATTACCATCAATGGCACCTAAGGCCGGAGTATCCTCTAGAAAAGGAAACGGGAAGACAAAAGCTTCCACCTCCGAGTCATGGGAGATGGAAAGATTCATCTCCAAGAGCCATCAAGACCACTTCTATGATGTTGTGGCAAAGAAGAAGGTGATCCCTGAGGTCCCTTTCAAGCTCAAGAAAAATAAGTATCCGGAGATCCGACATGAAGTCCGAAGAAGAGGTTGGGAAGTCTTAACCAACCCCTGCAACAAGCCGAAATCTTAATGGTTCAAGAGTTCTATGCCAATGCATAGATCACTAGGAACCATGATCAAGGTATGAACCCGAGTCCAAAGAATTATCTCACAATGGTTCAGGGGAAATACTTGGATTTTAGTCCGGAAAATGTGAGGTTGGCATTCCACTTGCCCATGATGCAAGGAGATGAACGCCCCTACACTAGAAGGGTCAACTTTGATAAAAGGTTGGACCAAGTCCTTATGGACATTTGTGTGGAAGGAGCTCAATGGAAGAGAGACTCCAAAGGCAAGCCAGTCCAACTAAGAAGACTGGACCTCAAGCCTATAGCTAGAGGATGGTTGGAGTTCATTCAACGCTCCATCATTCCTACTAGCAACCGATCTGAAGTTACTGTGGATCGGGCCATCATGATTCATGGCATCATGATTGGAGAGGAAGTAGAAGTTCATAAGGTCATCTCCAATGAAATCTACAAAATAGCCGACAAGCCTTCTCCCATGGCACGGCTAGCTTTTCCTCACCTTATTTGCCATCTATGTTACTCAGCTGGAGTTATCATAGAAGGAGACATCCTTATTGAAGAGGATAAGCCCATCACCAAGAAGAGGATGGAGCAAGCAAGAGAGACCCCTCACAGTTCTCAAGAGATGCATGAGGAAGCTCATCATCAAGAAATCCCTGAGATGCCTCAAGGGATGCACTTTCCTCCAAACAACTATTGGGAACAACTCAACACTTCCTTAGAAGATTTGAACCACAATGTTGAACAATTAAGGGTGGAACATCATGAGCACTCCATCATTCTCCAAGAAATAGGAGAAGATCAAAGAGCAATGAGGGAGGAGCAACAAAGGCAAGGAAGGGACATAGAAGAGCTTAAGGACATTGTTGGACCTTCAAAAAGAAGACGCCACTAGAGGTGGATTCATTCCTTGTTCTTTATTTATTTCTGTTTTTCGGTTTTTAATGTTGTGTTTATCTATGTTTTGTGTCTTTATTTCATGATCATTAGTATGTAACCATGCCTTAAAGCTATGAATAAAATCCATTAATCCTTCACCTCTCTTAAATGAAAAATGTTTTAATTCAAAAGAACAAGAAGTACATGAATTTCGAATTTATCCTTGAATTTAGTTTAATTATATTGATGTGGTGACAATACTTTTGTTTTCTGAATGAATGCTTGAACAGTGCATATGTCTTTTGATCTTGTTGTTTATGAATGTTAAAATTGTTGGCTCTTGAAAGAATGATGAACAAAGAGAAATGTTATTGATAATCTGAAAAATCATGAAATTGATTCTTGAAGCAAGAAAAAGCAGTGAATAGCAAAAGCTTGCGAAAAAAAAAATATGGCGAAAAAATAGAAAGAAAAAGAAAAAGCAAGCAGAAAAAGCCAATAGCCCTTAAAACCAAAAGGCAAGGGTAAAAAGGATCCAAGGCTTTGAGCATCAATGGATAGAAGGGCCAAAGGAAATAAAATCCAGGCCTAAGCGGCTAAACCAAGCTGTCCCTAACCATATGCTTGTGTCATGAAGGTCCAAGTGAAAAGCTTGAGACTGAGTGGTTAAAGTCGTGATCCAAAGCAAAAAGAGTGTGCTTAAGAGCTCTGGACACCACTAATTGGGGACTCTAGCAAAGCTGAGTCACAATCTGAAAAGGTTCACCCAGTTATGTGTCTGTGGCATTTATGTATCCGGTGGTAATACTGGAAAACAAAGTGCTTAGGGCCACAGCCAAGACTCATAAGTAGCTGTGTTCAAGAATCAACATGCTTAACTAGGAAAATCAATAACACTATCCGAAATTCTAAGTTCCTCAGAGACGCCAATCACTCTAAACTACAAAGGAAAAAGTGAGATGCCAAAACTGTTCAGAAGCAAAAAGCTACAAGTCCCGCTCATCTAATTATAATTAATATTCATTGATATTCTAGAATTTATAGTATATTCTCTTCTTTTTATCCTATTTGATTTTCAGTTGCTTGGGGACAAGCAACAATTTAAGTTTGGTGTTGTGATGAGCGGATAATTTATACGCTTTTTGGCATTGTTTTTAGGTAGTTTTTAGTAAGTTCAAGCTACTTTTAGGGATGTTTTTATTAGTTTTTATGTTAAATTCACATTTCTGGACTTTACTATGAGTTTGTGTGTTTTTCTGTAATTTCAGGTGATTTCTGGCTGAAATTGAGGGACTTGAGCAAAACTCTGAAAAAGGCTGACAAAAGGACTGCTGATGCTGTTGGAATCTGACCTCCCTGCACTCGAAATGGATTTTCTGGAGCTACAAAACTCCAAATGGGGCGCTCTCAACGGCGTTGGAAAGTAGACATCCATAGCTTTCCAGCAATATATAATAGTCCATACTTTATTCGGATATTGACGACATAACTTGGCGTTGAACGCCAAGTACATGCTGCTGTCTGGAGTTAAACGCCAGAAAAACGTCATGATCCGGAGTTGAACGCCCAAAACACGTCATAACTCGGAGTTCAACTCCAAGAGAAGCCTCAGCTCGTGGATTGATCAAGCTCAGCCCAAGCATACACCAAGTGGGCACCAGAAGTGGATTTATGCATCAATTACTTACTCATGTAAACCCTAGGAGCTAGTTTATTATAAATAGAACATTTAACTATTGTATTAGACATCTTTTGACAGTTTAATCTTTTGACTGTTTAGCCTTTGATTATTAGGTCTCTTGATCACTCAGGGGGCTGGCCATTCGGCCATGCCTGAACCTTTTACTTATGTATTTTCAACGGTGGAGTTTCTGGACACCATAGATTAAGGGTGTGGAGCTCTGCTGTACCTCAAGTTTCAATACAATTACTATTACTTTTTATTCAATTCTCTCTTATTCTTATTCCAAGATATTCATTCGCACCCAAGAACATGATGAATGTGATGATTATGTGACGCTCATCATCATTCTCACCTATGAATGCGCGTGATTGACAACCACCTCCGTTCTACATGCAACCGAGCTTGAATGTGTATCTCTTAGATTCCCAACAGAATCTTCGTGGTATAAGCTAGATAGATGGCGGCATTCATGAGGATCCGGAAAGTCTAACCTTGTCTGTGGTATTCCGAGTAGGATTCCGGTATTGAATGACTGTGACGTGCTTCAGACTCGCAAGTGCTGGGCGTTAGTGACAGACGCAAAAGAATCAAGGGATTCTATTCCAGCAGGAGCGAGAACCAACCAGTGATTAGCCGTGTTGTGACAGAGCGCGTGAGCGTAGTTTTCACTGCGAGGATGGGATGTAGCCTTCGGCCAGTGTGATGCCTCCAAACGATTAGCCATGCGAGTGACAGCGCAGAGGACCATTTTCCAGAGAGGATACAAAGTAGCCATCGTCGAACGGTGAACCCCTATACACAGCTTGCCATGGAAAGGAGTAAGAAGGATTGAGTTGAAGCAATAGGAAAGTAGGCGTTCTTGAGCCATACAGTATCTCCATTCGCTTATCTGAAATTCCCACCAATGAATCTGCATAAGTATTCTATCCCTTTTATTATTTCTATTTTATTATTAATTTTTGAAACCATAAACCAATTTAATCTTCCTAACTGAGATTTACAAGGTGACCATAGCTTGCTTCATACCAACAATCTCTGTGGGATCGACCCTTACTCGCGTAAGGTTTATTACTTGGACGACCCAGTACACTTGCTGGTTAGTTGAACGGAGTTGTGAATTCAAATAGAGCCAATTATTAAATTTTATACAAGTACAAAGAGCATGGATCACAATTTCGTCCACCAATGTTCATCATGATCTTCAAAGTGTTCTTGGTGTTTGTTCCGGGGGTTACCTGAAACGTGTAGCTCGGTCATCTGGAGATGCCCGAGGTGGGGGTCAGGGACCCAAGCTTGATGTGTTGGCGGTTGGTGGTTGTACCTGCAATGACACTCCGATGCTTAAGTTAGCATGGGTCCAAGCAGATATGTGTAGAATGTGGAATGTATCTCATACCTGGGTGCTCCAGTGTATTTATAGTAGTTGGCCGTGATCTTCCTTGGATAAGATATTCTTATCTTATCTTATCTTTCGGGAGTTTTATCCCTATCTTTGTGGAACCGCCTTTCCTAGACCTTTTCGGCCTTTAGGTTTTGGGCTGCGTTCTTTTTTATGGGCCTCCTTAGCTTTATTGTTCGAGGTCCGACCTCAGGCGTGGGCCTTGGGACGAGGTCGGACCTTTCATGGATTTTGCCGAGTTGGAGGAGCTCGGTCAGGGTATGAACAGTGCCCCTGCCCGAGTTCGTCCTTTTTGGGAGGTCGAGCTCGGGCATAGTTGTTTTTCAAATTTCGAAAATGGCCGTTTCCTGCATTTATTGTATTTTACCGTTTCTCCTCGATTTCCGTTCGGGCTCTGTGAAGGCATTATTTATTTGCTCCCTTTCGTTTTATTCTGTTCTTTCCTGTTTTTCTAAGTTTTCGCCCTCTCTTTTTCGAGTATCGCTTTCTTCTTTCTCTTTGTTCTTCTTCCCCGAATTTTTCCGTGCATCTTTCCGGAGTTTCCTCTGTGCCGCCGTTTTTGTTCTCCTTGCTTCGGAGCTCGTTGTCTTCTTTCTTTCTTCCAGGTTTGTTCCCGTCTCTTTTCTTTGTGCACATAAAGTTTCTGTTCTTTTGTGTGGCTCTTTGTCTGTTTCTTCTTTCTTTATGTCTGGGTTGCGCCAAAAAGAGGCGCCGCCATTGCTTTGTTTGTATATGGGGGGGGTTCTTTTTTGTTTTTCTGGTACCTTGTTCCGGGTTGCCGCATTTTCTTTCTGTTGGGTTTTTTGTTTCTTGCTTGGCTGAACGGGTTTTCGCTGTCTGCCTTATGTGATTTTTGCTTGCTGTTGTATCTCTTCTTTGTAGGTAAGAGTTTTATGTCTCGAAAGGTTCTTCAAGCAATGTCGACCAAGATTCCAAGTGGTCTTGGTTGGGTAGACCCTCTTCCTCTAAAAGTCCCTTCTGTGGTAGATTCTGAATATTTGGCTAGGTTCCGTAGGCACTGTAGCATATGTAAGAATAGAGAGTCTGAGAGGGATTATGAACTAGTGGCCCCGGATTCCGAGGAGAGAGTTTGCTTCCCGCCTTTAGATAGTTCCGAGAAGCTCTTCTTTTATGCTTATGACTATTTTTTCTCCAAGCTGGGTGTCCGACTTCCTTTTACCGACCTGGAGTCCGAGGTGTTGTGGTCTTGTAACCTTGCCCCTACGCAGCTCCATCCAAATTCTTGGGCGTTTTTAAAGCTGTTTCAACTTTTGTGTCAGTTTTTGGGCGTCACTCCCTCTATTTCTCTTTTTTCCTATTTGTTTGTGTTGACGAAGCCGGGGTCGGGTGGAGGGAAGGTGTCTTGGGTCTCTTTTAGGGCTAACCAGGGAAGGAAGTTTTGTACCCTTTATGATGAGTCTTTTCATGATTTCAAGAACTTTTATTTCAAGGTCCGGGCTACTGGAGACGTCCGACCTTTCTTTCTGGATGAGAGTGGGGAGCCTTCTTTTCCTCTTTGTTGGCAGGAGAATGTAGTGTCTGCTAAGTATACTTTTGAGAGTCTAGATGAGGTTGAGCAGGCCTTTGTGGGTGTGGTGAGCAGTTTATGGGGTCGGGCGCCTCACTTGGACACGAAGAAAATGTTGGGAGATCCAAGCCTTCTCCGTTCCGAGTTAGGTAGTTCCCGACCTCTTCGAGATTTGTCTTTTCTTAGTATTTTGGCTTTGCTTGTTTTGGTGGAATTTCTGTTGTGGTAATCCTTTCCTTTTTATTTCTGCAGAGATGTCTTCTCAGGCGGATTCCATGAAGTTTCTTCGTCGTACGAAGAAATCTGTGGCCGCTCGAAATATCGAGGAGGCTTCTGCCCGATCTTCTCTGCAGAAGACTACTGTGGGTGTCCAGACTCGGTCGAAGACTATTCCGACTCCCCAGTTCCGAGCTATAAGTCAAGATCCTCCGACCTCCGGGCCTGCTACCTCTTCCCCTCCCCCGTTCTCGGGTCCTCCTCCCAAGAAGCAGAAGACCTCTCAAGAGCTTGCGGGTTTTAATGATAAGGATTTTGATGCTCTCGGTTGGATTGAACAGCATATTCTCCCTCAGACTTTTATCTCTACTGATGACGTGTCTATGGAGCATCATTTTTAGTATATGGCGCGGAGTTGTGTTCGGATGGCCAGTCTTCATGCTGCTATTGCCCGGGAGTTCAAGAAATCCCCCATTGGCGCGACCAGCTCCCGACTTGAGAAGGCTCAGTCCGAGCTCGAGAAGATTAGTGAGCTGAAGGCTGCTAGGATTACGGAGCTGGAGGCCTCTTTGGAGAAGGAGAAGGCGAAAGCTACCGCGGCTGTGGCGGCAGCGAAAGCGTCCGAGGAGATGGCGAAGGCGGCGACGGAGAATTATACTCGGATATATGCCGAGCTTGTGGAGACAAGGGAGAAGTTACAATCTGCTCAGGACAATTTTTATGAGCTGGAAGGCCATGTGGCTAAGGGTATGGATGCTATGTTCGAGAATTTGAAGGCTCAGGTCCGGGTTCTTGCTCCTGACTTGGATCTGAGCTTATTTAGTACGGATAACGTTGTTGTGGAGGGAAAGATTGTTCCTGCTCCCAATGAGGATGAGGTTCCGGTGTCCGATCCCAAGGTTCCGGTGTCCGACCTTAAGGTTCCGGTTGCGGACCCGACTTCACCTTTGGCCGGGGATGGATCTGGTGTGGAGGTTTCAAGCCGGGATGACGGTGCCGTTGATGCAGTCCCGATTTCTATGTTTCCTCCGCAGCCTTCTGTTGATGTGGAGTCCGGAAAGGACCTTGATCCTCTGTAATCTTTTATTTCTGGTTTTTTGCCCGGCCTGTGGGCTCTTTTGTTTTTTGGATGGTTTTTGTGAACGCTTTGACTTGCTGCTTCTGCTTTTATGCTTTTTAGTTGTTTTTTGGATAACAACTTTTTAGCTAGCGTTTGATTTTGTTTTTTCGCTCGTACTTTTTTAGTTGTTTTTGTATAGCAACTTTTTAGTAAGCGTTTTCGAAATTTTCGTGTTCGCCTGTTGTGGCTTGTTTGCTCCGCTTTTATGCTTTTTAGTTGTTTTTTGGATAACAACTTTTTAGCTAGCGCTTGATTTCGTTTTTTCGCTCATACTTTTTTAGTTGTTTTTGTATAGCAACTTTTTAGTAGGCGTTTTCGAAATTTTCGTTTTCGCTTGTTGTGGCTTGTTGCTCCGCTTTTATGCTTTTTAGTTATTTTTTGGATAACAACTTTTTAGCTAGCGCTCGATTTCGTTTTTTCGCTTGTACTTTGTTAGTTGTTTTTGTATAGAAACTTTTTAGTAAGCGTTTTTCGAAATCTTTGTTTTCGCCGTTTTAAGGCTTCCTTCTCGGGTCCGGGCCTTTTCTCGGACCTCGGGTTGGGCGGTCGAGTACACCCTTTGTTGGGTCCGACCTTTCATTGGTCGGCCTTTTAAGTTATTTTTGTAATCTCTTTTTATTTGGCTTCTTTGAGCCTTTTTCAGAGTTACTTTTATAACTTCTCACATTAATTTGGACCTCGTCGCTTCTATCCTTGCCGGCCTTATGTGGTCTCTCGGCAATGATTTCTTGCGTTTTGTCGAGCATAAATTAATGCGCCTTGGCGGGGTACTTTTCCAGGATTTTGTTTTATCATGAAGAGCAAATAGAAAAATTTGATTAGTATTAAAAAAGAAAGAATATTTACAGAGTGTTTACCCTTGACTAGGTCGGGTGCCTTACTTGACCGGGTGCCTCATTAAAAAACCCTTGTAGGGAAAAAGAGTACACCTCGGGTCAAATTTTTCTAGCTGTAGTACCGTCTTAGATTACAGGCGTGCCAGGCCCTGGGCAGCTCATTGCCTTCTAGGTCGGATATTTTGTAATAGCCTGTTCCTAAGACTTCTGTTACTTTGTAGGGTCCTTTCCAGTTTGCAGCTAGCTTTCCTTCTCCCGACTTTTGTGTTCCGATGTCGTTTCGGATTAGGATTAGGTCGTGAGTGGAGAAGCTCCGTTTTATTACTTTCTGATTGTATCTAAGGGCCGTTCGTCGTTTTAAGGCTTCTTCTCGGATCCGGGCTCTTTCTCGGACCTCGGGGAGGAGGTCAAGTTCTTCCTTTTGTGCCTGTGGGTTACCTTCTTCGTTATAGAAGATGACTCTGGGTGACCCTTCATCTATTTCGATAGGAATCATTGCCTCCATCCCATAAGCTAGTCGGAATGGCGATTCTCCCGTTGTAGAGTGTGGAGTTGTCCGATATGCCCATAGTACCTGGGGGAGCTCCTCGGCCCATGCCCCTTTGGCCTCTTGGAGTCTTCGTTTTAATCCGGCCAAGATGACTTTATTTGCGGCTTCTGCTTGTCCGTTGGCTTGTGGGTGCTCGACTGAGGTGAATTGCTGTTTGATTTTTAGTTCGGCCACCAAGTTCTGAAAACTTGTGTCCGTGAACTGTGTTCCATTGTCTGTTGTAATGGAGTAGGGGACTCCGAACCTTGTGACAATGTTTTTGTATAGAAATTTCCGGCTTTTCTGAGCCGTAATGGTGGCTAAAGGTTCAGCTTCGATCCACTTTGTGAAGTAGTCGACCCCTACTATGAGGTATTTGACTTGCCCCGGTCCTTGGGGGAACGGGCCGAGTAGGTCAAGTCCCCATTTTGCGAAGGGCCATGGTGCGGTGATGCTGATAAGGTCTTCGGGTGGTGCCTTGTGAAAATTGGCGTGTTTTTGGCAGGGGGGACATATTTTCACGAATTCCGTTGCGTCTCTTTGCAAGGTCGGCCAGTAGAACCCGGCTCGGACTACTTTCTTGGATAATGCCCGAGCTCCGAGATGGTTCCCACACATGCCTCCGTGGACTTCTTCGAGGACGCTCTTTGTTTCTGAGGTCGGGACGCACCTAAGGAGGGGGTTTGCGAATCCTCTTCTGTATAATACGTCGTGAATTAGTGTATAATTCTGGGCGTCTTTTGTGAGTCTTTTAGCTCCCTTTCTTTCGGCGGGGAGAGTTCCCGACTTCAGGTAGCTGAGTATGGGGGTCATCCATCCTTGCTGTTGGTCGGATATATTTAGCGTTTTTTCCTCTCTTAGCACGGAGGGAGATCGTAAGGTTTCCTGGAGGAGACTTCTGTTGTTGCCTCCGGGCTTGGTGCTGGCAAGCTTTGAGAGGGCGTCTGCCCGGGCATTTTGTTCCCGAGGTATGTGCTGGATCTGTATTTCTGAAAAGTGGCGTAATTGTGCCTGTGTTTGGTCCAGGTATTTCTTCATAGTTGGGTCTTTGGCCTGGTAGCTTCCATTTACTTGTGATGTGACGACCTGGGAGTCGCTGAAGATTGTGATTTTCTGGGCTCCGACCTCTTCGGCTAGTTTTAGGCCCGCTAGTAGGGCCTCGTATTCGGCTTGGTTGTTCGAAGCCTGGAACTCGAATTTTAGGGATAGTTCTATCCGCGTTCCTTGGTCGCTTTCGAGTATAACCCCCGCTCCACTTCCTGTTTTGTTTGAGGATCCGTCGACATACAGGTTCCATGAGAGTGGGGTTCCTGGGGTCTCAGTGTATTCTACGACGAAGTCGGCTAGATACTGAGATTTTATGGCAGTCCGGGCTTCGTAGTGGAGGTCGAACTCGGACAGTTCCACCGCCCATTGTAGGATTCGTCCCGCCAGGTCTGTTTTTTGTAGGATGTGTCTCATGGGTTGGTTTGACCGGACTTTGATGGTGTGGGCCTGAAAGTAGGGACGGAGTCTCCGAGCTGTGAACACTAGGGCGTAGGCGAATTTTTCTATTTTCTGATAGTTTAATTCGGCCCCTTGTAGTGCCTTGCTTACAAAGTATATGGGGTGTTGTCCTTGGTCATTTTCTCGTATTAATGCTGAAGCGACTGCTCGATGTCCGACCGAGAGGTATAGTACGAGCTCTTCCCCTTTTACAGGTCGGGTTAGGATTGGTGGCTGCCCGAGGAATTCCTTGAATTCTTGAAAGGCTTTTTCGCACTCCGGGGTCCATGAGAAGGGTTTCCCTTTCTTTAGGAGTGAGTAGAGAGGTAGTGACTTTATCGCTGATCCTGCCAAGAATCTTGATAGGGCGGCCAGCCTTCCATTCAGTTGTTGTAATTCTTTGACGCACGTCGGGCTTTTCATATTGAGTATCGCTTGGCATTTGTCCGGGTTTGCTTCGATGCCCCTTTGGGTCAGCATGAAGCCTAAGAATTTTCCGGCTTCTGTGGCGAAGGTGCACTTTGTCGGGTTAAGTCTCATGTCGTGCTTTCTGAGGGTGCTGAAGACGCTGGTGAGGTCGGTCAGTAAGTTTCTGTCTTCTTGTGTCTTTACCAGCATGTCGTCGACGTATACCTCTAGCTGTAATCCGATGTGCTCTGAGAACACTTTGTTCATTAGCCTCTGGTAGGTTGCCCCTGCGTTCTTCAGCCCGAAGGGCATTACTACGTAGCAGTAGTTTGCCCTTGGGGTTATGAATGAGGTCTTTTCTTGGTCGGGTCCGTACATCGGGATTTGATTGTATCCCGAGTATGCGTCCATGAAGGAGAGATATCTGTAGCCTGAGGCTGCGTCTACTAAGGCGTCGATGTTTGGTAGTGGATATGGGTCTTTGGGGCAGGCTTTGTTGAGGTCTGTGTAATCGACGCACATTCTCCATTTTCCGTTGGGCTTTTTTACCAGGACCACGTTTGCGAGCCATAGGGGGTATTTTACTTCCCTAATGAACCCTGCATCTAGTAGTGCTTGTACTTGTTCTTCTATTGTTTGCATGCGCTCGGGTCCGAGCTTCCGGCGTCTTTGTTGGATAGGTCGGGACCCCGGGTAAACTGATAGCTTATGGCACATCAGGTCGGGGCTTATGCCTGGCATGTCGGAAGCTTTCCAGGCGAAGAGGTCGGAATTCTCCCTTAAGAGGGTTATGAGTTCCTCTTTTAGGCCCGTTTTGAGGTTTGCTCCTATGTTTGTTATTTTTTCAGGTGTGTTCCCAATCTGGACTTTTTCGGTTTCTCCCTCTGGTTGTGGTCGAAGATCTTCTCGGGACTGAACTCGTCCGAGTTCTATCGTGTTGACCTCTTTCCCTTTCAGGCTCAGGCTTTCGTTGTAGCATCGCCGCGCCAGTTTTTGGTCGCCTTTTAGAGTAGCGATTCCCTTTGCGGTAGGGAACTTCATACAGAGGTGTGGGGTCGAGACTATAGCTGCCAGTCTGTTTAGGGTTGGTCGCCCAATGAGGGCATTGTATGCCGAAGTGACGTCGACTATAATGTAGTCGATGCTTAATGTTTTAGATTGCTCGCCTTTTCCAAAGGTAGTGTGTAGCGAGATGTATCCTAAGGGGTGGATCGGGGTATCCCCTAGCCCGAATAGGTCGGTGGGATAGGCCTTTAGTTCTTTTTCTTCAAGTCCGAGCTTGTCGAATGCCGTTTTGAACAGGATATCTGCTGAGCTCCCTTGGTCAATCAGGGTTCGATGTAAGTTGGCGTTTGCTAAAATAATGGTGACTACCATTGGATCGTCGTGTCCGGGAATTATCCCTTGAGCATCTTCTCGGGTAAACGAGATAGTAGGTAACTCGGGCAGGGAACTGTCTTCTCGGACATGATAGACTTCTTTGAGGTGTCTTTTCCGCGAGGATTTGGATGTTCCTCCGCCTGCAAAACCTCCATTTATCATGTGAACATGTCTTTCAGGGGTTCACGGGACTTGTTCGGTCCGACCTTCATTGTCTCCCCGTCTTCTCTTCCTGGTCTCTTCTCCTTTCTCTGCTATGTATCTGTCGAGCTTTCCTTCTCTGGCCAGCTTTTCTATAACATTTTTTAGGTCGTAGCAGTCGTTAGTAGAGTGACCGTAGAGTTTGTGATATTCACAGTATTCGGACCGATCTCTTCCCGCTCTCTTGTGTTTTAGCGGTCGTGGCGGTGGGATCTTTTCGGTGTGGCATACTTCTCTGTAGACGTCTACCAGGGAGACTCGGAGGGGGGTGTAGTTGTGGTACTTCCGTGGCTTGTCCGAGTTGGGTTCTTCTTTCTTCTTTTGTTCCCGATCTCGATCTCGGAGTGGGTAGGTTGATTCCTTCCTGGAAGAGTCTCTTAGCTGGGAGGTTTCCTCCATGTTGATATATTTTTCTGCCCGCTCCTGCACCTCGTATAGGGAGGTCGGGTATCGTTTGGATAGGGATTGGCTAAACGGTCCTTCTTTTAGGCCGTTTGCTAGTCCCATGATGGCCGCTTCAGTGGGCAAGTGTTGTATGTCCAGGCAGGCTTTGTTGAATCGCTCCATGTATTCTCGGAGAGTTTCTTGGTTATCTTGTTTGATCCCGAGTAGACTGGGGGCATGTTTTGCCTTGTCCTTTTGAATGGAGAACCTTGTTAGGAATTTTTTGGTTAGGTCTTCGAAGCTGGTGATTGATCTTGGTGGTAGGTTGTCGAACCACTTCATGGCTGACTTGGTGAGAGTGGTGGGGAAGGCTTTGCACCGAATCGCGTCGGAGGCGTCGACTAGGTACATTCTGCTTCTGAAGTTGCTGAGGTGGTGACTTGGATCGGTGGTGCCGTCGTAGAGATCCATATCGGGTGGTTTGAAGTTTCGCGGCACCTTCTCCTTCATGATCTCTTGCGTGAAGGGATCATGATTGCCTTCGGGGGTGGTGCCGCGTTCTGTTCGGTTTTTCAGGTTGGCTTCTATTTTCCGCAGTTTTTCTTCTAATTCTCTGCGCTTGCGAGCCTCCCTTCTCAGATCTTGTTCAGTTTCTTTTTGCTTCTTTATGTCCTCTTCGAGTTGTTTCAGTCGGTTTTGTTGTGCCCGGACTGCTTCTAGAATTTCCGAGCTCTTTTCTTTTTCGGGATTTTGTGGATCTTTGTTTGGGAGTGATGTCTTTGGGCGATTCTGTTTGTTTCCTCCTGGAGTGCGTGGTGATAGAGGGCTGTCCGGTCGTTCTCCGGTGTCAACTTCCTCCTCTTGTTCTGATGCAGCGTGGTCATTGTTGAGAGGGTCGTCCGCCATGGTAAAGGGATGACTTCCAGGTCCCCGGCAACGGCGCCAATGTTCCGGGGGTTACCTGAAACGTGTAGCTCGGTCGTCTGGAGATGCCCGAGGTGGGGGTCAGGGACCCGAGCTTGATGTGTTGGCGGTTGGTGGTTGTACCTGCAATGACACTCCGATGCTTAAGTTAGCATGGGTCCAAGCAGATATGTGTAGAATGTGGAATGTATCTCATACCTGGGTGCTCCAGTGTATTTATAGTAGTTGGCCGTGATCTTCCTTGGATAAGATATTCTTATCTTATCTTATCTTTCGGGAGTTTTATCCCTATCTTTGTGGAACCGCCTTTCCTAGACCTTTTCGGCCTTTAGGTTTTGGGCTGCGTTCTTTTTTATGGGCCTCCTTAGCTTTATTGTTCGAGGTCCGACCTCAGGCGTGGGCCTTGGGACGAGGTCGGACCTTTCATGGATTTTGCCGAGTTGGAGGAGCTCGGTCAGGGTATGAACAGTGTTCATCTTGACATTCATAGTGTTCTTGCATGCATCATGTGTTTTGATCCAAAATTTTCATGTTTTGGGTCATTTTTATGTTTTTCTCTCTCATCTTTAAAAATTCAAAAATAAAAAACATATCTTTTCCTTATGTCTCTCCAAATTTTCGAAATTTTGGGTTGGCTTAGTCAAAAATTTTCAAAATTAGTTGTTTCTTACAAGTCAAGTCAAAATTTCAATTTTAAAAATCTTATCTTTTCAAAATCTTTTTCAAAAATCATATCTTTTCCATTTTTTCTTATTTTTGAAAATTTTAAAAAAATTATTTTTCAAATTCTTTTTCTTATCTTTTATATCATATTTTCGAAAATATGCTAACAATTAATGTGATTGATTCAAAAATTTGAAGTTTGTTACTTTCTTGTTAAGAAATGTTCAATCTTTAAATTCTAGAATCTTATCTTGTAGTTTCTTGTTAGTTAAGTCATTTTAAAAATTAAATCTTTTTCAAAATATCTTTTTCTTAAAATTTTTATCTTATCCTTTTCAAAATAATATCTTTTTCAACTAACTATTTGACTTTTTGTTTGTTTCTTATCTTTTTCAAAACCACCTAACTACTTTTCCCTCTTCAATTTTCGAAAATACCTCTCTCTTTTTCAAAAATTCTTTTTAATTGTCTTAAATTTTAATTTTAATTTTCGAAAATACTAATCCCTTTTTCAAAATTATTTTTGAAATTCTCCCTCTCTTTTCTTATTCTATTTAATTAATTATTTACTAACACTTCTCTTCACCTCTCTTCATCTAAAAATCCGAACCCACTCTTCTACATTCTTCTCCCCTTTCTTCTTCTACTAACATAAAGGAATCTCTATACTGTGACATAGAGGATTCCTCTTCTTTTCTTGTTTTCTTCTCTTTCATATGAGCAGGAACAAGGAAAAATGTACTCTTGTTGAAATTGATCCAGAACCTGAAAGGACTCTGAAGAGAAAATTAAGAGAAGTTAAATTACAACAATCCAGAAACAACCTTTCAGAAATTTTCGAACAAGAGAAGGAGATGGCAGCCGAAAATAATAATAATACAAGGAGAATGCTTGGTGACTTCACTAAGCCAACATCCAAATTTGATGGAAGAAGCATCTCCATTCCTGCCATTGGAGCCAACAACTTTGAGCTGAAACCTCAGCTAGTTGCCTTAATGCAACAAAACTACAAGTTTTATGGACTTCCATCTGAAGACCCTTATCAGTTTTTAACTGAGTTCTTGCAGATCTGTGAGACTGTAAAGACGAATGGAGTTGATCCAGAAGTCTACAGACTCATGCTTTTCCCTTTTGCTGTAAGAGACAGAGCTAGAATATGGTTGGATTCACATCCTAAGGATAGTTTGGACTCCTGGGATAAGCTGGTCATAGCCTTCTTGGATAAATTCATTCCTCCTCAAAAGCTGAGCAAGCTGAGAGTGGATGTTCAAACCTTTAAACAAAAAGATGGTGAATCCCTCTATGAAGCTTAGGAAAGATACAAGCAGCTGACCAAAAGATGTCCATCTGACATGTTTTCAGAATGGACCATATTAGATATATTCTATTATGGTCTCTCTGAATTTTCGAAAATGTCATTGGACCATTCTGCAGGTGGATCTATTCACCTAAAGAAAACGCCTGAAGAGGCTCAAGAACTCATTGATATGGTTGCAAACAACCAATTCATGTACACTTCTGAGAGGAATTCCGTGAATAATGGGATACCTCAGAAGAAAAGAGTTCTTAAAATTGATGCTCTGAATGCCATATTGGCTCAGAACAAAGTGTTGACTCAACAGGTCAACATGATCTCTCAAAATCTGAATGGATGGCAACATGCATCCAACAGTACTAAAGAGGCAGCTTCTGAAGAAGCTTATGATCCTAAGAACCCTGCCATGGCAGAGGTTAATTACATGGGTGAACCTTATGGAAACACCTATAACTCATCATGGAGAAATCATCCAAATTTCTTATGGAAGGATCAACAAAAGCCTCAACAAGGCTTTAACAATGGTGGACGCAATAGGCTAAGCAATGGCAAGCCTTTTCCATCATCTTCTCAGCAACAGATAGAGAATTCTGAACAAAATACCTCTAATGTAGCCAATCTAATCTCTTATCTGTCAAAGGCCACTTTCAGTTTCATGAGTGAAACAAGATCCTCCATCAGAAATCTGGAGGCACAAGTGGGCCAGCTGAGTAAGAAAGTCATTGAAACTCCTCCCAGTATTCTCCCAAGCAATACAGAAGAGAATCCAAAAGGAGAGTGCAAGGCCATTGATATAATCAATATGGCCGAATGCACAAGGGAGGAGGAGGACGAAAATCCTAGTGATGAAGACCTCCTGGGATGTCCCTCAAGCAAGAAGGAGTTTCCTATTAAGGATCCAAAGGAATCTGAGGCTCATATAGAGACCATAGAGATTCCATTAAATCTCCTTCTGCCATTCATGAGCTCTGAAGACTATTCTTCCTCTGAAGAGGATGAAGATGTGACTGGAGAGCAAGTTGCTCAATATCTAGGAGCTATCATGAAGTTGAATGCCAAGTTGTTTGGTAATGAGACTTGGGAAAGTGAACCTCCCTTGCTCATTAGTGAACTGGATACCTGGATTCAGCAAATTTTACCTCAAAAGAAATATGATCCTGGCAAGTTTTTGATACCTTGTACCATAGGCACCATGACCTTTGAAAAAGCTCTATGTGATCTAGGGTCAGGAATATATCTTATGCCACTCTCTGTAATGGAGAAGCTGGGGATCATTGAGGTACAACCTGCCTTGTTCTCATTACAATTGGCAGACAAGTCATTGAGACAAGCTTATGGAATAGTAGAGGACGTGTTAGTAAAGGTTGAAGGCCTTTACATCCCTGCTGATTTCATAATCTTAGACACTAGGAAGGAAGAGGATGAATGCATCATCCTTGGAAGACCTTTCCTAGCCACAGCAGGAGCTATGATAGATGTCAACAGAGGTGAATTAGTCCTTCAATTGAATGGGGACTACCTTGTATTTACGGCACAGGGCCATCCCTCTGTGACAAAAGAGAGTAAGCATGAAGAGCTTCTCTCAGTTCAGAGTCAAGAAGAGCCCCCACAGTCAAACTCTAAGTTTGGTGTTGGGAGGCCACAACCAAACTCTAAGTTTGGTGTTAAGACCCCATATCCAAACTCTAAGTTTGGTGTTGGGACTATACAACATTGACCTGATCACCTTGTGGCTCCATGAGAGCCACTGTCATGCTATTGACATTAAAGAAGCGCTTGTTGGGAGGCAACCCAATTTTATTTATCTAATTTTTATTTTATTTTATTTTATTGCTATTTTGTGTTTTATTAGGTACATGATCATGTGGAGTCACGAAAAAAAAAATATAAAAATTAAAAACAGAATCAAAAACAGCAGAAGAATAATCACACCCTGGAGGAAGCACAGGTTGGCGTTCAATGCCAGAACAGAGCATGAAACTGGCGCTGAACGCCAGAAACAAGCAAAATTCTGGCGCTGAACGCCAGGAATGTGCCTAGAAGAAAAGCTGGTGCTGAACGCCAGTAATAAGCATGAAACTGGCGTTCAACGCCAGAAACATGCTTTACATGGGCGTTGAACGCCCAGAACGTGCACCACTCGACGTTTAAACGCCAGAATGGTGTGCAAAGGCATTTTACATGCCTATTTGGTGCAGGGATGGAATTCCTTGACACCTCAGGATCTGTGGACCCCACAGGATCACCTCAGGATCTGTGGACCCCACAGGATCCCCACCTACTATATTCCCACCTTACCTCCTAATCCTATTTTACTCTTCCCCATGTCACACTTCCCAAAAACCATTCACCACTCACATCCATCCACTCTTCCCCATACACCCCACCTACCTTCAAAATTCAAAAACATTTTCCCACCCAATCCCACCCTAAATGGCCGAACCTACCCTCTCCCTATATATACCCTTCCATTCCACTTCATTTTCACACAACACTACCCCCTCTACTATACCTTGGCCGAATCCATCTCCCCTCACTCTCCTCCATTTTCTTCTTCTTCTTCTTCTTCTTCTTCTTCTTCTTCTTCTTCTTCTTCTTCTCTTCTTTCTTCTCTTGCTCGAGGGCGAGCAATATTTTAAGTTTGGTGTGGTAAAAGCATAAGCTTTTTGTTTTCCCATTACCATCAATGACACCTAAGGCCGGAGAATCCTCTAGAAAAGGAAAAGGGAAGACAAAAGCTTCCACCTCCGAGTCATGGGAGATGGAAAGATTCATCTCCAAGAGCCATCAAGACCACTTCTATGATGTTGTGGCAAAGAAGAAGGTGATCTCTGAGGTCCCTTTCAAGCTCAAGAAAAATGAGTATCCGGAGATCCGACATGAAATCCGAAGAAGAGGTTGGGAAGTCCTAACCAACCCCATGCAATAAGTCGGAATCTTAATGGTTCAAGAGTTCTATGCCAATGCATGGATCACTAGGAACCATGATCAAAGTATGAACCCGAGTCCAAAGAATTATCTCACAATAGTTCGGGGGAAATACTTAGATTTTAGTCCGAAAAATGTGAGGTTGGCGTTCCACTTGCCCATGATGCAAGAAGATGTATGCCCCTACACTAGAAGGGTCAACTTTAATCAAAGGTTGGACCAAGTCCTTACGAACATATGTGTGGAAGGAGCTCAATGGAAGAGAAACTCCAAAGGCAAGCCAGTCCAACTAAGAAGACTGGACCTCAAGCCTGTGGCTAGAGGATGGTTGGAGTTCATTCAACGCTCCATCATTCCCACTAGCAACCGATCTGAAGTTACTGTGGATCGGGCCATCATGATTCATAGCATCATGATTGGAGAGGAAGTAGAAGTTCATGAGGTCATCTCCAATGAATTCTACAAAATAGCCGAAAAGCCCTCCACCATGGCAAGGCTAGCTTTTCCTCACCTTATTTGCCATCTATGTTACTCAGCTGGAGTTATCATAGAAGGAGACATCTTCATTGAAGAGGATAAGCCCATCACCAAGAAGAGGATGGAGCAAGCAAGAGAGACCCTTCACGGTTCTCAAGAGATGCATGAGGAAGCTCATCATCATGAAATCCCTGAGATGCCTCAAGGGATGCACTTTCCCCCCAACAACTATTGGGAACAACTCAATACTTCCTTAGAAGATTTGAGCCACAATGTGGAACAATTAAGGGTGGAACATCATGAGCTCTCCATCATTCTCTAAGAAATAAGAGAAGATCAAAGAGCAATGAGGGAGGAGCAACAAAGGCAAGGAAGTTACATAGAAGAGCTTAAGGACATTGTTGGTCCTTCAAGAAGAAGACGCCACTAAGGTGGATTCATTCCTTGTTCTTATTTCTTTCTGTTTTTCGGTTTTTATGTTGTATGTTTATCTATGTTTTGTGTCTCTACTTCATGATCATTAGTAGTTAGTAACTATGCCTTAAAGCTATGAATAAAATTCACTAATCCTTCACCTCTCTTAAATGAAATATGTTTTAATTCAAAAGAACAAGAAGTACATGAATTTCGAATTTATCCTTGAATTTAATTTAATTATATTGATGTGGTGACAATACTTTTTATTTTCTGAATGAATGCTTGAACAGTGCATATTTTTGATCTTGTTGTTTATGAATGTTAAAATTGTTGGCTCTTGAAAGAATGATGAACAAAGAGAAATGTTACTGATGATCTGAAAAATCATGGAAATTGATTCTTGAAGCAAGAAAAAGCAGTGAAAAAAAATGGCAAAAAAAAAGAGAGAAAGAAAAAGCAAGCAGAAAAAGCCAATAGCCCTTAAAACCAAAAGGCAAGGGTAAAAAGGATCCAAGGCTTTGAGCATCAATGGATAGGAGGGCCCAAGGAAATAAAATCCAGGCCTAAGCAGCTAAATCAAGCTGTCCCTAACCATGTGCTTGTGTCATGAAGTTCCAAGTGAAAAGCTTGAGACTGAGTGGTTAAAGTCGTGATCCAAAGCAAAAAGAGTGTGCTTAAGAGCTCTGGACACCTCTAACTGGGGACTCTAGCAAAGCTGAGTCACAATCTGAAAAGGTTCACCCAGTTATGTGTCTATGGCATTTATGTATCTGGTGGTAATACTGGAAAACAAAATGCTTAGGGCCACGGCCAAGACTCATTAGTAGCTGTGTTCAAGAATCAACATGCTTAACTAGGAAAGTCAATAACACTATCCAAAATTCTAAGTTCCTAGAGAAGCCAATCATTCTGAACTTCAAAGGAAAAAGTGAGATGCCAAAACTGTTCAGAAGCAAAAAGCTACAAGTCCCGCTCATCTAATTATAATTAATATTCATTGATATTCTGGAATTTATAGTATATTCTCTTCTTTTTATCCTAATTGATTTTCAGTTGCTTGGGGACAAGCAACAATTTAAGTTTGGTGTTGTGATGAGCGGATAATTTATACGCTTTTTGGCATTGTTTTTAGGTAGTTTTTAGTAAGTTCAAGCTACTTTTAGGGATGTTTTCATTAGTTTTTATGTTAAATTCACATTTCTGGACTTTACTATGAGTTTGTGTGTTTTTCTGTAATTTCAGGTAATTTCTGGCTGAAATTGAGGGACTTGAGCAAAACTCTGAAAGAAGGCTGACAAAAGGACTGCTGATGCTGTTGGAATCTGACCTCCCTGCACTGAAAATGGATTTTCTTGAGCTACAGAACTCCAAATGGCACGCTCTCAACGGCGTTGGAAAGTAGACATCCAGTGCTTTCCAGCAATATATAATGGTCCATACTTTATTCGGAAATTGACGACATAACTTGGCGTTGAACGCCAAGTACATGCTGCTGTCTGGAGTTAAACGCCAGAAACACGTCATGATCCGGAGTTGAACGCCCAAAACAAGTTATAACTTGGAGTTCAACTCCAAGAGAAGCCTCAGCTCGTGGATAGATCAAGCTCAGCCCAAGCATACACCAAGTGGACCCCGGAAGTGGATTTATGCATCAATTACTTACTCATGTAAACCCTAGTAGCTAGTCTAGTATAAATAGGATAATTTACTATTGTATTAGACATCTTTTGACAGTTTAATCTCTTGACTGTTTAGTCTTTGATCATTCAGTCTTTTGATCATTCAGGGGGCTGGCCATTCGGCCATGCCTGAACCTTTCCCTTATGTATTTTCAATGGTGGAGTTTCTGCACACCATAGACTAAGGGTGTGGAGCTCTGCTGTACCTCAAGTTTCAATACAATTACTATTACTTTCTATTCAATTCTCTTTTATTCTTATTCTAAGATATACGTTGCACAACACCTTGATGAATGTGATGATCAGTGACACTCATCATCATTCTCACCTATGAACGCGCGTGACTGACAACCACTTCCGTTCTACTTTAGGCCGGGCGCATATCTCTTAGATTCCCCAACAGAATCTTCGTGTTATAAGCTAGATAGATGGCGGCATTCATGGGGATCCGGAAAGTCTAACCTTGTCTGTGGTATTCTGAGTAGGATCCCGGGAATCCGGAAGGTCTAACCTTGTCTGTGGTATTCCGAGTAGGATTCCGGTATTGAATGACTGTGACGGGCTTCAAACTCGCGATTGCTGGGCGTGATGACAAACGCAAAAGGATCAATGGATCCTATTCCAACATGATCGAGAACCAACAGCTGATTAGCCGTGCTGTGACAGAGCATTTGGACCATTTTCACTGAGAGGATGGGATGTAGCCATCAACAAGGGTGATGCCTCCAGACGATTAGCCGTGCAGTGACAGCGCATAGGACCATTTTCCCGAGAGGATTAAAAGTAGCCATTGATGATGGTGATGCCCTACATACAGCTTGCCATGGAAAGGAGTAAGAAGGATTGGGTGAATGTAATAAGAAAGTAGAAATACAAGAGGAGCACAGCATCTCCATACGCCTATCTGAAATTTTCACTATTGATTTACATAAGTATTTCTATCCCTTTTTATTTTCTATTTATTATTAATTTTCGAAACCCATAACCATTTAATCTGCCTAACTGAGATTTACAAGGTGACTATAGCTTGCTTCATACCAACAATCTCTGTGGGATCGACCTTTACTCACGTAAGGTATTACTTGGATGACCCAGTACACTTGCTGGTTAAGTTGAACGGAGTTGTGTCCACATATAAGTGCCATAATAATGATTCCATACAACAACAAAAAATACTACATTGATGTGATCACAATTTCGTCCACCATGCTCCAATTGCACTAAGATATGGTACTTCAGGACCAAGGATATCTTCATTCTCTTCTTTAGGACGGAATTGATCCTTCTCCACATCCAAAGATCTTACGATCATTGGGGTACTTAATGGATGTGATTTATCCATATAAAATCTTTTCAAGATCTTCTCTGTGTATGTCGCTTGATGAATAAAGATCTCATTTTTTGTATGCTCGATTTGCAGGCCGAGACAAAATTTAGTCCTTCCAAGATCTTTCATCTCAAACTCTTCTTTCAGAGTTTTTATAATTGTTGGAATCTCTTCAGGAGTCCCAATGATATTTAAATCATCAACATACACAGCAATTATAATGAATCCAGATGCAAATTTCTTTATGAAAACACATGGACAAATATCATCATTTTTGAATCCATTTTTGGCCAGATACTCAGTAAGACGATTATACCACATTCGTCCAGATTGCTTTAGACCATATAAAGATCTTTGCAATTTGACTGAGTATAACCCTTGCGAATATTCATTGGATGGTTTAGATATCTTTAGTCTTTCAGGGACTTTCATATAGATATCCCGATCTAATGAGCCGTATAAATAGGCTGTTACCACATCCATTAAATGCATATGCAGTTTATGATATGCAGATAAACTGACCAAATAACGCAATGTTATCGCATCCACTACAGGGGAATACGTTTCTTCATAATCTATACCGGGCCTTTGTGAAAAACCTTGTGCCACAAGTCGGGCTTTATAGCGCACAACTTCATTTTTCTCATTTTGTTTTCTCACAAATACCCACCGGTATCCAACAGGTTTTACATCTTCTGGTGTACGGACTACAGGTCCAAAGACTTCACGTTTTGCAAGTGAGTCTAATTCAACCTTCATGGCTTCTTTCCATTTTGGCCAATCATTCCTTTGTCGACATTCTTCGACTGATCTTGGCTCAAGATCCTTACTTTCATGCATGATATTCAATGCCACATTATATGCAAATATTTCATTGACAATTGTCTTATTTCGGTCCCATTTCGCTCCTGTAAAGACATAATTTATTGAGATCTTGTCATTTTCACAATTTTCAGGTACCTGAACGTCTTCTGGCGTTATATCAGAATTTTGGACAACTACAGGTGTCTTTACTATGTCTTTTTCAACAGGAATATTTACCTCTTTTCTCTTTCAAGGATTTTTATCTTTGGAACCGACAGGCCTGCCACGCTTCTGTGTGTATTTGCTTCAGTGGCTATTTGTCCTACTGGGACATCAATTCGAATTGGGGTATTTTCCGCTGGTATATAAGATTTGGTTATCCTCTTTATATCGAAAAATGCATCAGGCAATTCATTTGCTATTCTTTGCAAATGTATAATCTTTTGAACTTCTAGTTCACATTGCCTTGATCGAGGATCTAAATGCATCAACGATGATGCATTCCAATTAAGTTTCTTTTCAGGAAGCTTATTCTCTCCCCCTAATGTTGGAAATTTTGATTCATCAAAATGACAATCCGCAAACCGGGCTTTAAATACATCTCCCGTTTGTATCTCAAGATACCTCACTATAGAGGGAGAATCATATCCAACATATATCCCCAATTTTCTTTGGGGTCCCATTTTGGTACGATTAGGTGGTGCAATGGGAACATATATCGCACACCCAAATATTCTTAAATGGGAGACATTTGGCTGCTGGCCAAAAGCTAATTGCATAGGAGAGAACCGATGGTAACTCGTTGGCCTCAAACGAATAAGTGCTGCGGCATGTAAAATAGCATGCCCCCAAACCGAAGTTGGGAGATTTGTTCTCATAAGTAAGGGTCTAGCAATCAATTGGAGGCGTTTAATAAGTGATTCTGCTAACCCATTTTGTGTGTGAACATAAGCTACTGGATGTTCAACACTTATTCCATTAGCCATACAATAAGCATCAAATGCTTGGGAAGTAAATTCACCAGCATTATCAAGACGAATTGTTTTGATTGGATTTTATGGAAATTGTGCTTTTAATCGAATAATTTGAGCCAGTAATCTCGCAAACGCCAGGTTGCGAGAAGATAATAAGCACACATGTGACCATCTCGAAGATGCGTCTATTAGGACCATAAAATATCTAAAAGATCCACATGGTGGATGAATAGGTCCACATATATCACCTTGAATCCTTTCTAGGAATTCAGGGGACTCAAATCCAATCTTTACTGGTGATGGCCTTAAAATTAACTTTCCCTGAGAACATGCAGCACAACAAAATTCACTAGATTTAAGAATCTTCTGGTTCTTTAGTGAATGTCCATGAGAGTTTTCAATAATTCTCCTCATCATGGTTGTTCCCGGATGACCCAATCTATTATGCCAAGTTATAAATTCATTTGGGTTAGTAAACTTCTGGTTTACAATGGCATGTGATTCAATTGCACTAATCTTGGTATAATACAATCTAGATGAAAGTGAGGGTAACTTTTCTAATATAACTTTCTTATTTGAATCATGAGTTGTGATACATAAACACTCATGATTTTTCTCATTCATTGTCTCAACATGATATCCATTTCGGCGAATATCTTTGAAACTCAACAAGTTCCTCAGAGACTTGGTAGATAATAGTGCATTATTTATTATAAATTTTGTTCCTCCAGGAAACAAAATTATAGCTCTTCCGGAGCCTTCAATCACATTGTCTGAGCCAATAATAGTATTAACATACTCTTCTTTTGGCACAAGATGGGTAAAATATATATCACTTTTAAGAATAGTGTGCGAACTTGCACTATCCGCAAGGCAAATATCTTCAGAATATATCCTTGCCATTTTTCTTCAAAAAACAAATAATAATAATAATAAAATGAGTAAAAGTACATGCACAGTAAAATTATTCACATGAATACTTAACAAACACATACATATATCAAATTATTCCATCATTGATCAAATAGCCAATATCTCCTTCAGAATCCTTAAAGAAATTAGATACATCATAATGAGTGGTGGAATTTTCATCATTTGAAACAAAATTTGTTTCCTTTTCTTTGTCATCCATTTTCAAAGATGCTTGATAAAGATCAACTAGGTGCCTTGGGGTACGACAGGTACGTGACCAATGGCCCTTTCCACCACAATCGAAGCATTAATCCTCAATTGATATACTTTGCCCATTATTTCTTTCTTTATCCCACTTCTGGTGAGATCCTTTCTTGTGAACATAATTCATTTTCCTTCCATAATTTTTCTTGTCATCAAAATCTTGCCATTTACCTCTTCTGGGGTTATAATTTGCTGCATTTACTTCAGGAAATGGGGCGGCGCCAACTGGACGCGCTTCATGATTTATCAAAAGTAACTCATTGTTGCATTCAGCAACAAGAAAGCAAGAAATTAATTCAAAATACTTTTTAATTTCTTTTTCTCGATACTGCTGCTGCAGGAGCACATTCGAGACATGGAAGGTCGAGAAAATTTTTTCTAACATATCGGGCTTGAGGAAGTATCACATGATTGTACCTTTCTTCAAGGTCTTTCCACAGATCTGCAAGATCTTTTAATGTGGGATATTCATTTTTCAATCATACTTCAAGATGACGACGAAAGAGAATTATGGCTTTGGCTATATCCTTCTGGGATGTATTATTTTCAGCCTTAATGGTATCTCCAAGATCTATTGAATCAAGATAGATTTTAACATCTAGTATCCATGATAAATAATTATTTACAGATATATCAAAAGTATTATATTCAAGATGAAAGAGATTCGCATAATAAAAATTTGTTACCTGAAGTCTTCCTAAAATTTCGTTAGAGTTTCGTGCTGATAACGTGTTATAAAATAACTAAATAAATAAACAAGGAAGAGGTAACAAACATAAAATATAAAGAAGTATAAAGAGAGTGAGAGAAGTATTGCAACATAAAAGAGAGAGAATTATTTTATTGCTTTTTGTGTTGTCTCAAATGCATCAGATGATGCCTTCTATTTATACATGTAAAATGTATTCATTTTCAACCTTCATTTAATTAAGTCATCCTTGGTAAAGAGAGGTTCTTTGGAAATAGGTATCCAACTCATCCCTTATCACAACAGAGTAGCCTTTGTTTCTTTATTTTTAAGTGCTTGGAATTTAAGTAGGAAGTCAAATTATTTTACTAGCTAGCTGATTAAATAATTTAAATTTAAGGGTAAATTACTAAAAATATATTTGAATAATTTTATTGTTGATAAAAATGCATTCAAATTTTATTATCAATAAAAAATACATACTCTCAAATAATTTAAAAACATAACAAAAATATTTAAAAAAATAATTTTTTTTGTAGTGACATTTGACAAGTCGTTTATACATCTAATCTAAAATTGTATAGAAATGTTTAGATAATTGTTTAAAAAATACACATAAATAATAGAATAAAGTTTGATCAATATTTTTTTATTTTATTTTTTAAAAATATTATTGATTGGTGACAAAAAATTACAAAAAAAATATATACTTAGTGAAAAAATTATCAAATTTTAAAGATAAAAATATCTCATTTTTTTAATTATATTTGCAAAAAGTCACATCAAATTTCAATCTGTAAAGTATTTTTGTTGTTGAGAATATATATTTAATGATGGATATTTTTGTCACCTTTTAAAATTATTTGAAAATATTTTTATCGATCACAAAATTTGACTACATTCATTTTTGTAGCAACAAAATTATTCGAATGTATTTTTTATAGTGTATCCTAAATAAAAATAATGATTTTACTAGGAAACTAAATAAATGATAAATTTCATTAGTCACGTTAAATAATAATAATAATAACATATATAGATATACATAGTATAATGACTACAAATTTTTGTTTTTCAAGACTTTTCGAGTTATTTATATGAACGATAATTTTAATGTGAATTTCATTTAGCTAGAACAAGTAAATTGTCCAATTTTATTTACTTTTAGGGAAAAACAATGTTACAAACTAGTATAATTTATTATTTTAATTAATAATTAATTAATAATATTTAAAAGTATTAATTAAAAATATAATATTAAATTTTTAGACTAAAAATATTATATTATTGTCTAAAAAAACAGGTGAATATAAATTAAAACGAATGATGTTTAAACTTTTTTCGGAAAACTGGCCATTAAGATCTTAAGTTTACCAGTATTATATTAGACATGTAATTTCATTTTGGATCAAGTAATATAGTATACAACTTAGGTAAACTATAATTGACTGCCTACTCTATTAGGGTACCTTTCGCAACTCTTTGAAACGTCGTACACAATGAAACAAAATGATCAAGTTTGGTGAAAAACAAAAAAACAAAAAACTAAAGGAAGGAAAGTAAAATATGGAGGGGGTACGGTTCCTTCGGTCATGGTATTTAATACAAAACCAAACAAAGGAAATAAAACTGGCAGGCAGGAAATTGGTGACACAAGCATATACTATGATTTATTAATCTTGAATACTATTATTGAAGGATTTAGATAGTAACGTTTTAACCTTTTTTTTTTTTAAGGAAACTGGAATTAGAGTCTTGATAAAGAAAAAAAAATTATTATAATAAAATATTAAAACAAACCATAAAAGATTATAATAGTGATAAATTTGACCATAAAAAAATTAAAACTAATTTATAATCATAAATAAATTCTGTCAAACAAAATTACTTAAATTTTAAAAAATTATTCAAAATTCTCATATTATCTCTCCTAACTTAACTAGTCTCAAATTCTAACCCAATGTCATCGCCTAATCTCTCACTTTTCACTGCTATCACTCCGACCTCATATTCCAAGAATATCTCGGCCACTAGGGTGTGCATGGCCTGGCCCGACCCGAAGATCCGGTCCGACCCCGAATATTTTAGGAGCTAATTTGGTGTAATTTCACCAAGTCTAGGGTCGGATAAGGATCTCAAAAATAGACTCGGTCATTATTTCGGGTCGGGTCCAGCTTATAGCTCGAGTCACCCGAACCCGATCCGGTGGCCCGGTCATCATACACAATTAATATTTTGTATTATTAGTGATGGATGATGGCTATTCTTATGTGGAATTTAAGTATTGTAAACTTTAATATTTTGTGTTATTAGTCATTATAAGACTATAAGTTAATGTTTTATGTTTAAAATGCATAAGACCTTAAACTAATGTATAATATTGTGTTATTTATATTGATTTAAATATTTGGTGCTATTAGACAATATTAGTATTGATTGTGGTTATGCTTTAATTTAATTTTTATGAAGAGTTGGTTCTTGTTATATTTTTCTAAGTGAATTTTACCATGTCAAATAATGGTTGGAGTCTTGAAAATTTAGATATTTTCACATGCTAGCTTACAAGAAGATATCAAGGTAACATAATGTTAACGACCCGGTTTTCATCTGGTATAATCATGGCCCGAAAGTGTTTAGGTTTCATCGGGTTTAGGACTGGGTTCGGGTTTAACAAATAGACCCGCTATATATTTCGAACCAGATATGGGTCACATTAAACCTGATTTCACCCGACCCATGAATACCCCTATCGGCCACTCTCCTCGTTGCCAACCTAGCTAAACGATTCATGTTCCCTACCACAATCCTTCCCATGGCGGTCGATAGCAGTAGCACCGTTAGCGCTGATTTTTACAGCTACGCCAAGCGCCGTTGTCTTATCTCCATCACACCCTTTCGTCTGATGACTTTGATAACGGTGGTGCTACTATCTTCAACAGAGGAATTGATGCATGATGCATCAGAAATGAAAGATAAAAAAATTGGAGATTTGTTTGTTGAGACTGAAAAAGATCCAAAAATCTATATGTATTGTATTCCTAATACATCGGCAAAACCAGGTTATACCTCAGCAGGATCAAACAAATTCAAAATAGATAACATCCTATCGTAACAAACTTCTTTTTCGAATCTCGCACTTAGTCGGCTACGGATATCTCGACTAACAAACTGACGAATATTTCACCTACAGCAGCTATAAATCAAAGTCTTAGCTGATGATAAGGGGAGAAGATCACAAAATGGAACACACAACATCATATTCGCTATCTCTAAGATACTTCACTAACTTGAGCATCGGAGTTCTTTTTGCAAGTACCACGCATGGGTCCGAGTTCACGAGGCTACCTCCCTGCTGGATGAGAAGTTTCAAGAGTTCGCAGAACAGTACGGAGTCTACCTATAGCAGGGAAGAGTATCCTTGCCAGAACATTTGGCTCCCACCGTAGGAGCCAAGCTCGTTTTCAGTTTGATCTAACGTTTTACGAGTTTCTTTCTATAATTCTTTTCTTTGCAGAGATTGAGTCATGACAAACCACTCAGTAACCCCTCAACCACCTCCAACCAATGTTGAGCTTTTGGCTACGAATGCCGTGCTACAAGCAGAAGTCCAGCCAATGGTCGAGCTACTAGCGGTAAAGCAGAATGACAGCAATGAAAAAGGACGACCATAAAAAGGCTAATGACGACCTTCACGAAGAACATGACTCTGAGTCAAACACGAAGACGGGCGGAGCACCCCACAAGACGAAAAGGCGGAGGATCGGCCCCTTCTCTGAAGAAATAATGATCTTCGAAATGCCTAAAAATTTTATGCTTCCAACGACGTTGGCACCATATAGAAGAATCGGAGATCCTAAAGTTCACGTTACTAAGTTTGAGTCCATGATGTTTCTTAATAGTGACTCCGATCCTATTTTGTGCCAATCTTTTCCTACTTTTTTGGATGGAGTTGCTTTACTCTAGTTTTCTAATTTGCCTGCAGGTTCAATTTCAAGCTTTGACAAATTTGCCAAGCTATTCATAAACAACTTTGTACCGTCCAAAATTTACGGATGAGATTCAGACTATCTTAGCACAATCAAATAGGAAAAACAAGAAATTCAAAAAGATTACATGACACATTTCGCAACGGCGGCCATGGAAATCCCATATCTCAACTCGGAAGTACACTTACATGCTTTAAAAAGCGGCTTCCGACCTGGAAAGTTCCAGGAAGCAATAGCGGTGGCAAAGCCGAAGACATTGGCCAAATTCAGAGACAAAGCAACCGGACAAATTGAGATCAAGGAGCTAAGGGAGGCTCGAAGAATGGAAAGACCCCATCTCGAAAAGAAGATGAAAGGTCGCACAGATCCCAAAGCAAGGACCTCAAGAAACCTTTCAAATTGATACCAAAATACGACTTGTACACTAAGTTCAATACGAAGAGAGAGGATATAATTAAAGAAATCCTACATAACAAACTTATAAAGTCGCCAAGCAAAGTAGGAACATATCAGGACCATAAGTACGTAGACAGAAGCAAACATTGTGCATTCCACCAAAAGTATGACCATACCACCGACGAATGCATAGTGGCCAAGGACTTATTGAAAAGATTAGCCAGACAGGGCCTACTAGATAAATATGTCACCTCCAGAAACCAGAAAGAAACAACCAAAGACACTGACAAGCTGAGTTATTGTTCATATTGCAAAGACAAAGGAACTTAGCATGGAATGGTCGAATCTCCTACTTCGAAAGGAGTAATAAACTATATTTTGGGAGGCTTTGCAGGGAGAGGAGCAACCAACACAGCTAGGAAAAGGAGTTACCGAGCCATGATGACAATGAACAGATCTTGCCAAGAGACACATGCTTCACCTCCAACAGAATGGATTGCCTTTGACGTCTCTGACTTCAAGCCAATGTCCAAACCTAGATGACCCAATGGTAATTTCAATACACATGGGAGAACTGACAATCAAGAAGGTCCTACTTGACCCTTGGAGCAACGCCGATGTGTTGTTATACTCCACTTTCAAAAAGATGCAACTCAGCGACAAGGCCCTACAACCCTCTGTAAGGTCCCACATCGGTTGGAGAGGGGAACGAAGCATGCCTTATAAGGGTGTTGGTGCACGAAATTGTGATCTCTAATAATGGCATTCAACTTGGTATGCGCGTTTATAACTCATCACTTTCTTCACAACCTCGCACAACTAACCAGCAAGTGCACTGGGTCGTCCAAGTAATAAACCTTACGTGAGTAAGGGTCGATCCCACGGAGATTGTTGGTATGAAGCAAGCTATGGTCATCTTGAAATTCTCAGTTAGGCGGATAATATATGGTTATAGAGTTTTCGAATAGTAATAATAAATAAACAGAAAATTAAGATAGAAATACTTATGTAAATCATTGATGGGAATTTCAGATAGGCGTATGAAGATGATGTGCTCCTTCTGAATCTCTGCTTTTCTACTACCTTCATCCAATCCTTCCTACTCCTTTCCCTGGCAAGTTGTATGTAGGGCATCACCGTTGTCAATGGCTACATCCCATTCTCTCAGTGAAAAAGGTCTAAATGCTCTGTCATAGCACGGCTAATCATCTGTCGGTTCTCGATCATGCTAGAATAGAATCCATTGATTCTTTTGCGTTTGTCATCACGCCCAACAATCGCGAGTTTGAAGCTCGTCACAGTCATTCAATTCCTGAATCCTACTCGGAATACCACAGACAAGGTTTAGACTTTCCGGACTCTCATGAATGCCGCCATCAATTCCAGCTTATACCACAAAGATTCTGATTAAGGAATCTAAGAGATATGCGTTCCGTCTAAGGTAGAATGGAAGTGGTTGTCAGTCACGCATTCATAGGTGAGAATGATGATGAGTGTCACGGATCATCACATTCGTCATGGTGAAGTGCAATGAATATCTTAGAACAAGAATAAACTGAATTGAATAGAAATAGTAGTAATTGCATTAAAACTCGAGGTACAGCAGAGCTCCACAACCTTAATCTATGGTGTGTAGAAACTTCACCATTGAAAATACATAAGTGATGGTCCAGGCATGGCCGAATGGCCAGCCCCCAAAATGTGATATGAATTCGAAAATAAGGAGAAGGACTCGATATGTGGTCAAAAGACTACTAATACAATAGTAAAATGTCTTATTCATACTAGACTAGCTACTAGGGTTTACAGAAGTAAGTAATTGATGCAGAAATCCACTTCTGGGGCCCACTTGGTGTGTGCTTGGGCTGAGCTTGAGCTTTACACGTACAGAGGCTTCTTTTGGAGTTGAACGCCAAGTTGTAACGTGTTTTTGGCGTTCAACTCTGGTTCGTGACGTGTTTCTGGCGTTTGACTCCAGAATGTAGCATGGAACTGGCGTTGAGCGCCAGTTTACGTCATCTAATCACAAATAAAGTATGGACTATTATATATTGCTGGAAAGCTCTGGATGTTTACTTTCTAACGCCGTTGAGAGCGCGCCATTTAAAGTTATATAGCTCCAGAAAATTCATTTCGAGTGCAGGGAGGTCAGAATCCAACAGCATCAGCAGTCCTTTTGTCAGCCTTTTATCAGAGTTTTGCTCAGGTCCCTCAATATCAGTCAGAAAATACCTGAAATCACAAAAAAATACACAAACTCATAGTAAAGTCCAGAAATGTGAATTTAGCATAAAACCCAATGAAAACATCCCTAAAAGTAGCTAGATCCTACTAAAAACTACCTAAAAACAATGCCAAAAAACGTATAAATTATCTGCTCATCACAACACCAAACTTAAATTGTTGCTTGTCCCCAAGCAACTGAAAATCAATTAGGATAAAAAGAAGAGAATATACTATAAACCTCAGAATATCAATGACTATTAATTCTAATTAGATGGGCGGGACTTGTAGCTTTTTGCTTCTGAACAGTTTTGGCATCTCACTTTTTCCTTTGAAGTTTAGAATGATTGGCATCTATGGAAACTTAGAATTTCAGATAGTGTTATTGATTCTCCTAATTAATTATGTTGATTCTTGAACACATCTACTTTTATGAGTCTTGGCCGTGGCCCTAAGCATTTTATTTTTCAGTATTACCACCGGATACATAAATGCCAGTATGCCACAGACACATGACTGGGTGAACCTTTTTAGATTGTGACTCAGCTTTGCTAAAGTCCCCAGTTAGAGGTGTCCAGGGTTCTTAAGCACACTCTTTTTGCTTTGGATCACGACTTTAACCACTCAGTCTCAAATTTTTCACTTGGACCTGCATGCCACAAGCACATGGTTAGGGACAGCTTGATTTAGCCGCTTAGGCCTAGATTTTATTTCCTTGGGCCCTCCTATCCATTGATGCTCAAAGCCTTGGATCCTTTTTACCCTTGCCTTTTGGTTTTAAGGGCTATTGGCTTTTTCTGCTTGCTTTTTCTTTTTCTTTCTAATATTTTTTTGCCAAATATTTTTTTCGCAAGCTTTTGCTATTCACTGCTTTTCTTGCTTCAAGAATCAAATTTATGATTTTTCAGATTATCAGTAACATTTTTCTTTGTTCATCATTCTTTCAAGAGCCAAAAATTTTAACATTCATAAACAACAAGATAAAAAATATGCACTGTTCAAGCATTCATTCAGAAAACAAAAAGTATTGTCACCACATCAATATAATTAAACTAAATTCAAGGATGAATTCAAAACTCATGTACTTCTTGTTCTTTTGTATTAAAAACATTTTTCATTTAAGAGAGGTGAAGGATTCATGGAATTATTCATAGCCTTAAGACATAGTTATTAAATACTAATGATCATGTAGTAAAGACACAAAACATAGATAAACATATAGCATAAAAATCGAAAAATAGAGAAATAAGAACAAGGAATGAGTCCACCTTAGTGATGGTGGCGTCTTCTTCTTGAAGGACTAATGATGTCCTTAAGCTCTTCTATGTCTCTTCCTTGCCTCTGTTGCTTGATCCCTAGTGATTTTGGTGCTCCTATCCTTAGTTGCTCCCAATAACTGTGTGGAGAAAAATGTATCCCCTGAGGTATCTCAGGGATTTCTTGATGAGGGAATTCTTCATGCTCTATTGATGTGCAGTCAAATGCTTTACTACTGAACTATGGACCCTTGAGATGAATCTGTCCATCTCCCATGACTCAGAGGTGAAAGCAATTGCCTTCCCTTTCCTCTTTCTTGAGGTTTCTCTGGCCTTAGGAGCCATCAATGGTTATGGAAAAACAAAAAAGCTATGCTTTTACCACACCAAAATTCGAATGTTGCTCGCCCTCGAGCAAAAGAAGAAAGAATGGAAGAAGAAGAAGATATGGAGGAGAGGGAGAGATGGGTATGTTTCGGCCATATGGGTGGGATTGGGTGGGAAAGGATAGATGGATGTGAGTGGTGAAGAGGTGATTGGTGAAGAAGAGAAAAGGTGAGTTGAGGTAGGTGGGGATCCTGTGGGGTCCACAGATCCTAAGGTATCAAGGATTTATCATCCCTGCACCAATTAGGCGTGTAAAATGCTATCTCTATGCAATCCTAGCATTTAACGCCAGATTGATGCTTGTTTCTGGCGTTAAACGCCAGCTTTATGCTTGTTCTGGGCGTTCAACGCCCATCTGCAGCATGTTTCTGGCGTTGAACGCCAGCTTTCCTCAGTGTGTAATCCTGGCGTTTGAACGCCAGATTGCTGCAGGTTTCTGGCGTTCAACGCCAGATCCATGCTCTATTCTGGCATTGAACGCCAGCCAGATGCACCTTACTAGCGTTTAAACGCCAGTAAGCTCTTCCTCCAGGGTGTGCTATTTCTTATGGTATTTTTGATTCTGTTTTTAATTTTAGTATTTGTTTTGTGACTCCACATGATCATGAACCTAAGAAAATATAAAAGAACAATAAAATAAAAATAAAAATAGATAAATAAAAATTGGGTTGCCTCCCAATAAGCGCTTCTTTAATGTCAATAGCTTGACAGTGGGCTCTCATGGAGCCTCACAAGTGATCAGGTCAATGTTATGAACTCCCAACACCAAACTTAGAGTTTGAATGTGGGGATTCAACACCAAACTTAGAGTTTAGTTGTGGCCTCCCAACACCAAATTTAGAGTTTGATTCTGGGGACTTTATTTGACTCTGTATTGAGAGAAGCTTTTCATGCTTCCTCTCCATGGTTGCAGAGGAGTATCCTTGAGCTTTAAACACAAGGTAGTCCCCATTCACTTGAAGGACTAATTCTCCTCTGTTAACATCTATCACAGCTCCTACTGTGGCTAGGAAAGGTCTTCCAAGGATGATGCATTCATCCTCCTCTTTCCTAGTGTCTAAGATTATGAAATCAGCAGGGATGTAAAGGCCTTCAACTTTCACTAACACGTCCTCTACCAATTCATAAGCCTATCTTACTGACTTATCTACCATTTGTAATAAGAATATGGCAGGTTGTACCTCAATGATCCCCAGCTTCTCTATTACAGAGAGTGGCATAAGATTTATGCCTGACCCTAGGTCACACAGAGCTTTCTCAAAGGTCATGGTTCCTATGGTACAGGGTATTAAGAATTTGCCAGGATCTTGTCTCTTTTGAGGTAAAGTTTGCTGAACCCATGTATCTAGTTCACTAATGAGCAAGGGAGGTTCACTTTCCCAAGTCTCATTACCAAACAGTTTGGCATTCAGCTTCATAATGGCTCCTAGATATTGAGCAACTTTCTCTCCAGTTACATTTTCATCCTCTTCAGAGGAATAATAGTCTTCAAAGCTCATGAATGGCAGAAGGAGGTTTAATGGGATCTCTATGGTCTCTATATGACCTTCAAATTCCTTTAAGTCCTCAATAAGGAACTCCTTCTTGCTTGAGAGACGTCCCCTGAGGTCTTCCTCATTGGAATTCACGTCCTCTCCTTCCTCTCTAGGTTCGGCCATGTTGATTATGTCAATGGCCTTGCACTCTCTTTTTGGATTCTCTTCAGTATTGCTTGGGAGAGTACTAGGAGGAGTTTCAGTGACTTTCTTACTCAGCTGGCCCACTTGTGCCTCCAAATTTCTGATGGAGGACCTTGTTTCACTCATGAAACTTAAAGTGGCCTTAGACAGATCAGAGACTATATTTGCTAAGTTAGAGGTGCTCTGCTCAGAATTCTCTGTCTGTTGCTAAGAAGATGATAGAAAGGCTTACTATTGCTAAACCTGTTTCTTCCACCATTATTAAAGCATTGTTGAGGCTTTTGTTGATCCTTCCATGAGAAATTTGGATGATTTTTCCATGAGGGGTTATAGGTGTTGCCAAAGGCTTCCCCCATGTAATTTACCTCTGCCATTGCAGGGTTTTCAGGATCATAAGCGTCTTCTTCAGAAGATGCCTCTTTAGTGCTGTTGGATGCATTTTGCCATCCATTCAGACTTTGAGAAATCATATTGACTTGTTGAGTCAACATTTTGTTCTGAGCCAATATGGCATTCAGAGCATCAATTTCAAGAACTCCCTTCCTCTGAGGCGTCCCATTATTCACGGAATTTCTCTCAGAAGTGTACATGAATTGGTTATTTGCAACCATTTTAATAAGTTCCTGAGCTTCTGCAGGCATTTTCTTTAGGTGAATGGATCCACCTGCAGAATGGTCCAGTAACATCTTAGAGAACTCAGATTGACCATAATAGAATATATCTAACATGGTCCACTCTAAAAACATGTCAGAAGGACACTTTTTGGTCATCTGCTTGTATCTTTCTTAAGCTTCATAGAGGGATTCACCATCTTTTTGCTTGAAGGTCTGAACATCCACTCTAAGCTTGCTCAGTTTTTGAGGAGGAAAGAATTTAACCAAGAAGGCCGTGACCAGCTTATCCCAAGAGTCCAGGCTATCCTTAGGTTGTGAGTCCAACCATGTTCTAGCTCTGTCTCTTACAGCAAAAGGAAAAAGCATGAGCCTGTAGACTTCAGAATCTACTCCATTAGTCGTAACAATTTCACAGATCTGCAAGAACTCAGTTAAAAACTGGTAGGGATCTTCTGATGGAAGTCCATGAAACTTGCAGTTATGTTGCATTAGAGCAACTAGTTGAGGTTTCAGCTCAAAATTATTTGCTCCAATGGCAGGAATTGAGATGCTTCTTCCATCAAACTTGGAAGTAGGTATAGTATAATCACCAAGCATCCTCCTTGCATTATTGTTGTTGGGTTCGGCTGTCATATCCTTTTCTTGTTCGAAAATTTCAGTAAGGTTGTCTCTCGATTATTGAAATTTAGCTTCTCTTAGTTTCCTCTTCAGAGTCCTTTCAGGTTCAGGATCAACTTCAACAAGAATGCCTTTTTCCTTGTTCCTGCTCATATGAGAAAGAAGAGAACAGAAAAGGAAGAGAAATCCTCTATGTCACAGTATAGAGATTCCTTTATGTTAGTAGAAGAAGAAAGGAATAGAAGAAGGAGAAGAGTTAAGAATCCAAACACAAGGGTGAAGATAGGTTCAGATTCTTGAGATGAAGAGAAGTGTTAGTAAATAAATAAATAAATAGAAGAAGATGAGAGGGGGAGAATTCGAAAATTAATTTTGAAAAAGGGTTTGTGATTTTCGAAAATTAAAGGAAGAATTAAAATTAAAATTAAAATTTAAAACAATTAGTTAATTAAAAGAATTTTGAAAAAGAGGGAGGTAATTTTCGAAAATTAGATAGCTAAAATTAGTTAGGTGGTTTTGAAAAAGATAAAAAATAAACAAAAGTTAATTGGTTAGTTGAAAAAGATTTGAAAATCAATTTTGAAAAGATAAGAAGTTGGAAAAGACATTTTAAAATCAAATTTTTGAAAAAGATAAAATTTAAAAAGGTATGATAAAAAGATATGATTAAAAAGATATGGTTGGAAAAGATTAAATTTTTTAAAATTAAAATTACTTACTTGACTTAACAAGAAACTAAAAGATATGATTCTAGAATTTAAAGATTGAACCTTTCTTAACAAGAAGGTAACAAACTTCAAATTTTTGAATCGATCACATTAATCGTTAGTAAGGTTTTTGAAATTTTGAAATAGAGATAAGAAAAAGATTTTAAAATTCAAATAAAAAAAATTTCGGAAAAAAGTAAGAAAAATGAAAAAGATTTGATTTTTGAAAAAGTTTTGAAAAGATAAGATTTTTAAATTTGAACATTTGACTTGACTTATGAGAAATAGCTAAGTTTTAAAAATTTTTGACTAAGTCAACTCAAATTTTTGAAAATTAGGAGTAAAATAAGAAAAAGATATTTTTTTATTTTTGAATTTTTAATGAGGAGAGAGAAAAACACAAAAATGACCCAAAACATGAAAATTTTGGATCAAACGCATAATGCATGCAAGAACATTATGAATGTCAAGATGAACACCAAGAACACTTTGAAGATCATAATGAACATCAAGAACATAATTTTAAAAAATTTTTTATGCAAAGAAAACATGCAAGACACCAAACTTAGAAATCTTTAATGCTTAGACACTATGAATGCAAAAATGCACATGAAAAACAACAAAAGACACAAAACAAGAAAACATCAAGATCAAACAAGAAGACTTACCAAGAACAACTTGAAGATCATGAAGAACACATGCATGAATTTTCAAAAATTTTTAGAAAAATAAAAATATGCAATTGACACCAAACTTAAAAATTGACTCAATACTCAAACAAGAAACACAAAATATTTTTTATTTTTATGATTTTATAATTTTTTTGTATTTTATTATTATTATTATTATTATTATTATTATTATTATTATTATTATTATTATTATTATTATTATTATTATTATTATTTTTAAAAGCATATTTTGTAAAAAGGAAGTCATGAATCCAAAGTCCTCAATTAGAATCCCAGGAATTAGACATGGCTTAATAGCTAGCCAAGCTAAAACATGTTATATGAAACTCTAGAATTCATTCTTTAAAACTCTGAAATTTTTAGAAAATAGGTGATAAATTTTTGAAGGATTTTTGAAAATTTTTTAAAATAAAACAAAAAGAAAATTACCTGATCTGAGCAACAAGATGAACCGTCAGTTGTCCAAACTCGAACAATCCCCGGCAACGGTGCCAAAAACTTGGTGCACGAAATTGTGATCTCTAATAATGGCATTCAACTTGGTATGCGCATTTATAACTCAGCACTTTCTTCACAACCTCGCACAACTAACCAGCAAGTGCACTAGGTCGTCCAAGTAATAAACCTTACGTGAGTAAGGGTCGATCCCACGGAGATTGTTGGTATGAAGCAAGCTATGGTCATCTTGAAATTCTCAGTTAGGCGGATAATATATGGTTATGGAGTTTTCGAATAGTAATAATAAATAAACAGAAAATAAAGATAGAAATACTTACGTAAATCATTTATGGGAATTTCAGATAGGCGTATGAAGATGCTGTGCTCATTCTAAATCTCTGCTTTCATACTACCTTCATCGAATCCTTCTTACTCCTTTCCATGGAAAGCTGTATGTAGGGCATCACCGTTGTCAATGGCTACATCCCATCCTCTCAGTGAAAAAGGTCCAAATGCTCTATCACAGCACGGCTAATCATCTGTCAGTTCTCAATCATGCTGGAATAGAATCCATTGATTCTTTTGCGTTTGTCATCACGCCCAACAATTGAGAGTTTGAAGCTCGTCACAGTCATTCAATCCTGAATCCTACTTGGAATACCACAAACAAGGTTTAGACTTTCCGGACTCTCATGAATGCCGCCATCAATTCTAGCTTATGCACGAAGATTCTGATTAAGGAATCTAAGATATATGCGTTCGGTCTAAGGTAGAACGGAAGTGGTTGTCAGTCACGCGTTCATAGGTGAGAATGATGATGAGTGTCACAGATCATCACATTCATCATGGTGAAGTGCAACGAATATCTTAGAACAGGAATAAACTGAATTGAATAGAAATAGTAGTAATTGCATTAAAACTCGAGGTACAGCAGAGCTCGACACCCTTAATCTATGGTGTGTAGAAACTCCACCGTTGAAAATACATAAGTGATGGTCCAGGCATGGCCGAATGGCCAGCCCCCAAAATGTGATATGAATTTGAAAATTGGGAGAAGGACTCGATATGTGGTCAAAAGACTACTAATACAATAGTAAAACGTCTTATTTATACTAGACTAGCTACTAGGGTTTACAGAAGTAAGTAATTGATGCAGAAATCCACTTCTGGGGCCCACTTGGTGTGTGCTTGGGCTGAGCTTGAGCTTTACACGTGCAGAGGCTTCTTTTGGAGTTGAACGCCAAGTTGTAACGTGTTTTTGGCGTTCAACTCTGGTTCGTGACGTGTTTCTGGCGTTTTGACTCCAGAATGTAGCATGAAACTGGCGTTGAGCGCCAGTTTACATCATCTAATCACGAATAAAGTATAAACTATTATATATTACTGGAAAGCTCTGGATGTCTACTTTCCAAAGCCATTGAGAGCGCACCATTTGGAGTTCTGTAGCTCCAGAAAATCCATTTCGAGTGCAGGGAGGTCAGAATCCAACAGCATCAGCAGTCCTTTTGTCAGCCTTTTATCAGAGTTTTGCTCAGGTCCCTCAATTTCAGCTAGAAAATACCTGAAATCATAGAAAAACATACAAACTCATAGTAAAGTCCAGAAATATGAATTTAGCATAAAAACCAATGAAAACATCCCTAAAAGTAGCTAGATCCTACTAAAAACTACCTAAAAACAATGCCAAAAAGCGTATAAATTATCCGCTCATCAGGTGTGGATACCTCTCCCTAGCATGACGCATTTTGATGAGTGAGTGTGGGGGGTTTCGGCTATCATCCCTATCGTCAAAGGCAAAACCGTGAGGCCTTGTGTGCCAAAGCGGACAATATCGTGCTAGCGGGTAGTCTGGGCTGTTACAGATGGTATCAGAGCCGGAGTCCGGATCGATGTACCCGCGAGGGCATTGGGCTCCCTTTGGGGAATGGATTGTAAGGTCCCACATCGATTGTAGAGAGGAACGAAGCATGTCTTATAAGGGTGTGGATACCTCTCCCTAGCATGACGCATTTTGACGAGTGAGTGTGGGGGGTTTCGGGTATCATCCCTATCGTCAAAGGCAAAACCGTGAGGCCTTGTGTGCCAAAGCGAACAATATCGTGCTAGCGGGTGGTCTGGATTATTACACTCTCAACCGGAAAATCCCAATTCTCCGGCAAAATGGTACCCGTATCAGGTTATGTATGGTTAAGAACAACATTATGGAGTCTCCGAATTAAAAAACCCTAGATATCAAATTTTTAGTGGTTGATTGTACTAGTGCCTGTAATATCATTTTGGGACTCCCATCTCTTAGCTCTTTTGGAGCTATTGTTTCTACAGTTCATAATTGTGTAAAGTTTTCTATGCAGGACAATATAGTTGCAACAGCGCATGCCGACCATAAGGAAGCTCAGCAATGATACAATGTCAGCCTAAAAACTATACCAAAGGAGACCATTCCAAGAGTCAACTCTCTCTACAATACAGAGAACATCCCAACTCTGGCCGAGCTAGACCCTCGGAATAATACCAGTCAACCTATTCCAACGAGCGACCTACAGAAGGTACAACTAGTAGAAGCCGACCAATTTACTAACATCGGTTCTATTTTCTCTGCAGTAACAAAATAACACCTTGTTGAGCTATTAAGATCCAACTCTGACCTTTTTTCATGAACGCCTGCACACATGCCAGGAATTGATCTGAACTTTGTATGCCACAAGCTGGCAGTCAATCCTAATGTCCGCCCTATACGATAGAAAAAGCGAAACTTGGGTACAGAAAAAAGAAACGCAGCAATAGCAGAGACACAAATTGCTCGATGCAGGATTCATCCGAGAATTTAGATTCTCATCTTGGCTAGAAAATGTGGTTATGGTAAAAAAGAGCTCGAAAAAATGGCGAATGTGTGTAGATTTTATGGACCTAAACAATAGCATGTCCTCATGCTAAACATCAAGGAAGAAACAAGAATGGAATATTAACATTTCTTCGATGCAAACTATCTATATGCAATGCATACGACTACTTTGTCAAAATAAATCAATTTTCAAAATAAGAGATAATCATAGGTGAAAACATAGAATTGAGCAATCGAACCCATCACCGGATGTGTATACGCTCTAATCGCTTAAGTGTTTAGGGTTGATTCACTCAGTTCTCTTCTAATCTTGCTTTCTAAGATTTATTTTTTATCTAACAATCAACAATTATTTAATGCATGCATGCAAGCAAGTAACATGAGAGTTTTTTCAAGGTTGTAATGGGGCTAAGGTAAAGGTAAGGATGCATATAGTCAAGTGAGCTTGAAATTTGAATCTTTAATTAACTTAAACTCTCACCTAACACATATAACAGCTTATACAATTCAAATGCAAACCTAACTGCCTATTCTTTGCTTTACACACACTCATGAATTCTTTTTAATTCACATCCCATATGCATTATTCTTATTACTTTACTTTGGGATTAACATTTGTCCCCTTTTTTATTGCTTTCTTTTTTTCTCTTTTTCTTTTCTCTCTTTTTATTTTTCTTTGTTTTTATTTTCTCTTTTTTATTTTAAAATAAAATATATACAAGAGTATCAATGCATATGGTTTAAATATTTAATACATGAGTATGTACCCAATTCCCAAGATTTTTAGTAAAGCTACAAAATACACTTTTATCTCAACCAATGTTGCCAAACTTTCCCACACTTAGATGATGCACACTCTCACTAGGCTAAGTTAATCAAAGATCCAAATTATAGACATTTATTATTTTTTACTTAGGCTAGTGATGTGCTAAAATTAAAAAATAGGGATTAACATAGGCTTAAAATTGGCTAACAATGGTAGATAAAAGGGTAAGACTATTTGGGTAAATGTGCTAATGGAAATAAAGACCTCAATCATGTAAATGAATTCATACATAGAATAATGGACATAAAGAATCAAACAAATCAAAGATCGCAATCATAGAAAGAGAATAACACACACGAATGAAATAGTGGTTATATGATGCAACCACACAATTAGGCTCAAAACTCACAAGGCAGTATGTTCTTAACGCAAGAACCATGTTCCACAATCATAGTTCAAGAAACTTTAGTGAAAAATATTTTAACTCAAATCAATTGGAATATCAATGCCCTATTAAGAAATGTTCTTGGAATTTTCATTATTTTGACTAAACTTATTATATATATATGCAAAACAAGAAAATGCAACTAAGAATTCTAAATGACAGTGATAGCAGAAAAAAATATGAAATGTGAAAGTGTTTGGGATTAGGAATTTTCACCTAAGATTGGCCGATTGGTCGAACAACCTTCCTACATTTAAAAGTTCATACAGTCCTCCGTGCATTCAAAGATGAGCAAGGGGGTACAGCAACTTCACAGATTGCCACCTCCAGTTGGTGTGTCATCCGGCTGTTGCATGTTCGTTCTTCTGCTTTCCTTTTTTGCTTAAGACGACTCATCTTGAAGAGATAGAAAACAGGATATAGTAAGATGAGTAAATGCAAAAGCAAGGAAGCTTAAATTGTTGGAATGAGATAATGATCACTAAAATGAAGTAAGTGAGTTAGTATGTGACATTAAGAAAAATAGTGCGTGAATTCTAAGTTTGTGCATGGTTTAGAACTCACACACTAGCATTGAAAGCTATGTCACAATTACACAAAAGAAGTATGCACTTCACCATTCTAGTATGCTTGAGATACTTTAAAGGAAACTTATAGGTTTAGACAAACAAACAAGTAATAAAGAAGCATGAAAGTATTCAAGCAATAATCAAGAAATTGTAAAATGGATAAAGAATAGAAATTAGTTTATGTGCAAGAGAACTTAATGGACCAAATGAAATATGAAATTCACACATCAATCAATGACACAATTTGAATTTTCATTCGCATCACCTAATTAACATAAAGTGGGACACATGGGTGCTATGCAACTTAGGAAACGAGAGATGTAAGGTGAAATCAATCACATAGCAAGCATGGTCCACAAAACTTAAAAAGCTCAAAAAGATGTCACTAGGTAAGCTTATTATCTAATTTTACAATTCCACAATCTCAATGTATCAACTAGGTGACGTAAATAAAGATCAATTATAAACAAGCATCACTAATAAAAAATACATCAATTACATAAAATAGCATCATGTCAGTAACCAGCAGCAATATCTCAGCAGAATCAACAAATCAAATTAATAATGCAACAATTTTTACCAAAATCTAACCTATACTAATAATCTAATCCACTAGAATAGAAAAATAAACTAATTAACTAACTAATGGAGATGAAGGTAGATGGTGAATGGTGGTTGAAGGAGGGAAAGAAGAGAAGAGAAGAGGGAGGAACAAAAGAAGTGGATAGAAGAGAAGAAAAGAAAAATGTATGAAACAGGGGGGTCATGCGTACGCGGAATGCATGCGCACGCATGACATGGGAAAAATTTGAGTAACGCGTACGCGGAAAGCATGGGTACGTGTGAGGGTATTTTTTATTATTTTTTATTTTTTTATAGATTGTGCGTGAACTGTGCATATACACAACACACGCACAATTCCCTTTTGGTTCAGCGTACACTTGGGACATGCGTACGCATGATTTGGTGGAATCATGGGTGTGACGCGTACGCGTGGAGTATGCATACGCGCGACATGGTGCCTTGTTTTTCAAAAAATTTTCAACTTTTTACACCAAACCAAGCATTCCACACACTCAAAAGGTTATTAAAATACTACCAAACCTTATTAAACATATTAGACTACCAATTAAACTTAAAAAGACTAAATGGAAATATAATTCAAATTTATATACCAATATATACAAAAGAGAAAAAGTGGAAAGAGTTTACCATGGTGGGGTGTCTCCCACTTAGCACTTTTAGTTATAGTCCTTAAGTTTGACATTTTGGCAAGCTCTTATCATGGTGGTTTGTGCTTGAATTTATCTTGAAACTTCCACCAATACTTGGATCTCCATTGATTTCCAGAATTTCCAACCAAATGCACCAAGTCTTGATGAAGTTCCACATAAGTCCAGAGATCCCAAAATTGATCTTTTTGTATGCCGGGATCCCAAACCTTGTTTTTACACCCATCTTCAAGTTGATCATCGAAATTACATCCGGTTGACAAGACTTGCAAATTCTCATTTAAGCACCAAGCTCTCCTAGATCCTCTCAATGGAGTATTACACCAACCTTTGCATTTAAACATTGACAACTCAACCATAATGAATCTTGAATTATGTTACCAACCACTAACCAACTTCTTCTTACTTTCCAACTCACAAAAAGTTCTAAGTTGACCATCCGTTTCAGACAATCCATATTCAAGTGTGACAATAAAGCTTAACGATATGAGTTTTACCCACTTAAATGATGTGATGGACAGCGGTGACTTAGGAAGGGATGTTTCCAATGGCTTTGACAATGTAAGCTTCACTTCCTTTAACTCCTCCTTGATAACTTCCACCTCTTGACAAGCTTCCTCAAATTCAATTCCTTATTCACCAACTTCTTCTACACATTCCTCATTGTTCAAGTTATGTGTCGGAGGTTATGCACGGTCTTCCTTATCATCAATTTCACAACACAATAAAGAAGGTTCAACAATCTCAAATAGCACATTGGTTGATGCGGAATCATCTTCAATGATGGGGCCTGCTTCTTGCTCAACTTTCTCTAAATCTTCAACCATTTTTTCATCTTCAAGGATTTCCACTTCCTCCACTTGTTGCAATACATATGTCCCCTCTTCATTCTCTAATTAAGATTCTAAAATCTCTTTTATACTCCGCTCTTCGGTTGATTGTCCACATTTGGCAATGGGAGTACCTTGAATGCATGAGTGTTGTGAGGTTAAACAACCTAAGTTTTTTTCTAAGGAAGCCATGATAGCGTCGTGCCTCTCTTGGAATTCTTGGAGGAAACTTGTTGAAGATTGATAAGGTTCTTCCATGGAGGGTTGTAGTGGAGAAGATGGTTGATAGTGTTGGGGGTAGCCATTATATATGGTAGGTGATGGTTCAAGAGGGTTGTGGGAGTAATGATATTGGAGTGGTGGTGGTTCAACGGGTGCTCGTTCATAATGGTCACAAGGGTATGGCACATGAGGTCGGTGGTGTGATGGGTATGGGTTAGGATCATATGGAGATGTTTGGTAGTATGATGAAGCTTGTGACTATGGTGGTTGTTGCCTATGTTGAGGATGTTGTTCATAGGCATATGGTGGTAGTGATTGATAACCATAAGAAGGTCTACCATATCCATCGAATTGGTATACATTGCGGGGCAGATTACAACCATAAGAGACCGGAGGAGGTTGTTGCCAAGAAGGTTATCTATAAGCATGCGGTTCCTCACTCAATTGAATTCTTGATCCACAATGTGATCTATCATTGAAGCTCTCATTTCCTGCAACATAGTTGTAACCAAAATTATAGCCATGTGGGTGAGAATTCATGGTAAAAAGAGAGAATAAAGACAAAAACTAACAAGAAACAAAGAAAAGCAAGTCCTACAACTAGCAAAAACTAGCAAAGAAACAAAAGCAAACTATTCACAATATTCACATATATACAATAACCAATAACAAGCACACATTGCAATTCCTCAGCAACGATGTCAAAAACTTGATGTTGAGAATTATCGTTGGTTCGGAATTTCAACAATAATTCCATTGCAAGTATAGTCCAAACCGACAATGAACTCTCACGATCAAAGTTTAATTTGTTTGTCACAATGCAAACCAATAAAAATCGAGAGTATTTAAACCTCGGATCATCGCTCAAAGGAATTACAGTGAGGTGTGCATATTATTGGTTATGAGTATAAGAAGGGGGGTTTGCAGATAAGAGGTGAGAAATTAAATGACAAAAAAATAAAGCCAACAACTAAAGAAGTATAAATGTTAAAACGACACTCTTAGCAAGGGTTGAGAATTAAGGTTTCCTATCCTAGCCATTGACCACAAACATGGTAATTATGAAGAGTTAATCCCACTTAGTCAACCCTAACAATGAGAATAAATCAAATAGGCATAATTGATCTCAATCCACAAGTCCTAGTTAACTCACTAATTAACTTAATGAAAGACTAGCGTTAATGGAAACCAAACCAACTAACAATCCTTAAATACCAATTAAAATTGGACATCAATAACTCAATGTCACCTAAGTCCTCAATTCCAAGCCAAGAGTGTGAAAATTTACTCAAAAACTAAAAGAGACATTTTCACAAACACTTGGAAGGCATAAAAATAAAAATGGTAAAATTACAATAATAATAAAATCTAAAGCTACCAACTACAAGATAACAATAATAACAACTCAATTAAACATTAATTAACATAAAAACATCAAATTGCATTAAATGGAAATCAAAATCAATAAGAGTTCATAAACATAAAGTGACCAAATAAAAGAAATAACATGTAAAACTAAGAGAACAAGGATGCAATAACAAGAAATTGCAAGGAAAACTAAATCAAGACAAAATCAAAACCTAAATCTAAGAGGTAATTAAGCTGAATCTACCCTAATTCTAAAGACAAGAAAGAGTTTCTCTCAAGAAAATAACCTAAAACATGATTCCTAAGCTATCCTAATTGCTCTCCCTTGATCCTCCTTGAGAATTGCATCAAAACTTCATAAATGAGTTGGATTGGGTCCAAAATTAGCCTAAAATAGCGACCCACATATTAACTTAAGTAAATTACGTGCTGGTAGTCATGCGTACGTGAAAAGTGGCAAAATTTCAGGTCATGTGTACGTATGAGGCATGTGTACGTGTAACGGGATAGATTTTCAAAACTTCATTTTTTCATGATTTCTCTATTTTTACATGCCTTTTCTTCATTTTTTCAAGCCATCCTTGCCTTCTAATACCTGAAATCACTCAACAAACATATCAAGACATCGAATGGAATTAAAATGAACTAAATTTAGCAATTTAAGAGCATAAAAAGCATATTTTTAACTATTAAGTACAATTAAGAGAATTTTACAAAATCATGCTATTTCAGTGAATAAATGCAAGTTAAGTTGATAAAATTCACTCATTTCAATGCAAAATTTACCATAAAATTGTGGTTTAAAACCTTCCCACACTTAAACAATAGCATGTTCTCATGTTAAACATCAAGGAAGAAACAAGAATGGGATATCAACATTTATTCAATGCAAACTATCTATATGCAATACAAGCGACTACATGGTCAAAATAAATCAATTTTCAAGAATATATATATATATATATATATATATATATATATATATATATATATATATATATATATATATATATATATATATATAAGGGCTGAAGCAATCACAAACAAGTCAAATCCAACAATTGATTAGAGTTCTAGAAAGAAATTTACAACCTTGCAAGATAAGAGATAATCACAGGTAAAAACATAGAATTAAGCAATCGAACCCCTCACCAGATGTGTATACGCTCTTATAGCTCAAGTGTTTAGGATTGATTCACTCTATTCTCTTCTAATTTTTCTTTTCAAGATTTGTTTTTCATCTAACAATTAACAATTATTCAATGCATGCATGCAAGTATCATGTGAGCTTTTTCAAGGTTGTAATGGAGCTAGGCTAAAGGTAATTAAGGATGCATATGGTCAAGTGAGCTTAAAATTTGAATCTTTGATTAACTTAAACTCTTACCTAACACATATAACAACCTATACAATTCAAATGCAAACCTAACTACCCATTCTTCACTTTTCACACACTCGTGCATTCTTTTCAATTCACATCCCATATGCATTATTCTTATTACTTTACTTTGGGATTAACATTTATCCCATTTTTATTGCTTTCTTTTTCTTTTTCTTTTTTTTTTCTTCATTTTATTTTTCTTGTTTTCTTTATTTTTTCTTTTTGTTTTCAAAATAAAATATATACAAGAGTATCAATGCATATGCTTTAAACATTTAATGTATGAGTATGTACCTCATTTCCAAGATTTTCAACAAAGCTACAAAATACACTTTGTAAGAACCGGAAACCTTTTTAATAAAATAATAATTTTAACTACCCAGAATAGGTTCAAGAATATAGAAATATTCTTTTTAAAATATAAAGGTGAAACTTGAATCCAATAAATTTTTCTAAATGTGAAACTATATCTTTTGCGAAAAATTTTTATAAAAATGCGTACCGATGTTTAAGCCGACAATACCGGCTCTAGTATGTCCGGTACCGCGTATTGAGAAAAATAAGATTTTGAAAAATTGAATTTATTATTTTGAAAGGACAAAAATAATTTAGAGGTTGAAAACTGGACTCTAATCTTAAAGATTTTGGCCCAAAGTTGGGCCAAACAGACCAAAAATACTAACAGGTTGGACCGGCCCAAGGCCCAACATATATGTGCTCTATTAATGAGCTTTCAGCTCATTTTAATGGGAAGAAAGAGAGATAACTCGGATAGATTGAAGAGAAGAGAAGAGAGGGAAGAACACTATTTATTTTCCTCTTTTTTGGCTCATATCTTGAGTTACGGAGCTTTGATTGACGAGTCGTTTGCGGCCACGCGAAGCTCTTTCTAAGCCTATTATTTCTAGCTAGAAATTGTTGATAAGAAATCAAAACTCAAGGTCTATTTTCCTTTCCTAACATTTTTGCATTTTTTGTTATAGTTTTTTAGTAGATTTTGTGATTTTGGTTGTTTAGAGGTGATCTAACATTGGAATATTGTTGGATTCTTCCCCTAATACCGTTGGGTAAGGTAAGGTTTTACTAAACCCTTGTGTTTAGTTATTTTTGTGAATCTTAGGTTTTATGTGATATGTTGTATAATGTTAGATGGAGGTATGTTGTTTGTTGGAGTTGTTTTGGCCACTTAGAGTTTTTTGTATGAGTTGGGAACTTTTGGATTGAGCTTGGTGGGTTCGTTTTGGTGTTTTGTGACGCGTTAGAATCGACCAAGGTATGGTTTCGACTTCCTTTATGTAATATGTAATGTTTCTGGACACTTAGACTAGTTAACCTTAAGATAGGATTGAATAGAATATGTGTTTGTTTGAGTTGTGTTTGTGCCATTAACACACCCCCGCAAACTTAGGTGGGGTTTTGAAATCACCTTAAGTTTGTCTTTGAACTTGTTGAATAAGTGTAAAGATAAAGGATTAGTCAAAACATCAACTATTTGATCTAATGGGGGTATGTGAACAACATGAAGTTTTTTGCTGTTGACCATATCTCTGATGCAATGCAAATCGATTTCAAGATGCTTACATCTACTGTGTAAAATAGGATTCGCAGCAGGGAGACAAGCACTCTAATTGTCGCAAAAGATAGTAGGGGCTATGGTTTGAACCATGTGTAGTTCCTTTAGTAGCTATTGAATCGACACAAGCTCACTTTGAGCAGCAGCCAGCGAGCAGTATTCTGCTTCAGTGCTACTTCTACTAACCTTGGATTGCTTATTACTCTTCCAAGAAATAAGATTGTCTCCAAGGTAGATGCAGTAGCATGTGATGATGGACCGCCTATCATCAATATCACCTGCCCAATCTGCATCAGAAAAGGCCAATGAACGAAAGTTAGAGCTGATGTGTGAGCATCTTGTCTATCTTTTCCTAGTGAATTTGTACTTAAATTGTTGAATTTAATTAAGAATTAATTATATTTTAGCCACTATGGATACTATTTTGAGTTTTGGGCAATTTTATTTATTTTAGGTAGCATTCGGCGGAATTTGACAGAATTTCTGCAGCACAAAAATCAAAGGAGATGGCTACGAGGAGCGACGCGCACGCGTGCCTGATGCGTGCACGTGATCTGGAAGTATCCATGGTGACGCGTACGCGTGACTGACGCGTACGCGTGAATTGAAGATTTGTCAGCGACGCGTCCGCATGACTCGCGAAGAAGACCAGCGACGCGTCCGCGTGACTGACGCGTACGCGTGACATGCGCCACGTGCAGAAAAACACAGAAAGACGCTGGGAGCAATTTCTGGGCTGATTTGACCCAGTTTCCATCGCAAAAAACACAGATTAGAAGCTGCATAATGGACAAATCAAGTGGTCCCCACCCATCAACTGAAGATCTGTTAATTAATTCGAATTTAAATTCAAATATTATCTTTTAGGAAAAGATATTATTTTTAGATAATTAGATTTTAAATTGATTAGGATTAGTTATAAATAGGAACGCTGTATATTTAGACACATTACTTTTTTGACAATCCTTATTTTCTCTCTGAACCATGAGCAACTAATCCTCCATTATTAAGGTTAGGAGCTTTGTCTATTTTCATGGATTGATTCATTTGATCTTTTTAATTTAATTCATGTCTTGATTTATATTTCAATAATTATTTTCTTTCTTTATTTTATGAATATGGGTGGAACGGAAGTATGACCCATGTTCTAATTGAGTTCTTGTAAAACTTGGAAAAGCTCTTTACTTGAACAACAGCTTGAAAACATATTATACTGAATTTCTAATTATTTGTATTTAATAGGATACGTGACATATAATCCCCTTATTTTTTGATAATTAGGATTCTTTTGGCATATAAACTAGAAATTGATCATCACCCTCTAATTGGAATTAATTGACCAAGAAATTGGCAGTTAATGAATTTTAGAGGAGACTAGGAAGGTCTAAGAAATTAGGGTCTAGTCACATATAGTTTGCCATGAAATCAAATCTTGCATGATTAAATTAATTAGTAATAAAAGTTAATCCGGAAAATAGATAACTCTGAAACCTTAACTGCTTTCTCAATATTTTATTCCCAACTTATTTATCCGCCTTTATGAAATTCTTAATTTACTTTTTAATGCTCTTTGAACTCCCAACACTATTTTTTACTTGTCTAACTAATCATATCAAACGCTATTGTTGCTTAATCCATCAATTCTCGTGGGATCGACCCTTACTCACGTAAGGTATTACTTGGTACGACCCGGTGCACTTGCCGGTTAGTTTGTGGGTTGTAAAATACCGCACCAAGAGCTCTTATGAAAAACAACTCCATGATCTAAGGTTCCCTTCAAGTATCTGAGTATCTATTTGATTGCCTTCTAGTGCTACAATCTTGGATCATGCATGAATTGGGATACCTTATTCACAGAATATGCTAGATTAGGTCTAGTTATTGTAAGCTATTGAAGTGCACCTACAATAGACCTATACAGTTTTGGGTTTTCAAAATGGTCAGACTCATAAGCACTCAATTTCAAATCAGATACCATGGGTGTAGGCATAGGATGACAATCAAACATGTTAGCACGATTTAAAACATCAGCAGCATATTTATGTTGATTTAACAATAGACATGTATTAGAAATATAATGAGCTTCAAGCCCCGAAAAATAGTGAAAATGACCCAAATCTTTCAGAGAAAAAATATTATTAAGACTATTTATGTCAATTTCAATACTATTACTGCCTGTTACAATAATGTCATCAACATAAACAAGGAGAAAGATAACAAAATTATTATTTTGTTTAACAAATAGTGAGTGATCAGATGTGGTGTGCTTGAACTCAAACTCCGTTAAAGTACGATTTAGAGTATTGAACCAGGATCGTGGGGCCTGTTTGAGGCCATAAATGGCCTTGTACAGTTTGCACATAAGATTAGCATTTTCATTGGAGTAACCCTAAGGCTGACACATGTAAATTTGTTCTTCTAGCTTTCCATTAAGGAAAGCATTATCAAAGTCAAACTGTCTCAGTTGCCAACCAAGAGACAAAGCAATGCTAATAACTATTCTGATTGTACTAGGACAAATTACAGGACTAAAAACATGCCCATAATCAATGCCTTCTTTTTTATGGTACCCCTGGGATACTAAACGAGCTTTATAACAAAGGATATTGCCCTGGGAGATCTCTTTTGATTGCAAAAATCCAACGAGATCCAACTATAGTGGAATCGGGAGGAGGGACAGCTAAGTCCCATGTTTGGCATCTTAGTAAAGCTCTGTATTCAGTATCCATCACTTGTTTCCAGTGAGGACACTGAAGAGCTTGATGAATATTTTTTGGGATATTATGAACAAGGTCTTGTTTGGTTTGAATTTTGGTGGTAAGAGCAGTTGGGTTAAGCAGTTTTGATTTTGATCTAGTAGTCATATTATGAGTATTAGCAGTAGTATTTGTGGCAGAATCAAAGGACAAGGAAATCTCAATACTAGAAATAGGAAATGGAGTATTAGTAGTAGGTGGAGAATTAGTAGGCAAAGCATTGTTGACCATTCCAAAAATAAGAATATCTAAAGATGAATTAGTATCTTGTGTAGGAGCAGCAAGAGGAGAATCATTATAAAAATATGAATAGAATTATTCACAATAGTGGGAACATCAAAAGTAAAGACAGGAGGGTCAGAAGCAGGAGAATTAGTTGGAGCCATACCAGAATTTACCTTTCCTTCAAACAATTGTGAATAAGAAAATAATTTTTCATCAAACACTGAACATGCTTAGACATGTAAACCCTGCCTTCTTTATTCATACATGTATTCTTTAAACTGTGAATCATATCCCAGAAAAAGATATAATTTTGACTTATAATCATATTTAATTTTGTTAAAAGGTCGCAAATAAGGATAACAACCACAACAAAAAATTTTAAAAAGAGTAATCAGGACGTTTACTGCATAATGCTTCATAGGGCGATATATTATGAAGAACTTTAGTAGGAACTCTATTTATAATAAATACAGCTGTGCTAAATGCATCTTCCTAGAATTTTAGAGGCAGAGATGCAGTAGCTAGCAAGGAGAGCCTACTTCCGTAATATGTCTGTGTTTTCGTTCAACAATTCCTTGTTGTTGATGTGTGTAAGCACAAGATAGTCTGTGTCATACCATGTTTAGAAAGAAATGCAAGAAAAATTGTTGATAAAAATTCTTTACCTTAATCTATTTGAAGAGCTTTAATTTTGCAATTTGTTTGATTTTTAAAGGTTTGAAAAGCAAGTAATGCCTGAGACTTGTTGGTGAAAAAGTAAATACATGTGAACCTAGAATATGCATCAACAAAGTTTATATAGTATTTATATCCACTTCGAGATATTATTGGGGTTGGACCCCATATATCAGCAAACACCAATTCTAAAGGAGCATTATAAGTTGTAGTAGACTTATGCAAGAAAATCTGATGCGTCTTGGCCATGCTACAATGTTCACATATATGCATAGATTGAAGATCAAAATGAGTAGATAAAGAACATTGTTTTAAAACAGTAAGCACATTAGGAATGGCAATATGTTCAAGTCTTTCATGCCACAATTCAACCATTTTATTATTATTGTGTTGAGCAAGAAATGCAGTAGGTGAATACAACTGAGTCTGTGTACTAGAGTCAGATTTACACAAAGAATTTCTAGTAATATTGCAAGAATTTAAATCTAATCTATGAACTTGCAGATTATCAAAGCTATAGATTCCGTTTTTAGCAATGCCTTAGAGAAGTAGCTCCTGAAAATCCTGGTCACACACCAAACAAAAATGAGGCCAAAACTAAAAAAGGACGTGGTCAGCTGCGAACTTGAAAACACTAAGAAGATTTTGTGTTATAGTAGGTACATGTAATAAACTAGTCAATAAGAAACGAATTTTGCTATTTTTATCTATCAAGTAAGAAAAACCTAAAGCAGAGATAGAAGTACCTTGTCCATTACCTACATATAGAGTATCAGAATCATAGTAAGTAGATTGGACGAATCTGGTATTACATGGTGACTTGCTCCTAAATCGGGGTACCAGGATGACGCACTTGTAGTGGACGGTATTAAAAGGTAAGCACGGGATTGATGGAAGGAAGATGTAGGTGGTGGTGGGTATATGGTTGAGTAAGGAACTTGTTGGGATGCCTGTGTAGAAGTCAAATCCACATTTTGAAAATTTGGATCAAAACAATGAAAGCAATTTTGAACAACATGGCCTGCCTTCCACATAGTTGGCATTGTGATCTGGGAGGAGAGTAATTGAATCTGCCACGTCTACGATAATTTCTTTCACCACGACCTCTTCTAAAATTACTGCCTCCATCTCGTTGACAATCATATGATGTTTGAGCTTGAGCAAGATTAGTCATAGAAAGGATTCCTTGAGGTTTCTCATACCTTTCAATCATATCATCGAAGATTCACGGTTCAACCTCTGAAACCTTGTATGAGGACAATTTAGACATGATCGATGTATTAAAAACTGTATACTCTTCCAGTAGACCATTAAGAATAGTTGAAATATGATTATCTTCTTGAATCTTGTACCCAACAGTATATAAAGAATCCACTAATTGCTAAATTTTGTTAAGATATTCAGGAATGGTGCCAGTTTTCTTTATAGACTTTAGTTGTGCCTTCAAGCTTTGTATTCTGGTCGCTGATGAATCTCCAAAGTAGTCACTAAGTGTATTCCATACCTACCTCATAAAAATTGTAACAGTCCTATTTTTGAATGTTGTTGTAACTGAGGTAAGAATCCAAGTAGACAGTGTGAGATCATCGAGTCTCCAATTCTTGAATTTAGCAGTTTCAACCTTTATTTTCTTGGCAGTATCTTCTTTAAATTGCATTGGAACCTTGGATTGGTGCAAATGATATTTAAGGCTGAAATTTTGAATTGTGAAAAAAACCTGATATCTCCAGGTATTAAAATTATTATCCACCAATTTATCAAAAATTGGTGAAAATGAGTGTTTGATGGTAGATGAATCTAATAAGGTGATTGACATGGTAGAAGAAAAAGAAAAAAAAAAGAAAAAAAAAAAGAAAGAGAAAGAATAAAGAATTATTCAAGGTTTGTATTGAGCTTTGTATTGATAACCTGATAACCTGATTCACGCAAGTGAGCGGCTTTAGATACCATAAAAACTTTGTATTGAGTGTTTGTATGAATAAAAAAAATCATGGATTAAACTATGCATAACCAAAACAGAGATGGAACCCTAAACTTGTAGAAAAAAATTGATTAATAGTGTGGCATGCTTTTACAATGGATAAGGCCCAAATATATACCATACGAACCAAACTGACTACTCTGAACAGATCCACCCAAGACAAGACACTCTTTTAGTACTCTTTGATTCTTTAGCACTCTTATTCAAAATCTGCATGTTTTCTTTCATGCACAATGTAGGGTTTTGGTGCATATGCTTCTCCACTTCAAAGTTTCTTCATCATTATTTGCAAAGAATTCATCATCAAAACTTGATTCTTGATTGTAATTTGGCCACATAAATCCTTCGTAGTTGTTTGCAATAATATCATTGATACGTGCTTTCTCATACTGATGTGGAGAAGAATGACTCCTTTGATTACATAAGAATCTGTCTATGGCGGTCAAAGGAGGACATGGCTTATGCATTGAAGGGTTTGTGGTGTTTATTATAGTGTCATATGTGTAAACTACAGCGCCATTACTAATACCATCACTGTCTTCTCCTTTGAATGTAGAATCCATGAGAGTAGAGATTCAAGCTAGCTAAGGATAGAATATTATGATTGAAGTTGAAATTAGAACAATTATTTTTTAAAGGAATAACTTGTGTTAGATTACATGTTTTAAAATTATTGTATTTTTCTTTACATATTAATGTAAATTAAAATTAAATTTTAAAACATATAATTTAGTATGTACAATCAATATATATATATATAATTAAAAATGATTATCTCTCAAATAATGTAAAAAATTTATTCTTTGATCATTATCTTAGTTAATGTAAGTTTTATCTTTTTAATTAAATTTATCCTAAAATAATTTCTATAAATCAACTATTCATCATAATATTTGTGTGTAAAAAAAATTTGTGGGGAAATTAAAAAATCACAGCTTCACCTCTTTTTACTTTTTTTTTCTTTGGGTAGATGAATGAAACAAAAGGAACAAACCCCTAGCTAGAAGATAGGGCTCCGTTGTTCACTTCCTTTTACCTTATAATATAATAACAAAACCGAGTGAAACCATCAAAACAAATTTTTCCATGATATAATAAACAAAGTACAATGACACCAAAACTTGACTGTACTTTCTTCTACTTTTTTGTGTTGTCTTAGAAAATAACGAAAAAGAAATTGAAATTAAAAAAAGAAAGAAAAATAAAGAACAATAATGTAATGGAACTAACAACGCAAAACAATACCATAGTTGTTAAAGGGGGGAACTAGCTCTTGGGATATTCCTAATTTGTATATTTTGATTATGATGGAGAATAATTAGGTGTGAATCGTTCACCTATGCAAATATGGCATTAATGAGAGTAGTTAAGACCAATTTTCTATGAATTTCTAGAGGTGTGAGTAGAAAGCGTTGAGACTTACTTGTTCTTGGGTGATTGAGAGAAAGTGATTCATCAATTGGATGAAAGGATAAAGAGTAAAGCATAGATAGTTTTTAATTTGATAGTAAGAAGCCGTCGGGATAGCTACTTAGCTAGCTATAAAGGTTCATAGGAGAGAGTTATTGCCTATACTATTAGTGAGAGAGGAAGTCATGCGACCGTTATGATGGCTTTTATCTCATTTAATAATTTATTAAAATATGAAATTTTATATATATTCTATTATTTTGAACTATATACTTAAAAGCATAGTTAATGATATCCACATAAATTTGAGCTTATTTTGAATTACTACTCATTATTATATATAATTAATACAATAAAGGTTTTTAATATTCTTTTAAATTATCTCTCTTTAATTTCAATTTTGATTTAAGTCATGATTTTTGTATGATAATTAAGTATACAATCCAAAAAAGGTTAAACTATAAATATGTATAGATTAAAAGTTGTATCTAAAGTAAAAATTGGTTGCATTATTTTGAGAAAAAAACAATTACCAATTGCTAAAGAAAGTAGACTTAGATTTTTTCATTTAAAGTTTTAAACGACTCCGCCATTTAATAGATATTACTGACAAGAATAAATTTAGAAATAGATTATTTTGCCAAACATCTGACTGGATGAAAATATGTATACTCACTATCTATCAATTGTGTTCTGCATATGTATATAGAACTAGTTACTGTCTCTTATATAATCACAACCAACAAGTTTATAGCAGTTAGTATATCAAATAAAGTAAATCTAAATACTATATTTTACTAAGTTGTGTCAAATATGCAATACATTACCTGCAACAGCTGGATACTACGTTTCCTCAACACATTCTATAGTGCATCAAATAGCTTAGAAGAGCCTATTACATTTTTTAGGCGATCAACCGATAAAGCAGCTAGAACAACTATCAGATCTTTATCATCAAATTGTCTCAATATGACATTTTCAATGTCTACGAGACTCTGTTCAACAGGACAGAAATAGGGAGTAGAAAATGGATATAAGCCTTCAAGATTTAAAATGCATTATCAAAATCATTTACTTTAGCAAACCATTCATAAAATTCAGCTCAACTCTAATTCAGCTCAACTCAACGATATTATCCAGCAACAAAATTAAACTCAATATTCAATAGCGTTATCCAGCAACAAAAAACTAAAGCTCAGTGATATGTTCAACAACAATTCAACATACGACAACAAATTCATCTCAAATCATAATTTGCAACAACAAATTCAACTATGATAATTTTTAAATCCCTAGTATTCAGTAAAACAAAATTAGCTAAATCATAATTTCAGCAACAAACTCAACTTTCAACAACAAATTCAAGATTTACTAATGATTTATAGCAATGAAATTGAAAGAGAAATAACAGGGTCAAAGCTGAAACTCACCTGCCCAGAGACCAACTAATGGCGAAGGAGGCGTTGATGGCCGAAGCAAGAAGATGAGCTTACGACGGTGACAAAGCGCGACAAAGCTTGCGACAGTGACAAAGGACGACGAGCTTGAAGCAACGGCGACGAGCTTGAGGCAATAACGACAATGGCGACAATGGCGAGGCGGGCTAGACAGCGGTAGCAATGCAGCTCCTCCCTCTCTCACGTGCGTCTTTCACCCTCGAGCTCAAAAGCTCTCTCGCGTGCGACATGGATGGTGACGGCAGCAGGATGCGGCGGCGGCGAAGCAGCATGATGCAGTGCGGTCTCTTCTCTTCTTCGTTCCCGAGCTATCTCCCTTCTCCCATTTCTTTCTTTCTTTTTTTTTTTTTTTTTTTTTGCTGCTGCTAGGTTGTATTTGGGGAGGGGGCTAGGTTTAGGTGGGTGTGTGTTAAAAAGTGAAATTATAATTAGGGTTAGTATTTTAATTTAGGGATTTTTGGGTTAATTAGGATAGTGTAATTTAAATAAAATTAGGGTTAGAGTTTGGAAATTAGGATTAAAGTTTGGATTAGGATAGTATAAGAATTTAAATAAAATTAGAAGGTAGAATAGTAATTAAAAATTAACAATCATTTATTTAAATTATTTTAAAAATATAATATTTATTTGTCAACTTATTAATTAATTTTAAATTTTAAATAATTTTTTAATTTAAAATTAAAAATATTTTATTTAATTTTTTTATTTATAAAATTAAATTTAAAATTTTAATATTTACATTAAATCATATAAAATTTTTATTAGTTTTCAATTATTAAAATTTTTAAATTTTAAATATATGAAATATCCAAAATTATAAAAAAATATATAAAAACTTTAATTAATTTAAAGTCAAATGATCATAACTTGATTTAGTTACAAAAATATACTTAAATAGTAATTATGGTTAGAGTTAGGATTAGGATAATATAAAAATTTTAATAAAATTAGAAGGTAGAATAGTAATTGAAAATCAATAATGATTTATTTAAATTATTTTAAAATATAATATTTATTTGTCAACTTATTAATTAGTTTTAAGTTTTAAATATTTTTTAATTTAATATTAATAGTATTCTACTTAATTTTTTATTTATAAAATTAAATTTAAAATTTCAATATTTAAAGTAAATTACATAAAATTCTCGTTAGTTTTCAATTATTAAAAATGTTAATTTTAATTATATGAAATATTCAAAATTATGACTATAGACCTTTTTAAGCCACTCACAAAAATTATGATCATAGACTATTTTAGGTCACTCTTTTGTAAAACGGTGGCTATAGAACCTTTTAGGTCACTCTTCAAAACCGTGACCATAAATACTTTTAGGTCATCCTCCAAAACTGTGCCCATAGACTCTTTTAGGTCACCCTCCAAAATCGTGACCATAGACCCCTTTAAGTCACCCCTAAAACCGTGACCATAGACTCTTTTAGGTCATCCTTTTGAAAAATTATGACCATAAATCCTTTTAGGTCACCCCCAAAATCGTGACCATAGATACCTTTAGGTCACTCTCGAAAATCGTAACCATAGACCCTTTTAGGTCACCCCCCAAACCCGTGATCATAGACCCTTTTAGGCCACCCTTTTAAAAAACCGTGACCATAGATCCTTTTAGGCCACCCTCAAAACTGTGACCATAGATACTTTTAGGTCACCTCTCAAAACCGTGACTATAGACTCTTTTAGATCATCTCCAAAACTATGACCATAAACCTTTTTAGGTCACCCTCAAAATCGTGACCATAGACCCTTTTAGGTCACCTTTTTTTAAAATACTGTGACCATAAACCATTTTAAGTCATCCCCAAAACTGTGACCATAGACATGTTTAGGTTACCTCCCAAAACCGTGAGTATAGACCATTTTAGGTCACCTCCAAAACCGTGACCATAGATCCTTTTAGGTCACCCCTCAAAATCGTGACCATAGAACTTTTTAGATCACCCTTTTTTAAAAAATCGTGACCATAGACCATTTTAGGTCACCTCCCAAAACCGTGACTATAGACATGTTTAGGTTATCCCCCAAAATCGTGATCATAGATCCCTCTAAGTCAATCTTTTCTGAAAAACCGTGATTATAGACTTTTTATTTTGTCATCTCTAAAAATCGTGAAGATAAACTCTTTTAGATCGCTCCTTAAAACCATGACCATAGACTAGATTGCTCTTTTTTTTTAAACTGTGACTATAGATATTCTATGGTCACCCTTTTTAAAAAAAACGTGATCATAACTTTTTTTGTCACGGTAAAATATTGTAACCATAAACTCTCTATGATTATAGTTTTTTAACGTGACCAAAAAAATCATGACTATAGACCGAAAATATTTCCGTGTACATATCCTCATGAGTAAGAAGAAGAGCCTTAACCTCTGTCAAGAATAAAGGATTGGACTCAATCATGACAATGGAGATGAACATGGCGTATTCTTTAGTGAGACTATCAGTAATGGCTGAAATATGATCGCCAAGGGATAAAACATGTCTAATAGATGCAGAAGGAATCAAGCATTCAAGTTTTGAAAGAAGCCACTGTTGGGTATATTAGTATGAGAAGATAACAAAATATTATATTTGTGTAGTGGTTTCAAGACACGATTAGATCGCTTTCTTTAGAGAGATATTTGTCCCTATACTTAGTTGCTATAGGGTTGATGACAATACTCTCCCAAGATATAATGAAACCTAAAAATTTCTTAATTAATAATAGTAAGAAATTCTCAACTCTCTTGAACAAAGAAAATTTCTTAATAGTTGATTAAAATGTACACTTAGTACTTGTATTTCTGAAATAATGGACAAGGACTTATTTATACATATTGCACATAGCAATTATGATTAGTTACATATACAAATGGTTGTGTCTTTTCTATTGCCAATAGATACAATATTTTGAACGTACACAATTCTTAAAGAGTTGTGTTCCTTTAGCCAATAGACACAATGTTTTGAACATACACAATCCTTAAAAGATTGTATCCCTTCAACCAAATGGTACTAAACGGTTAGTAACCGTTTATTAATATTAATAATAATATCAATAATATTAATAATACTAATTAATCAAATTTGTAAATACCCTTCAATCCCCCACTATTTACAAAATTTAAATGTCGTACAAGTATATGCATAAAGAATGTGTCACTAAGATTAAACATTTTTTTAGTGTAAATTTTAAAATTCTAACGAAGTAATAGGTGTCTAATCGATTAAACCTATACTCCATATGCTAGTACCAAAAATCACACACATTACTTATACCCTCCAAGTTCAAGAGTTTACAATTTTAAGCACTTATATGGCCTTGTGCTCATCCTGGTTTCATGAATATTTATGAGAATAAAACCTCTAAAATTCTTGATTAGAGCGGCACCACTCTTATATTCATATAGGTGGAATCTTTTGATAGATAATATTATCATTCCATTAAGAGTTTAAACTCACCCTCCCAATTTATTATAAATAGCACTAAATCCTATACCTTAGTGCTCCAATTGCTAAATAACTTGTTATTACCCATTAAACCTTGAAACTAGTGGTCTACTAGAATAAGGTTAGGTTCCCATCATTTAGCAAAAATAGGTTTTAATCCCATTTTAACAGTAATTTCTTTGATTTTCTTGAGATCTTACATAAGTGATGGTAATTACACCATCTTCTATTAGTTGCCTCACAAATTCATGTCTCAAACTTATATGTCTAGGCTTTCCATTATAAACCTTATTATATGCTCGAGACATGGTTGATTCACTATCACAGAAGATTGAAATGGTTGTCGTCTACTGTGGCCACAGCTTTATATCATATAACAAATTTCTTAACCATTCCGCTTCTTTACCCGCGGCTGATAAAGCTATAAACTCAGCCTCCATAGTAGAATGTGTAATACATGTTTATTTCTTTGAGGCCCAACTTATTGCTCCACCACCTATGGTGAAAATCTATCCTGAAGTGGATTTGTTGTCACTAAGATTTGTAATCCAACTTGCGTCGGAATAACCTTCTAAAACTGTGGGATAATCACTATAATATAATCCCAAGTTTATGGTTTTCTTGAGATAACCAAGAACTCTTGTTATAGCTTTCCAATGTTGATTGCTAGGCTTTTCTGTAAACCTTGATAATTTGCATACAGCAAGTGCTATATTAGGTCTAGTACAATATATTGCATACATTAAACTTCCCATAGCACTAGCATATTCTAATTGTGCTACAGGTCTTCCCATGTTTCCTTCTAATTTAAGATTAGGATCATACGGCGTATTTGATTCTTTAATTGTGAGATGATCAAACTTTTCCAATACCTTTTTGATATAATGAGATTGACTTAAAGTAAAGCCAACTTCATTCTTATGCACCTTTATGCCTAATATTGTATCAACTTCATTCAAATCCTTCATCTTGAATTTAGAAGTTAGATACTCCTTCGTTATACGAATTCCTTCTAAATTTGTTCCGATGATTAACATATCATCAACATATAAACAAATGATTACTCAATAATCTTTAGTAAATTTTGAGTAAATACATTTATCCGCACTATTATGTGAGAAGCCATTTGATAACACCACTGAATCAAACTTCTCATGCCATTGTTTAGGCACTTGTTTTATCCCATACAAAGACTTAATTAATTTGCAAACTTTCTTTTCATTTTCGGGTAGCACATACCCTTCCGGTTGCTCCATATAAATTTCTTCATTAAGATCTCTATTTAGAAAAGCCGTTTTAACATCCGTTTGATGTATATGAAGCTTATGTATGGATGCTAATTCTATAAGAGCCCTAATAGAAGTCATTCTTGCCACAGGTGCGTAGGTATCAAAATAGTCTAAACATTCTTATTGTCTAAACCCCTTGGCCACTAACATTGCTTTAAAGGTTTGTAATGAACCATCAGTATTATACTTTCTTCTAAATACCCACTTACATCCTATAGGCTTTGATCCTGGAGGAAAATCAACCAAGACCGAAGTATTGTTAGATAATATTGAGTCTATTTCATCATTTATTGTTTTTTTCCAAAAAGCAGAATCCCTTGAAGCCATAGTCTCTTTGAATGTTTGAGGATCACCCTCTATGTTCATAACAATAGAAATATTGTTTGTTACAGAATTTCTAATTCCTTCTACCAAAAAGGTGATAGCCTGAGAAGAAATAAAATCTGGACCCAAGTTCTTTTCTTTTCTTACTCTCAAGCTCTTCCTTGGTTCAATCAACTTTTTGTCGCTTAGAAGTTTATTATTTTAATTATTTATTTCTTGTGAAATATTAGTATCATTTTGGGGATACTCTGAATTAGAAGTTGAATTATTGATAAATTTATTTTCAATAAATTCTACTTCTCTTGATTCAACAACTATATTAAATACTAAGTCTAATATTCTATATACTTTAGAATTTTGAGCATATCCTATAAAAGTGCCTTTTATGGCTCTTGGCCCCAATTTAGTTCTCTTTTGATCAGGAACTCGATAAAAGGCTAAACACCCCCACACTTTAAGATAATTTAAATTAGGTTTTCTTCCTTTTCAAATTTCATAAGGAGAAACCTTTCTATGTCTTGATGATATCATATTATGAATATGACATGATGTCAATAATGCTTCACCCCACAAATTGTAAGGCAATTTTGCATTTAGTAACATTGAATTAACCATATCCACCAAGGTACATGATGAGCGAATAATTTATACGCTTTTTGGCATTGTTTTTAGGTAGTTTTTAGTAGGATCTAGCTACTTTTAGGGATGTTTTTATTAATTTTTATGTTAAATTCACATTTCTGGACTTTTATTACTTTCATAAGGAGAAACCTTGTCTGTGGTATTTCAAGTAGGATTCAGGGATTGAATGACTGTGACGAGCTTCAAACTCGCGATTGTTGGGCGTGATGACAAACGCAAAAGAATCAAGGGATTCTATTCCAACATGATCGAGAACCGACAGATGATTAGCTGTGCCGTGACAGAGCATTTGGACCTTTTTCACTGAGAGGATGGGATGTAGCCATTGATAACGGTGATGCCCTACATACAGCTTGCCATGGAAAGGAATAAGAATGATTGAAGGAAAGCAATAGGAAAGCAGAGATCCAACAGGGACAAGCATCTCCATACACTTATCTGAAATTCCCACCATTGAATTACATGAGTAACTCTATCTTTATTTTCTGCTTTATTTATTATTCGAAATCTCCATAACATTTACTATCCGCCTAATTAAGATTTACAAGATGACCATAGCTTGCTTCATACCAACAATCTCCGTGGGATCGACCCTTACTCACGTAAGGTATTACTTGGACGACCCAGTGCACTTGCTGGTTAGTTGTGCGGAGTTGTGACTAAGTGTGATTCACGTTTGAGAGCGCTACCAAGTTTTTGGCGCCGTTGCCGGGGATTGTTCGAGTTTGGACAACTGACGGTTCATCTTGTTGCTCAAATTAGGTAATTTTCTTTTTTTATTTTCTTTTCAAAAAGTTTTCAAAAATATTTTTCAAAATTCTCCCTCTATTTTCGAAAAATTCTTCAGAGTTTTTAAGAATGAATTCTAGAGTTTCAAAATGGTATGCTGAAGCTTGGCTGGCCATCAAGCTTTAGACTAACCTGGTATGATTCCTGGAATTTTGATTGAGGACTTTGAATTCATTACTTCCTTTTTCCTATATGTTTTCAAAAAAAATAAAATAAAATCCAAACAAATAATAAAATTATAAAAATAAAAAATATTTTTATGTTTTTTGTTTGAGTCTTGTGTCATGTTTTAAGTTTGGTGTCAATTGCATATTCATTTTGTTCTTGCAATTTTCGAAAATTCATGCATTCATTGTGTTCTTCATGATCTTCAATTGTTCTTGGTAAGTCTTCTTGTTTGATCTTGATGTTTTCTTGTTTTGTGTCTTTTATTGTTTTTCATGTGCATCTTTGCAATCATATTGTCTAAGCATTAAAGATTTCTAAGTTTGGTGTCTTGCATGTTTTCTTTGCATCAAAAATTTTTCAAAAATATGTTCCTGATGTTCATCATGATCTTCAAAGTGTTCTTGGTGTTCATCTTGACATTCATAGTGTTCTTGCATACATCATTGGTTTTGATCCAAAATTTTCATGTTTTGGGTCATATTGTGTTTTTTTCTCTCATCATTAAAAATTCAAAAATAAAAAAATATCTTTTCCTTTTTTCTCTCAAAATTTCAAAAATTTGGGTTGACTTAGTCAAAAAAATTTTAAAATTAGTTAGTTCTTATAAGTCAAGTCAAATTTTCAAATTTTAAAAATCTTATCTTTTTAAAAACTTTTTCAAAATTCAAATCTTTTTTCATTTTTCTTTCATGATTTTCGAAAATTTTAAAAATTATTTTCAAAATCTTTTCTTAATTTTATTTCAAAATTTTTGAAACTTAACTAACAAGTAATGTGATTAGTTCAAAAATTTGAAGTTTGTTACTTTCTTGTTAAGAAAGGTTCAATCTTTAAATTCTAGAATCTTATCTTTTAGTTTCTTGTTAGTTAAGTAATTAATTTTAATTTTAAAAATTAAATCTTTTCTAACCATATCTTTTTAATCATATCTTTTCATTTTATCTTTTATATCATATCTTTTTTCAAAATTTTATCTTTTTTCAAAAATTTGATTTTAAAATATCTTTTCTAACTTCTTATCTTCTTATCTTCTTATCTTTTCAAATTTGATTTTCAAATCTTTTTCAACTAACTATTTGACTTTTTGTTTATTTTTTATCTTTTTCAAAACCACCTAACAACTTTTCTTTCTCTAATTTTCGAAAATACCTCCCTCTTTTTCAAAAATTCTCTTTTTAATTAATAAATTGTTTTAAATTTTAATTTTAATTTTATTTCTTATCTTAATTTTTGAAAATCATTAACTCCTTTTCAAAATTATTTTCGAAAACTTCTGTCTCTCATCTTATTCTATTTATTTATTCATTCACTAACACTTCTCTTCATCTCAAATCACTGCCCCTATCCTCACCTTTGTGTTTGGATTCTCCTTTCTTTATTCTCTTTCTTCTTCTACTAACAATAAGGAACCTCTTTACTGTGACATAGAGGATTCCTCTTCTTTTTCTATTCTCTTCTCTTTCATATGAGCAGGAACAAGGAAAAAGGCATTCTTGTTGAAGCTGATCCAGAACCTGAAAGGACTCTGAAGAGGAAACTAAGAGAAGCTAAATTACAACAATCCAGAGACAACCTTGCTGAAATTTTCGAACAAGAAAAGGAGATGGCAACCGAACCCAACAACAATAATGCAAGAAGGATGCTTGGTGATTATACTGCACCTACTTCCAAGTTTGATGAAAGAAGCATCTCAATTCCTACCATTGGAGCAAACAATTTTGAGCTGAAACCTCAATTAGTTGCTCTAATGCAACAGAACTGCAAGTTTCATGGACTTCCATCAGAAGATCCCTACCAGTTCTTAACTGAGTTCTTGCAAATCTGTGAGACTGTTAAGACTAATGGAGTAGATTCTGAAGTCTACAGGCTCATGCTTTTTTCTTTTGCTGTAAGAGACAGAGCTAGAGCATGGTTGGACTCTCAACCTAAAGATAGCCTGGACTCCTGGGATAAGCTGGTCACGGCCTTCTTGGCTAAATTCTTTCCTCCTCAAAAGCTGAGCAAGCTTAGAGTGGATGTTCAGACCTTCAAACAAAAAGATGGTGAATCCCTTTATGAAGCTTGGGAGAGATACAAGCAGATGACCAAAAGATGTCCTTCTGACATGTTTTCAAAATAGACCATGATAGATATATTCTATTATGGTCTATCTGAGTTCTCTAAGATGTCACTGGACCATTCTGCAGGTGGATCCATTCACCTAAGAAAAATACCTGCAGAGGCTCAAGAACTTATTGACATGGTTGCAAATAACCAGTTCATGTACACTTCTGAGAGGAATTCCATGAATAATGGGACGCCTCAAAGAAAGGGAGTTCTTGAAATTGATGCTCTGAATGCCATTTTGGCTCAGAACAAAATGTTGACTCAGCAAGTTAACATGATTTCTCAAAGTCTGAATGAATGGCAAAATGAATCCAATAGTACTAAAGAGGCATCTTCTGAAGAAGAAGCTTATGATCCTGAGAACCCTGCAATAGCAGAGGTAAATTATATGGGTGAACCTTATGGAAACACTTATAATTCATCATGGAAAAATCATCCAAATTTCTCATGGAAGGATCAACAAAAGCCTCAACAAGGCTTTAATAATGGTGGAAGAAATAGGCTCAGCAATATCAAGCCTTATCCATCATCTTCTCAGCAACAAGCAGAGAATTATGAACAGAGTACCTCTAACTTAGCAAATTTAGTCTCTGATCTGTCTAAGGCCACTTTAAGTTTCATGAGTGAAACAAGGTCCTCCATCAGAAATCTGGAGGCACAAGTTGGCCAGCTGAGTAAGAAAATCACTGAAACTCCTCCTAGTACTCTCCTAAGCAATTCTGAAGAGAATCCAAAAAGAGAGTGCAAGGCCATTGATATAATCAACATGGCCGAACCTAGAGAGGAAGGAGAGGACATGAATCCCAATGAGGAACACCTCATGGGACGTCTCTCAAGCAAGAAGAAGTTCCCTATTGAGGACACAAGGGAATCTGAGGCTCATATAGAGACCATAGAGATCCCATTAAACCTCCTTCTGTCATTCATGAGCTCTGAAGACTATTCTTCCTCTGAAGAGGATGAAGATGTAACTGGAGAGCAAGTTGCTCAATATCTAGGAGCTATCATGAAGCTGAATGCCAAGTTAGTTGGTAATGAGACTTGGAAAGGTGAACCTCCCTTGCTCATCAGTGAACTAGATACATGGGTTCAGCAAACCTTACCTCAAAAGAGACAAGATCCTGGCAAATTCTTAATACCCTGTACCATAGGCACCATGATCTTTGAAAAAGCTCTGTGTGACCTGGGGTCAGGTATAAATCTTATGCCACTCTCTGTAATGGAGAAGCTGGGGATCATTGAAGTACAGTGGTGCACGAAATTGTGATCACTACTTTTTCACAACTCAAATAATCCCTAGTAATGGCCCCAAAAATTTGGTGCTCAATACCATGGCATAAACACAACTTCGCACAACTAACCAGCAAGTGCACTGGGTCGTCCAAGTAATAAACCTTACACGAGTAAGGGTCGATCCCACGGAGATTGTTGGTATGAAACAAGCTATGGTCACCTTGTAAATCTTAGTCAGGCAGACTCAAATGGTTATAGGTGAAATATGAATAAAACATAAAGATAAGGATAGAGATACTTATGTATATCATTGGTGAGGGCTTCAGATAAGCGTATGAAGATGCTTTGTCCCTTCCGTCTCTCTGCTTTCCTACTGTCTTCTTCCAATCCTTCTTACTCCTTTCCATGGCAAGCTTATGCAAGGGTTTCACCGTTGTCAGTGGCTACCTCCCATCCTCTCAATGGAAATGTTCAACGCACCCTGTCACGGCACGGCTATCCATTTGTCGATTCTCAATCAGGCCGGAATAGAATCCAGTGATTCTTTTGCGTCTGTCACTAACGCCTCGCCTTCAGGAGTTTGAAGCACGTCACAGTCATTCAATCATTGAATCCTACTCAGAATACCACAAACAAGGTTAGACCTTCCGGATTCTCTTGAATGCTGCCATCAGTTCTAGCCTATACCACGAAGACTCTGATCTCACGGAATGGCTGGCTCAGTTGTCAGGCGAGCGCTCGGTTGTCAGGCGATCAACCATGCATCGTGTATCAGGAATCCAAGAGATATTCACCCAATCTAAGGTAGAACGGAGGTGGTTGTCAGTCACACGTTCATAGGTGAGAATGATGATGAGTGTCACAGATCATCACATTCATCAAATTGAAGAACAAGTGATATCTTGGAACAAGAACAAGCGGAATTGAATAGAAGAACAATAGTAATTGCATTAATACTCGAGGTACAGCAGAGCTCCACACCTTAATCTATGGTGTGTAGAAACTCCACCATTGAAAATACATAAGAACAAGGTCTAGGCATGGCCGTGAGGCCAGCCTCCCAATGATCTAAGAACTAGATGTCCAAAGATGATCTAGAGATCTAAAGTGATCAAAAGATTTAAATACAATAGCAAAAGGTCCTATTTATAGGGAACTAGTAGCTTAAGAATTACAAAGATGAGTAAATGACATAAAAATCCACTTCCGGGCCCACTTGGTGTGTGCTTGGGTTGAGCAATGAAGCATTTTCGTGTAGAGACTCTTCTTGGAGTTAAACGCCAGCTTTTATGCCAGTTTGGGCGTTTAACTCTCACTTAGGTGCCAGTTTCGGCGTTTAACGCTGGGAATTCTGAAGGTGACTTTGAACGCCGGTTTGGGTCATCAAATCTTGGGCAAAGTATGGACTATCATATATTGCTGGAAAGCCCAGGATGTCTACTTTCCAACGCCGTTGAGAGCGCGCCAATTGGGTTTCTGTAGCTCCAGAAAATCCACTTCGAGTGCAGGGAGGTCAGAATCCAACAGCATCTGCCGTCCTTTTCAGTCTCTGAATCAGATTTTTGCTCAGGTCCCTCAATTTCAGCCAGAAAATACCTGAAATCACAGAAAAACACACAAACTCATAGTAAAGTCCAGAAAAGTGAATTTTAATTAAAAACTAATAAAAATATACTAAAAACTAACCAAATCATACTAAAAACATACTAAAAACCATGCCAAAAAGCGTACAAATTATCCGCTCATCACAACACCAAACTTAAATTGTTGCTTGTCCTCAAGCAACTGAAAATCAAATAAGATAAAAAGAAGAGAATATACTATAGACTCCAAATTATCAATGAAACTTAGCTCCAAATTAGATGAGCGGGACTAGTAGCTTTTTGCCTCCGAACAGTTTTGGCATCTCACTTTATCCTTTGAAATTCAGAATGATTGGCTTCTTTAGGAACTCAGAGTCCAGATAGTGTTATTGATTCTCCTAGTTAAGTATGATGATTCTTGAACACAGCTACTTTATGAGTCTTAGCCGTGGCCCAAAGCACTCTGTCTTCCAGTATTACCACCGGATACATACATGCCACAGACACATAATTGGGTGAACCTTTTTAAATTGTGACTCAGCTTTGCTAGAGTCCCCAATTAGAGGTGTCCAGGGTTCTTAAGCACACTCTTTTTGCCTTGGATCACAACTTTATTTCTTTCTTTTTCTTTTCTTTTTCTTTCTCCCCCTTTTTTTTTCTTTTTTTTTTTGTATTCACTGCTTTTTCTTGCTTCAAGAATCATTTTTATGATTTTTCAGATCCTCAGTAACATGTCTCCTTTTTCATCATTCTTTCAAGAGCCAACATTCATGAACCACAAATTCAAAAGACATATGCACTGTTCAAGCATACATTCAGAAAACAAAAAGTATTGCCACCACATCAAACTAATTAAGCTAGTTTTAAAGATGAATTCGAAATCCTGTACTTCTTGTTCTTTTGTGATTAAAAACAGTTTTCATTTAAGAAAGGTGATGGATTCATAGGACATTCATAACTTTAAGGCATAGACACTAAGACACTAATGATCATAAGACACAAACATGGACAAACATAAGCATAAAAATTCGAAAAACAAGAAAATAAAGAACAAGGAGATTAAAGAACGGGTCCACCTCAGTGATGGCGGCTTGTTCTTCCTCTTGAAGGTCTTATGGAGTGCTTGAGCTCCTCAATGTCTCTTCCTTGTCTTTGTTGCTCATCTCTCATGATTCTTTGATCTTCTCTAATTTCATGGAGGAGGATGGAATGTTCTTGGTGCTCCACCCTTAGTTGTCCCATGTTGGAACTTAATTCTCCTAGGGAGGTGTTCAGTTGCTCCCAATAGTCTTGTGGAGGAAAGTGCATCCCTTGAGGCATCTCAGGGATCTCATGATGAGAGGGGTCTCTTGTTTTCTCCATCCTTTTCTTAGTGATGGGCTTATCCTCATCAATGAGGATGTCTCCTTCTATGTCCACTCCAACTGAATAACAGAGGTGACAAATAAGATGAGGAAAGGCTAACCTTGCCAAGGTAGAGGACTTGTCCGCCACCTTATAGAGTTCTTGGGCTATAACCTCATGAACTTCCACTTCTTCTCCAGTCATGATGCTATGGATCATGATGGCTCGGTCTAGAGTAACTTCGGACCGGTTGCTAGTGGGAATGATTGAGCGTTGGATAAACTCCAACCATCCTCTAGCCACGGGCTTGAGGTCATGCCTTCTCAATTGAACTGGCTTCCCTCTTGAATCTCTCTTCCATTGGGCGCCCTCTTCACAAATGTCAGTGAGGACTTGGTCCAACCTTTGATCAAAGTTGACCCTTCTTGTGTAAGGATGTTCATCTCCTTGCATCATGGGCAAGTTGAATGCCAACCTCACATTTTCCGGACTAAAATCTAAGTATTTCTCCCGAACCATTGTAAGCCAGTTCTTTGGGTTCGGGTTCACACTTTGATCATGGCTCTTGGTGATCCATGCATTGGCATAGAACTCTTGAACCATTAAGATTCCGACTTGTTGAATGGGGTTGGTGAGAACTTCCCAACCTCTTCTTCGAATCTCATGTCGGATCTCCGGATATTCACTCTTTTTGAGTTTGAAAGGGACCTCGGGGATCACCTTCTTCAAGGCCACTACTTCATAGAAGTGGTCTTGATGCACCCTTGAGATGAATCTCTCCATCTCCCATGACTCGGAGGTGGAAGCTTTTGCCTTCCCTTTCCTCTTTCTAGAGGTTTCTCCGGCCTTGGATGCCATAATTGGTTATGGAAAAATGAAAAGCAATGCTTTTACCACACCAAACTTAAAAGGTTTGCTCGTCCTCGAGCAAAAGAAGAAAGGATAGAGGAGAAGAAGAAGAAAATGGAGGAGATGGAGATGGCTTTGTGTTTCGGCCAAAGGGGAAAGAAGTAGTGTTTAGGGTGTGGGAAAAAGAAGGAGTGAAGATGGGTTTATATAGGGGTGAGGGGAGGGGTAGGGTTCGGCCATTATGGGTGGGTTTGGGAGGAAAAGTGGTTTGAATTTGAATGGTGAGGTAGGTGGGGTTTTATGAAGGATGGATGTGAGTGGTGAAGAGAAAGATGGGATTGGATAGGTGAAGGGTTTTTGGGGAAGAGGTATTGAGGTAATTGGTGAATGGGTGAAGAAGAAAGAGGGTGGTGGGGTTGGTGGGGATCCTGTGGGGTCCACAAATCCTGAGGTGTCAAGGAAAAGTCATCCCTGCACCAAATGGCATGCAAAAATGCATTTTGAGCCAATTCTGGCGTTAAACGCCGGGCTGGTGCCCATTTCTGGCGTTTAACGCCAGGTTCTTGCCCTTTCCTGGCGTTTAACGCCAGTCTGGTGCCCCTTTCTGGCGTTAAACACCCAGAATGGTGCCAGACTGGGCGTTAAACGCCCATCTGCTAGCCTTACTGGCGTTTAAACGCCAGTAGGTTCTTCCTCCAGGGTGTGCTATTTTTCTTCCTGTTTTTCATTCTGTTTTTGCTTTTTCAATTGATTTTGTGACTTCTCATGATCATTAACCTACAGAAAACATAAAATAACAAAAGAAAATAGATAAGATATAACATTGGGTTGCCTCCCAACAAGCGCTTCTTTAATGTCAGTAGCTTGACAGAGGGCTCTCATGGAGCCTCACAGATATTCAGAGCAATGTTGGAACCTCCCAACACCAAACTTAGAGTTTGAATGTGGGGGTTCAACACCAAACTTAGAGTTTGGTTGTGGCCTCCCAACACCAAACTTAGAGTTTGACTGTGGGGGCTCTGTTTGACTCTGCTTTGAGAGAAGCTCTTCATGCTTCCTCTCCATGGTGACAGAGGGGTATCCTTGAGCCTTAAACACAAGGGGTTCTTCATTCACTTGAATGATCAGTTCACCTCTATCAACATCAATCACAGCCTTTGCTGTGGCTAGGAAGGGTCTGCCAAGGATGATGGATTCATCCATGCACTTCCCAGTCTCTAGGACTATGAAATCAGCAGGGATGTAATGGTCTTCAACTTTTACCAGAACATTCTCTACAAGTCCATAGGCTTGTTTCTTTGAATTGTCTGCCATCTCTAGTGAGATTCTTGCAGCTTATACCTCAGAGATCCCTAGCTTCTCCATTACAGAGAGAGGCATGAGGTTTACACTTGACCCTAGGTCACACAAGGCCTTCTTGAAGGTCATGGTGCCTATGGCGCAAGGTATTGAGAACTTTCCAGGATCTTGTCTCTTTTGAGGTAATTTCTGCCTAGACAAGTCATCCAGTTCTTTGGTGAGCAAAGGAGGTTTGTTCTCCCAAGTCTCATTTCCAAATAACTTGTCATTTAGCTTCATGATTGCTCCAAGGTATTTAGCAACTTGCTCTTCAGTGACATACTCATCCTCTTCAGAGGAAGAATACTCATCAGAGCTCATGAATGGCAGAAGTAAATTCATTGGAATCTCTATGGTCTCATTTTGAGCCTCAGATTCCCATGGTTCCTCATTAGGGAACTCATTGGAGGTCAGTGCACGTCCATTGAGGTCTCCCTCAGTGGCGTTCGCTGCTTCTTCCTCCTCTCCAAATTCGGCCATGTTGATGGCCTTGCACTCTCCTTTTGGATTTTCTTCTGTATTGCTTGGAAGAGTACTAGGAGGGAGTTCAGTAACTTTCTTACTCAGCTGTCCCACTTGTGCCTCCAAGTTTCTAATGGAGGACCTTGTTTCAGTCATGAAACTTTGAGTGGTTTTGATTAGATCAGAGACCATGGTTGCTAAGTCAGAGTGGTTCTGCTTAGAATTCTCTGTCTGTTGCTGAGAAGATGATGGGAAAGGTTTGCCATTGCTAAACCTGTTTCTTCCACCATTATTGTTGTTGAAACCTTGTTGAGGTCTCTGTTGATCCTTCCATGAGAAATTTGGATGATTTCTCCATGAAGAATTATAGGTGTTTCCATAGGGTTCTCCCATGTAATTCACCTCTTCCATTGAAGGGTTCTCAGGATCATAAGCTTCTTCTTCAGATGAAGCATCCTTAGTACTGACTGGTGCATTTTGCATTCCAGACAGACTTTGAGAAATCAAATTGACTTGTTGAGTCAATATCTTGTTCTGAGCCAATATGGCATTCAAAGTATCAATCTCAAGAACTCCTTTCTTCTGATTTGTCCCATTGTTCACAAGATTCCTTTCAGAAGCGTACATGAATTGGTTATTTGCAACCATTTCAATTAGTTCCTGAGCTTCTGCAGGCGTCTTCTTCAGATGAAGAGATCCTCCAGCAGAGCTATCCAAAGACATCTTGGACAGTTCAGACAGACCATCATAGAAAATACCTATGATGCTCCATTCAGAAAGCATGTCAGAGGGACACTTTCTGATTAATTGTTTGTATCTTTCCCAAGCTTCATAGAGGGATTCTCCATCCTTCTATCTGAAGGTTTGGACTTCCACTCTAAGCTTACTCAATTTTTGAGGTGGAAAGAACTTTGCCAAGAAGGCATTGACTAGCTTTTCCCAAGAGTTCAGGCTTTCTTTAGGTTGTGAGTCCAACCATATTCTAGCTCTGTCTCTTACAGCAAAAGGGAATAGCATAAGTCTGTAGACCTCAGGGTCAACCCCATTAGTCTTGACAGTGTCACAGATTTGCAAGAATTCAGCTAAAAACTGATGAGGATCTTCCAATGGAAGTCCATGGAACTTGCAATTCTGTTGCATTAGAGAAACTAATTGAGGCTTAAGCTCAAAGTTGTTTGCTCCAATGGCAGGGATAGAGATGCTTCTCCCATAGAAGTCGGGAGTAGGTGCAGTAAAGTCACCCAGCACCTTCCTTGCATTGTTGGCATTGTTGTTGTTCTCGGCTGCCATGGGTTCTTCTTCTTTGAAGATTTCTGTTAGGTCCTCTACAGAGAGTTGTGCCTTAGCTTCTCTTAGCTTTCGCTTCAAGGTCCTTTCAGGTTCAGGGTCAGCTTCAACAAGAATGCCTTTGTCTTTGTTCCTGCTCATATGAAAGAGAAGAGAACAAGAAAAGATGGAATCCTCTATGTCACAGTATAGAGATTCCTTGAGGTGTCAGAGGAAAAGAAAAATAGAAGGAAGAAGTATAGAATTCGAACTTATCAAGAGAGATGGAGTTCGAATTGTGCATTAAGGAATAGTGTTAGTCCATAAATAGAAGGATGTGAGAAGAGGGGAAGAGATTTCTCGAAAATTAATTTAAAAAGATTTTAAAAACATTTTGAAAAACTTTAATTTGATTTTCGAAAATCAAGAGTGGGAAAGAGATCAAGTAATTTTTGAAAAAGATTTTGAAATTAGAAATCAAAAAGATATAATTAAAAACTGTTTTGAAAAAGATGTGATTAAAAAGATATGATTGAAAAGTTATGGTTTTAAAAAGATATGATTGAAAAGATATGATTTGAAAACAAATTTAAAAAAAAAAGATTTGATTTTTTAAAAATTAATGACTTGCCTAACAAGAAAAGATATGATTCAAACATTAAACCTTTCTCAACAGAAAAGGCAACATACTTGAAATGTTCAATCAAATCTTTAATTGATAGCAAGTATCTTTGAAAAAGGAAAGAAATTGATTTTGAAAGCATTTGATTGAAAAGATTTGATTTGAAAAAGATTTGATTTTGAAAAACTTTGAAAACTTGAAAAAAATTTGTTTTGAAAACAAAATCTTCCCTCTTGTGCCATCCTGGCGTTAAACGCCCAGAATGGTGCACATTCTGGCGTTTAACGCCCAATGCACTACCCTTTTGGGCGTTAAACGCCCAACCAGGCACCCTGGCTGGCGTTTAAACGCCAGTCTGTCCTTCTTCACTGGGCGTTTTGAGCGCCCAGCTTTTTCTGTGTAATTCCTCTGCTGTATGTTCTGAATCTTCAATTCTCTGTATTATTGACTTGAAAAGACACAAATTAAAAATATTTTTGGATTTTTTTAATAATGAGGAATAATCAAAATGCAACTAAAATCAAATAACAATGCATGCAAGACACCAAACTTAGCAGTTTGTATACTACTGACACTAACAAAATGAGAACAACAAAACACACAAGTCAAGAGAATTTAAAGATCAGAGCATGGAAATCATCAAGAACAACTTGAAGATTAATGAAGACACATGAATGAATGCAAGAAGAACAGAAACATGCAATTCACACCAAACTTAACATGAGACACTAGACTCAACAAGAAACATGAGAATATTTTGGTTTTTATGATTTTGTAAAAATTTTTTTTGGATTTTTCGAAAATTAAGTGAAAAGGAAAATAAAGGTATCAAAATTCTTAATGAGAATTCCAGGAATCATGCAATGTTAGTCTAAAGCTACAGTCTAAAGGAATTAGACATGGCTAGCCAAGTTTCAGCAGGACATTGCATTCAAGAGCTAAATTGATGAGAATCAATCAGCTTTGGTGATGATAAGAACATCACCTTGAAACACTAGAATTCATTCTTAAGAACTCTGAAGATAAATACCTAATCTAAGCAACAAGATGAACCGTCAGTTGTCCAAACTCAACAATCCCCGGCAACGGCGCCAAAAACTTGGTGCACGAAATTGTGATCACTACTTTTTCACAACTCAAATAATCCCTAGTAATGGCCCCAAAAATTTGGTGCTCAATACCATGGCATAAACACAACTTCGCACAACTAACCAGCAAGTGCACTGGGTCGTCCAAGTAATAAACCTTACGCGAGTAAGGGTCGATCCCACGGAGATTGTTGGTATGAAGCAAGCTATGGTCACCTTGTAAATCTTAGTCAGACAGACTCAAATGGTTATAGGTGAAATATGAATAAAACATAAAGATAAGGATAGAGATACTTATGTATATCATTGGTGAGGGCTTCAGATAAGCGTATGAAGATGCTTTGTCCCTTCCGTCTCTCTGCTTTCCTACTGTCTTCTTCCAATCCTTCTTACTCCTTTCCATGGCAAGCTTATGCAAGGGTTTCACCGTTGTCAGTGGCTACCTCCCATCCTCTCAGTGGAAATGTTCAACGCACCCTGTCACGGCACGGCTATCCATCTGTCGGTTCTCAATCAGGCCGGAATAGAATCCAGTGATTCTTTTGCGTCTGTCACTAATGCCCCGCCTTCAGGAGTTTGAAGCACGTCACAGTCATTCAATCATTGAATCCTACTCAGAATACCACAGACAAGGTTAGACCTTCCGGATTCTCTTGAATGCTGCCATCAGTTCTAGCCTATACCACGAAGACTCTGATCTCACGAAATGGCTGGCTCAGTTGTCAGGCGAGCGCTCGGTTGTCAAGCGATCAACCATGCATCGTGTATCAGGAATCCAAGAGATATTCACCCAATCTAAGGTAGAACGGAGGTGGTTGTCAGTCACACGTTCATAGGTGAGAATGATGATGAGTGTCACAGATCATCACATTCATCAAATTGAAGAACAAGTGATATCTTGGAACAAGAACAAGCGGAATTGAATAGAAGAACAATAGTAATTGCATTAATACTCGAGGTACAGCAGAGCTCCACACCTTAATCTATGGTGTGTAGAAACTCCACCGTTGAAAATACATAAGAACAAGGTCTAGGCATGGCCGTGAGGCCAGCCTCCCAATGATCTAAGAACTAGATGTCCAAAGATGATCTAGAGATCTAAAGTGATCAAAAGATTTAAATACAATAGCAAAAGGTCCTATTTATAGGGAACTAGTAGCTTAAGAATTACAAAGATGAGTAAATGACATAAAAATCCACTTCCGGGCCCACTTGGTGTGTGCTTGGGCTGAGCAATGAAGCATTTTCATGTAGAGACTCTTCTTGGAGTTAAACGCCAGCTTTTATGCCAGTTTGGGCGTTTAACTCCCACTTAGGTGCCAGTTCCGGCGTTTAACGCTGGGAATTCTGAAGGTGACTTTGAACGCAGGTTTGGGCCATCAAATCTTAGGCAAAGTATGGACTATCATATATTGCTGGAAAGCCCAGGATGTCTACTTTCCAACGCCGTTGAGAGCTTGCCAATTGGGCTTCTGTAGCTCCAGAAAATCCACTTCGAGTGCAGGGAGGTCAGAATCCAACAGCATCTGCAGTCCTTTTCAGTCTCTGAATCAGATTTTTGCTCAGGTCCCTCAATTTCAGCCAGAAAATACCTGAAATCACAAAAAAACACACAAACTCATAGTAAAGTCCAGAAAAGTGAATTTTAATTAAAAACTAATAAAAATATACTAAAAACTAACCAAATCATACTAAAAACCATGCCAAAAAGCGTACAAATTATCCGCTCATCATACAGCCTGCCATACTCTCATTGTAAATGGCAGACAAATCAGTAAGACAAGCTTATGGATTGGTAGAGGACGTGTTGATAAAGGTTGAAGGCCTTTACATCCCTGCTGATTTCATAATCTTAGACACTAGGAAGGAGGAGGATGAATGCATCATCCTTGGAAGACCTTTCCTAGCCACAGCAGGAGCTGTGATAGATATTAACAGAGGAGAATTAGTCCTTCAATTGAATGGGGACTACCTTGTGTTTAAAGCTCAAGGATCTTCTTCTTTAACAATGGAGAGGAAGCATGAAAAACTTCTCTCAGTACAGAGTCAAACAAAGCCCCCACAATCAAACTCTAAGTTTGGTGTTGAGAGGCCTTAGCCAAACTCTAAGTTTGGTGTTGAATCCCCACATTCAAACTCTAAGTTTGGTGTTGGGAGTCTACAACATTGACCTGATCACCTTTGAGGCTCCATGAGAGCCCACTGTCAAACTATTGACATTAAAAAAGTGCTTATTGGGAGGCAACCCAATTTTTATTTATCTAATTTTATTTTTCTTTTTATTGTTCTTTTATGTTTTATTAGGTTCATGATCATGTGGAGTCACGAAAAAAATACTAAATCAAAATAAGCAGAAGAAAAATCACACCCTGAAGGAAAGACTTACTGGCGTTTAAACGCCAGTAAGGAGCATCTGGCTAGCGTTCAACGCTAGAACAGAGCATGGATCTGGCGCTGAACACCAAAAACATGCAGCAATCTGGCGTTTAAATGCCATGATTCCACACTGAGGAAAGCTGGCGTTCAACGCCAGAAACATGCTGCAGATGGGCGTTGAACGCCCAGAACAAGCTTAGAGCTGGCGTTTAACGCCAGAAACAAGCACCAATCTGGCGTTAAATGCCAGGATTGCATGCAGAGGGCGTTTTACACGCCTCATTAGTGCAGGGATGTAAATCCTTGACACCTTAGGATCTGTGGACCCCACAGGATCCCCACCTACCTCAACTCACCTTCTCTCTTCTTTACCACTCATATCCATCCTTAACACCAAAACCCACCCTACATGGCCGAAACACAAACATCTCTCCCTCTCCCCCATATCTTCTTCTCATTCTTCTATTCTTTCTTCTTTTGCTCGAGGGCGAGCAACATTCTAATTTTGGTGTGGTAAAAGCATAGCTTTTTTGCTTTTTCATAACCATTGATGGCACCTAAGGCCAGAGAAACCTCAAAAAAAAAAAGAAAAGAAAGAGAAGAGAAAAGGGAAGACAAAAGCTTCCACCTCTGAGTCATGGGAGATTGAGAGATTCATCTCAAGGATCTATAGCTCAATAATAGAGCATTTGACTACACATCAAGAGAGAATGAGGAATTCCCTCATCAAAAAATCCCTGAGATACCTCAGGGGATACATGTTCCTCCACATAATTATTGGGAGAAACTAAGGATAGGAGCACCAAAATCACTAGGGATCATGCAACAGAAGCAAGGAAGAGACATAAAGGAGCTCAAAAAGCACCATTGGTCCTTTAAAAGGCGCCACCCTCACTAAGGTGGACTCATTCCTTAACTTCCTTGTTCTTATCTCTCTGGTTTTCGGCTTTTTATGTTACATGTTTATCTATGTTTTGTGTCTCTACTTCATGATCATTAGTATTTAGTAACTATGTCTTAAGGCTATGAATAATTCCATAAATCCTTCATCTCTCTTAAATAAAAAATGTTTCTAATTCAAAAGAACAAGAAGTACATGAGTTTCGAAATTATCCTTGAATTTAGTTCAATTATATTGATGTGGTGATAATACTTTTTGTTTTCTGAATGAATGCTTGAACAGTGCATAATTTTGATCTTGTTGTTTATGAATGTTAAAATTGTTGGCTCTTGAAAGAATGATGAACAAAGAGAATGTTATTGACAATCTGAAAAATCATGAAAATTGATTCTTGAAGCAAGAAAAAGCAGTGAAAAAAGCAAAAGCTTGCGGAAAAAAAAATTTGTGAAAAAAATTAGAAAAAAAAGAAAAAGCAAGCAGAAAAAGCCAAGAGCCCTTAAAACCAAAAGGCAAGGGTAAAAAGGATCCAAGGCTTTGAGCATCAATGGATAGGAGGGCCCAAGGAAATAAAATCCAGGCCTAAGTGGCTAAATCAAGCTGTCCCTAACCATGTGCTTGTGGCATGCAGGTCCAAGTGAAAAGCTTAAGACTGAGTGGTTAAAGTCGTGATCCAAAGCAAAAAGAGTGTGCTTAAGAACTCTGGACACCTCTAACTGGGGACTTTAGCAAAGCTGAGTCACAATCTGAAAAGGTTCACCCAGCTATGTGTCTGTGGCATTTATGTATCTGGTGGTAATACTGGAAAACAAAGTGCTTAGGGCCACGGCCAAGACTCATAAAAGTAGATGTGTTCAAGAATCAACATACTTAACTAGGAGAATCAATAACACTATCTGAAATTCTAAGTTCCTATAGATGCCAATCATTCTAAACTTCAAAGGAGAAAGTGAGATGCCAAAACTGTTCAGAAGCAAAAAGCTACAAGTCCCGCTCATCTAATTAGAATTAATATTCATTGATATTTTGGGATTTATAGTATATTCTATTCTTTTTATCCTAATTGATTTTCAGTTGCTTGGGGACAAGCAACAATTTAAGTTTGGTGTTGTGATGAGCGGATAATTTATACGCTTTTTGGCAATGTTTTTAGGTAGTTTTTAGTAGGATCTAGCTATTTTTAGGGATGTTTTCATTAGTTTTTATGCTAAATTCATATTTCTGGACTTTACTATGAGTTTGTGTGTTTTCTGTGATTTCAGGTCATTTCTGGCTGAAATTGAGGGACCTGAGCAAAACTCTGATAAGGAGGCTGACAAAGGACTGCTGATGTTGTTGGAATCTGACCTCTCTGCACTCGAAATGGACTTTCTGGAGCTACAGAACTCCAAATGGCACGCTCTCAACGACGTTAGAAAGTAGACATCAGCAGCTTTCCAGCAATATATAATAGTTCATACTTTATTCGTGATTAGATGACGTAAACTGGCGCTCAACGCCAGTTTCATGCTGCATTCTGGAGTCAAATGCCAGAAACACGTCACGAACCAGAGTTGAACGCCAAAAACACGTTACAACTTGGCGTTCAACTCAAAAAGAAGCCTCAGCTCATGTAAAGTTCAAGCTCAGCCCAAGCACACACCAAGTGGGCCTCGGAAGTGGATTTCTGCATCAATCACTTACTTCTGTAAACCCTAGTAGCTAGTCTAGTATAAATAGGACTTTTTACTATTGTATTAGAGGTCGTCTTTTGACCATTCGGTCTTTTGATTACGTTTGGGGGCTGGCCATTCGGCCATGCCTGAACCTTCATCACTTATGTATTTTGAACGGTGGAGTTTCTACACACCATAGATTAAGGGTGTGGAGCTCTACTGTACCTCAAGTTTTAATGCAATTACTACTATTTTCTATTCAATTTAGCTATTCCTATTCTAAGATATTCGTTGCACTTCAACATGATGAATGTGATGATCCGTGACACTCATCGTCATTCTCACCTATGAACGCGTGATTGACAATCACTTCTGTTCTACCTCAGACCGAACGCATATCTCTTGGATTCCTTAATCATAATCTTCGTGGTATAAGCTAGATTGATGGCGGCATTCATGAGAATCCGGAAAGTCTAAACCTTGTCTGTGGTATTCCGAGTAGGATTCAGGGATTGAATGACTGTGACGAGCTTCAAACTCGCGATTGTTGGGCGTGATGACAAACGTAAAAGAATCAAGGGATTCTATTCCAACATGATCGAGAACCGACAAATGATTAGCCGTGCCGTGACAGAGCATTTGGACCTTTTTCACTGAGAGGATGGGATGTAGCCATTGACAACAGTGATGCACTACATACAACTTGCCATGGAAAGGAACAAGAAGGATTGAAGGAAGGCAGTAGGAAAGCAGAGATCCAACAGGGACAAGCATCTCCATACACTTATCTGAAATTTCCACCATTGAATTACATGAGTAACTCTATCTTTATTTTCTGCTTTATTTATTATTCGAAAACTCCATAACATTTACTATCCGCCTAACTGAGATTTACAAGATGACCATAGCTTGCTTCATACCAACAATCTCCGTGGGATCGACCCTTACTCACGTAAGGTATTACTTAGACGACCCAGTGCACTTGCTGGTTAGTTGTGCGGAGTTGTGACTAAGTGTGATTCACGTTTGAGAGCGCTACCAAGTTTTTGGCGCCATTGTTGATGATCACAATTTCGTGCACCAATACGGTTTTTCCTTTCCGCCAAACCATTTTGTTGCGGAGTATATGGAGCGAAAGATTCATGCACAATACCATGCAATTCACAAAAGTGATTAAATTTATTAGAAAAATATTCTCCACCTCGATCACTACGAAGAACTTTTATGTTCTTATTATGCATATTTTCTACTTCCATTTTATATTTCTTAAACATTTCAAAAGCTTCATCTTTATTTCTAAGCAAATACACATAAGTAAATCTAGAACAATTCTCAATAAAAGTTATAAAATATATTTTTCCTCCTTTAGTAATATTGCCATTTAGTTCACAAATATCACTATGAATCAACTCCAATAAATGTGTATTTCTTTCAACTTTAGGAAAAAGGTTTCTTAGTAATTTTGGATTGTATGCAAATATCACATTTCTTATTAAAATCCTTGTTACTAAGATCAATATAGTTATTCTTTTGCATATATTCAATTGATTTGTAATTTAAGTGTGCTAATCTACTATGCAATAAATCACAAGAATCAATAAGATACAATGAAATATTCACTTTATTAATACTAAGTTTAAACATGCCTTCAGTACAATATCCTTTTCCTACGAATACATCATTCTTAAGTAAGATCACTTTATCAGATTCCATTACAACTTTGAATCTTTTCTTACACAAGAGACTAATAGAAACTAAATTTTTTCTCAAATCTGGAACATGAAGTACATTTATTAAACTTAATTTCTTTCCAGATGTAAAATTCAATTCCACAGTTCCTTGACCACAAACTTTGGTTGAGTTGTCATTGCCCATTAAGACCTCTCTATTGTTCACTTCTTCATATGTTTTGAATTGGTTGCGATCATTGCAAACATGAACAGTAGCCCTTGAATCTAACCACCGTTCAAGTGATTTTTCTTGTGTTGCTATGTTAACTTCTGTAACCATGCCAATATGCATCTTTTGTACTTATCCTACAACCATAGCAATTAGATCCTTCTCTTCCACTAAGTTGGTCTTTGGTGCTTCTTTTTTCAGAAGTCTACATTCTTTGATATAGTGTCCTTTCTTGTGACAATGATAACACTCTCTTTGTCTCTTCTTATCTTGCTTTGAATCTTTAGAGAACTTTCTTTTCTTCTTATCGGTGTTGTTTTCACCAATATGATTCACTTTAGAATTTTGAGAAAGATATACAGCATCACGTTTTTGAGTTTTCTTCTCTATACGTATATTTCTTAGTAATTTCTTAATTGTGAAGTCCTCACCAAGATGTAAAAGTTTCTTCCTATAACCATTCCAAGATGAAGGAAATTTTGAAATAATTACTCCAACTTGTAATGATTCAGGGATCACCACTTGTAGATCACGAAGTCTACTTACAAAGATTTGTAATTCATGAATTTGATCCATGACAGGCATAGTATCATTCATAATAAATTCAAAATATTTCATCATAATAAACTTATATGTTCCCTGTCGTTCGGTATTGTACTTTTCTTCCAAAAATTTTCAAATCTCTAATGGTGATTGAATTGACATGTAGAGATCATAGATTCGGTCGGATAAAGTATTGAGAATATGACCTCGACATGCAAAAGTATCTTCATCACATTTCTTTTTCAATTGAACAATCTTTTCTTTCTCTTCCGGTGTGGAATTTTCAGCGGCATCGGCAATTGGTGTAGTCTTTAGGTCAATCACATATGTAAGATTGAGAACTGAAAGAAGATACATCATCTTGTCTTTCCAACGGTTGAAGTTCGTTCCATCAAAGCGATCTAATTTGACAAACTCATGATGCATGACCTTGAACGTAGTATTTTGATCTTGTGCCATCTTCAAAGAATATCTCTCTAAAATTGTTGGGTATATTAGTATGAGAAGATAACAAAATCTTATATTTGTGTAGTGGTTTCAAGGCACGATTAGATCGCTTTCTTTAGAGAGATATTTGTCTCCATACTTAGTTGCTATAGGGTTGATGACAATACTCTCCCAAGATATAATGAAAGCTAAGAATTTCTTAATTAGCAATAGTAAGAAATTCTCAACTCTCTTGAACAAAAAAAATTTCTTAATAGTTGATTAAAATGTACACTTAGTACTTGTATTTCTGAAATAGTGGACAATGACTTATTTATACATATTGCACGTAGCAATTATGATTAGTTACGTATACAAATGATTGTATCTTTTCTATTGTCATTAGATACAATATTTTGAACATACACAATTCTTAAAGAGTTGTGTCCCTTTAAACAATAGACACAATATTTTAAACATACACAATCCTTAAAAAATTGTATTTCTTTAACCAAATGATACTAAATAGTTAATAACCATTTATTAATATTAATAATAATATTAATAATAATATCATTAATAATATTAATTAATCAAATTTGTAAATACCCTTCAACCACCATGTCATCCACCATGTCATGAGCGAATGATTCTTCAAACTCCAATCTTTGTCTATTACAACTGAATATTAAGTTTATGTTATAATAGACTTTAACAAAACCTGCAATATATGGATGAGTACCTAACTATTACTAATACATTGCTTACACTCTAAGTTACTGAATTACACGAGTATTCTAGTTGTACTGCATGATTAGTATAAACCTTTTATTAGCTTTCCAAGAACATAACTGCAATGGCGGTTTCCTAATTCTTACAAGTTTTCCCATGACTACCTTAGGCCTTTCTAAAATCATTTTATAATTAAACTTGCAACGTCTAATTAGGTGGAACTAAGTTATGTATTATGGATTATCAACTTTCGAAATGAGCGAAATGAAAGTGTCATCAGCAGTAGTGACAACAACTTCAATATTGGAAAAAGACATCTATAACCACCATTCAATTAAAGTAGCCAGGTCTTAACCTGATTCCAGTTATATATTACTCTTATATAGAACATATATAGCGGGTAATTCATCGGAGTTTCGAACTTTCTTGCTTCTCGCATTCTAAACATAATTGTAGTATTATCTTTCCAACAATAGCCACCGTTCAACCAGCCCTCAAGAGTATAGTCGAGTGTTAATGCATCAGAAATACTAGGCGTACAAACATATTTCGAATCAAGTTTTTAACTAAATTCTCGTGCGCTCTTCTGTTTCGGACACACATGGACACACTCGTCTTCTTATTCTTCCTTCATTATCATTTTATCGTTGTCATTATTTTTTTCTTTTACGCGTTTCTTTGTTCAACGTTGTTGTTATTGTTGTTGTTGTTCTTAGTTATTGTTATCGTTATCGTCATTATATTGTCATTATCTTCTTCTTCTTTTATGCGTTTCTTTGTTCAACATTATTGTCATTGTCGTTGTTGTCATTGCTGTCGCCATCATGATTGCCTTTTCCTCTTCTTCCTTCTTCTTCTACTTCTTCTTCTTGATATTATTGTTTCAAATTTCTTTTTCTCTTTTTTTTTCTTTCAATCCTCTTTTATTATCATCATCATCATCGTACTCGTCTTTTTCATCTTCTTCTTCTCTAACTAATGAAATACGCATAATACCCAAATAACAAAATATATTTACAATAAAAATTTATGTGCTATATGTAAAAGTTTGTGTACTATATACATAAATTTATCCAATACCAATGAAATACACACAACACATAAATTCTAGTATACAGTTTAAAATTATTGGTGCATAGCATAGAAATTTTGATGTGCATCAGAAAAATTTTTAGAAGACTGTATATCTAGAACATCGACTCACCCAACTAACATAATATATTGGCAGCAAAAATTTATGTGCTATATATAAAGATTTGTGTGCTATGTGTAAAAATTTATTTGCTATATCAATAAGTTTGTGTTATATGTAAAAATTTTTGTGGTATGCTTCAAAAATTTATGTTAACCATTAATAAACTTTTGTGTTTTCTAACAAAAATTTGTGTGCTGCAGGAAGTGCAAAAAAAAGAGTAATGATGTATACACACAATTTTTTGCTAGACTTTACACCGATTTAATTAGATTTGGTTACAAAAACACTTATATATGTAGTATCACTCAAAATGCACATCCATCAATTTATGTGCTTTTTTAAAGGTGTAATTATTTTGGTAGTTTATTAAATTTATAATTAGATTTTTTTTTGTTCAATTAAATTTTTATATTTTTAATTTTATAATTAAATTTTTTACTATATAAAAAATATTAAAAATATTTTTTTGTAAATTAAAAATATTTATAATTAAAAATTTAATTAGATTTTTTATTATATATGTTTTTAAAAAAATATTATATTAATTTTAATATTTTTTATATAAAAAAGATTTAGTTATAAAATTAAAAAATAAGTATAAATATCTAATTAAAAAAATATAAAATCTAATTATAAAAAATTATAAGTACTAACATATAATAAGTACTTTTTTAATTATTCTACTACTCTAGGTATTTTATTTTTCATGGCGACAAAAGAACCCTCTTTACCATGATTATGCATGCTATATATATCTTGGTGAATTTTAGTATACAGAGCAAATTTGGTATAGATTTAAAGATTTGTTTACACCACATTTTCTAAAGCCACACTTTAAACCATAACTCTTCACAAAGAAAAGCGTCACCTAATGGGAAAAAGTAAATTAGAAGATTTAAGAGAAGAAATAATCAAGTTATCAAAATTAATAGATCAAAAATTAATGATTTTAACTAATGTTAACTGTAATGACACCGAATTCTTAAAATCAATACAAAATGATTTTTCTCAAAATCTTTATTTTACTATAAGTTTTATTGAAGGACTTCAAAAACCTGAAAAACTTATTTTTCACACGGAATTCCTAAGAAATGTTACCATGGAAATGATTCCCCACATCTTTATCATACTTTTAACCCACAATTAAATTCTATAGTAGATATGCTTGAAGAAATATTAGTATCCATAAAATTTCAAAGAAATAAAGAAAAAGAGAATCCCAAAGAAGAAAAATTTCAAAATATAATCAACATAACAGATCTAAAAGTAAAACCACCACTAAAATTATGAATATTGAAGAAAAATTAGAAGAAGTTATAATACTTTTTAAACAATTAAAAATGGCTCAAGAAAATAATATTATGGAACAAAGATTTCAAATAGAAGAAGAATTAGTAAATTCTGAAAATATAGAAAATGAAAAACACATCCTAGATTATTCAAGTGACGAAGAACCAGCAATTCCAATACAAGTAAAAAATGAAGCTGGAACATCTAAAGATAACCAATCTCAATATAAATGGGAAACAGATTTTGATAATTATGCTTTTAAAAAAGGGTTTATAAATAAAGATTCAAAATATACAAAAATACCATCAAAATACGTTCCTAAAATCCAGGAAATGGAAGGAGAAAGAATGCTTGATTTAGACTGTAAAAAGAATGAAAAAGAAATTTTCGAAAATTGGTTGAATTCCTTTTATTAGAAGCTTTTACTAATCCAAAGCTTAGTGAATTGGCTGGAAGATATTTGGAATTACATAGGATTTCATACTAAAGGAACTATAAGAGATTATATGACATCAATAGAAAACCAAATAATAGAAGATTTAGCAACAAAAACAACAGCTTATGATAAGATATTATATATGATGATTCTATATAAAGAATTTTTTGGAAAAAATATTATAGATCATAGACAAGAAGTCTATGATAAGGAATATCAAGAAGCAAAAAAACCATTTAGCTAATATCCAGATATATGATCTATGTAATGTGAAATCTTATATATGTGAATATAGAATACATTATTACAAATTAAAAGAAGAAGATAAAAATTATCTTAGTATGTATATAACAAAACTTCCATATCCTGCTAATGAATTTATAATGGGAAGATTTATAAGAGAAATAAATAGAGGGACAATTGAAAATAATTTTGGTGGAGCAACCGCTGCAATAAGAGAGGAAATAAAAGAACGTTGTATGCAAGAAGCCACTCAAAAAAGATTTGCAAATATAATTAGAATTTGCTGTCAGGATAATGAAGAGATACCCCAAAAATATGGGCTTAATAAAAATTTTCAGAAAAAAGAAATATCAATTTAGAAAAGAAAATACTATCCAAACTGGAGAAAAAAGAGGTATTTTAGAACAAGAAATAACAATAAAAACAAAAGGCAAAAAGTGACTATTGCCCAAATAAAAAAGAAAACTGTAAGTGTTGGTATTGCCAAGAAGAAGGACACTATGCAAATGAATGTCCGAAAAGAAGGATAAAAAAGATCTTACTAAACAAATAGAAATTGCTAAGTCTTGTTTTATGGAACCTTTAGAGGAATCTGATGATAACCTAGACTATATTTTTGAATATGTCTCAGAAACAGACTCAGAGACTGAGTAATAATGCCACATTTATTACTATAAAAATAACAGAAAAATTTATAAATGCTTTTATAGATTCTGGAGCAACACAATGCTTTGCTAGTTCAAATATAAAACTTGATTGGAAAAAATTAAAGAAACCATTAAGAGTTAGAATAGCTGACAAATCAATACATAAAATTGACCAAAAAACAGAGATGACTGAAATTTTTATTCAAAATTATAGGTTCATTGTTCCATCTATATATATGTTAGATTCTGGAATGGATTTTATCATAGGAAATAACTTTTTAAAACTATATCATCCATTCATTCAAGAATTAACATATATAGTTCTAAAAGCTCCACACGATTCTTCAATAAATCAAAAATCAAAACGTATAAAAATACCAACTACTACTATAGATAAGATCTTAAAAATTAAAATATTTTCTATATTAGAAACATGTTATTTAAATTTATACTTTCAGATAAACATTCCAAAAAATAATCTTGAAATAAAGATAGAGGAACTTTTGGATGAAATTTGTGCTGAAAATCCTTTAGATATTAAAAATACAAATAACGAATTAGTAAGCATTAAATTAAAAGATCCTACAAAAGAGATAAATGTTCCAAATAAAATTCCTTATTCCGCAAGAGATAGAGAAGAGTTCTCTTTAGAATGTAGAGATCTTTTGGAAAAAGGAATTATAAGATTAAGTAAAAGTCCTCATGCGGCTCCAACCTTTTATGTTGAAAACAATAATGAAATTAAAAGGGGAAAACAAAGAATGGCAATTAACTATAAGAAGATGAATGAAGCAACTATTGGTGATGCTCATAAACTTCCAAGAAAAGATTCTATTTTAGAAAAGATAAAAGGAGCAACTTGGTTTTCATCTCTTGATGCAAAATCAGGATATTGGCAACTTCGTTTAGACGAAGAAACAAAGAAATTAACTGCTTTTACTTGTCTAACAAAAGAATCAACAAGTGTGTTACTCTATAAATAGAATGTATTACCATTCGGATTAAAACAAGCTCCAGGTATTTATCAAAGATTTATGGAAGAAAATCTAAAAGAGTTAAATGAATTTGTTTTAGTGTACATTGATGATATACTAATTTTTACAAAACAGGATAAAGAAGATCATCTTCAAAAATTATTAATAGTTTTAGAAAGATGTAAAGAAAAAGGACTAGTTCTTAGCAAAAAGAAAGCAAGAATAGCAAAACAAGAAATAGAGTTTCTTGGATTAATTCTATCCACTCAAGGAAAGCTAAAACTTCAGCCAAATGTCCTAGAAAAGGTAAATTTATTTCCTAATAAAATAGAAGATAGAAAACAATTACAAAGATTTTTAGGATGTATAAATTATATTTCTGATCAAGGATTTTTAAAGAATATAACAGAATACACTAAAAACTTATTTCCAAAAATAAGTACTAAAAAAGAATGGAAATGGGATGAAAGAGACAGTTTGCAAATTCAAAGGATTAAAGAATTATGTGAAAAACTTCCAGAACTTTATATTCCAGAAGAAAATGACTACTTAATAGTAGAAACAGATGCTTCAGACATAACCTGGTCAGGATGTCTAAAAGCTAAGAAAGCTATAAAAAGTTTGGAACAAGAAAAAGAATCACTAGATTCTAAATATTCCCCAAAGGAATTACTTTGCAGGTATATTTCAGGGACTTTTACCCCAACAGAACGGAGATATACCACTCATGAAAAGGAAACTCTAGCAGCAATCAAATCTCTTAAGAAATGGAAAATTGATTTACTACCCAGAGAATTTACATTAAGAACAGATTCAAGTTATCTAACAGGTTTCATACGATATAATTTAAAAGTTGATTATAATCATGGACGATTGGTAAGATGGCAATTATTTTTGTTACAATATCCAATAAAAATTGAATATATTAAGGGTGACAAAAATGTTATTGCAGATACATTAACAAGAGAATGGAATTCGTCTACAACGCATTAGATCAAGAAATTCAGAAATACGAACAAGAACTTGAAAAATGCAAGCATTGTCAGCAAATAAGGACACAGATCCAATCCCTACAGAAGGCCATCGAAGCAATGAAATCAACACAACAACCAAAACCATCAGAGTTCAGCCAGCTAAGCGTGGTGGACAAATCAGGTGAAAAAAAAATTCCAGAAAATAAAACAATTGCTGAAATTATCAAAAAATCCACCCAAGATAAAAAAAATATTATGTAATTTATAATGGCCCCATGAAAGGAGTATATGATGCCTGGGAAAAAGCAGCACCATTTACACATCAATCAAGGATAATTCATAAAGGAGGATTTTTAACACTGGAAGAAGCAAAAGAATCTTTCAGGGAATATGAAGCTCTTCATCCAGAGCAAACCCTAAAAAGAGCAGATAAAGCTCCAATTCAAACCCAGAGAACAGGAATAATAAGAAACATTCCTACAAGGGCTGAAATCAAGGAAAAGAAAAGGGTCTGTAGATCAAATCTCAGAGAAACCCTTAACATAGTCCTAAATTGGACTGAAGAAAAAAGGGCAATCTTGGGATATTATCCTATTGCCAAAGAACAGCTAACAAAGCTGGTTATATTTCCAGATGCTTCCCCATCTGACACCTATCAGTTTTTCCAGTATGGATTAATTGATACAATTTTAATTTTTAATGACTTGAAAATTATTAGTGAGTTTCCTGCAGGATTCATTGATGCAGTAAAGAGATTTAAAAATATGATTGACAACGTAAATCCAAGGGATATATCCCTAAAATTTACGAATAGTCAACCTATTTTTAATGAAGAAGAAGAATGCTTGGTTCCAACACATCAAGTAATCTTCATGTCCGTCTTCCCAGGAAATTTTCAACCAATTGATCAAGTTCAAGATTTAACAATCTACAGTCATGAAGGAAGACTAGTCAGCACACTAGCAAGGGTCTTCGAAAGAACTCAAAAGATAACAAGGGAATCTCACACAAGAATCAATTATAAAAGCAGAAATACTTTGCTTGTGTCCAGTAAAAGGAATGAAATTGAAGAAAGAGAGATGAGACTCTTAGTGGAATTTGAATCAGCATTCTACAACTTATCTGGACTCTTAGAAAAGCTCTCCGAAGGGATAAAGAGGAATCTCTGCTATTTGATAAAAGACAGAGAAGACCACAAGTGCCAGCTATGTGTCTCAGAGTTATCTGAAGAAAGCAATAATGAAACGGGATCAAACCATAGAAAGCAGGAGGCTAAGAGTACTCATATGCTAGGAGAGCAAGGAGGAAGCTGCTGAGGCGATTCTATAGTTTGAAGAAGAATTCCCTTAGGAAAAACCAATTCTAAACTCCCCTCTGGAGTTAGTATCTACAATCTCCCCTCTGGAGATAAAAACATCTTATGTAAAATATACTAAATAAAGGAAGTTTTTCTCCAGAAAGGTACGCCTTTATCCTAATTTCTTAGTTATGAATTATTTAGAAAGCTTAGAATTAACAGAAGAATCTGATTATTATAGATTAACTGCTTTATTAGATAATGAAAGACAGGCTGTTCTAAAAACAGAATTAAATCTCAAATCAAATGAAAATTTCAATAAACAAAATCTTTTAAAAGAAGTTTTTAATAGAAAAAATTAATATACTATGGAAAAATTCAACTTGAAGCCCCTATAAAGATAAAATCCGCCAATGGAGAACTTGAAATAGCTTTGATAAATGATGAAGAATTGAGTAAACAGATTGAGAAAATTAAGGATCAACAAAAAAGATCTAAAATTGGATGGATTCATATTAGTACTATACAAGTTAATCAAATCTACATATATGAAAGGAATTAATTCACCAATAAGCTTAGCAATCTGTGATAAAAGAATTACTGATGACCAATAGATCAAATAATTGGAATTGTTCATGGAAACTTGGCAAACATAAATGTTAAATTCAATGCCCATCTCGGATATGCTATACCTTTATCAACTGAAAACCTTGGAAGATCTATAAGTTTGGCTTATAAATTTCATAGAAAGAATCTAATGGAACAAGACGATGAACCTTTTTCAATTACATATGCAATAAATTATGCTTTAACAAATAGCCATCATAGTATAATATTTAAAAACAGAGAAAGAATTTATGTTGATGAATTATTTCAGAAAATTGTAAAACAGAAATACCAAAATATAAAGCTATTGAAAACCCAGTTCTATTATTAAAAGAACCATCAGAAAAATTAGTTTCATCAAATTTTCAAATAAGAGAATCTAAAATTAATAGCCCTTTAAGTTTATCCAAGTTAAAGATTAAAGAAGAAAATTCTGAAATAAAAGAATTAACAAAAAAGGTCGAAAATTAAATGAAACCCTAAACATTAAATTATGACAATAAATAAAGAAAAAATATATGTAACTTATCAAGACAAGAAACAGAGCTCTTTGAAAGAGAAAATCAATTGAATTATTTACAGTTTTCTGAAATAAATCAAAGAGCATTTGAAGCTCTAAAATAATTTATGACAAGTTAAAAAGAGAAGTCGAAGAACTAGAAAAATTAATAGAATCTCTAGAAATAGTGATGAATCAATGATAGAATTTGCAGAAATTTAAGATAAATAATGAAGCATACAAGATTGAAAGACAAGAAAATAAAATAAATAGGAAAAGGGCGAAAAAATTAAAAAGTAAAATAAAGGAGTATAAAAAGGAATTAAATAATCTTCAGTTCGAAATTAATGACCTTATAATAAAAAGGATAGAAATAAGAATAAATATAAACAAGTTGGAGCTAAACTTAAAAAATTTATAAATGCCTGGAAAACCATATTATGACTTAAAAGAATTAAAGCTGTTGAAAGAAAAAATGGAGAATGAAGTTGAAAAATTAAAAAGATATTTAGAAACAACAGAAAGTGTAGAAATAAAAGAGGTTTTTGAAGATTTGAAAAATTATATTAAAGAAAAAGACAAACAGATAAAAAATTTTATATACAATAATCCATGCAAAAAAGAATATTATAAACTAAAACAAGATTGAAAAACTATAAAAATGAAATCAGAATTAGTAATAGTAGAAATTGTCAATACTTTTTATAAAATTGTAAACTATAAAGTACCACCAACCAAATCTATACAAATTATAAACTTATTCGAAGCAAAATATAAAGAGTTAATAGAAATTACATCTAAAAATTGGTATCAGAGCCAAGTTAACGATTAAGGGTAACACTTTCTCTTTAAGTAACACTTTTAATGATACGCTTTTTCAGTCACAAAAGGACAAAAATCTGTACAGACACATTGTACACTAGATGGGCCCATATATCTTTAATGGCACTATCATTTATTTATGTGGCATATCATCTCCTGCATTGGGCAATTACACTAGAAGACAAATAAATAAATAAATAAGAAGTTGTCATGATTATCTTTAGTCTTGTATGCTTCTAGCTAGCCGAGACAATTTCTAATTGCACAAGTTATTATGGCTTCGTGGAAGCCAGAAGAAGTGGACAACAACTTACTTGAATAATTGAGTTAAATTTTTGTTTATCTAATTTGTTTATATTTCCTCAGCTTTAGCGGTATTAGCGGTTGGTTATATCCCTTATATTTTCTTATATCGACTCTGAAAATTGAGATTTAAATGTCTCACCATGGATTTGCATTTTTCTCCTGGTGAGTGTTTATACTTGATTTAGTAAAGTTTTTATTTCTTAAGATAATTAGTTTTTAAATTAAATTTCTAAATATATAATATCTATAGTTGATAATTTAAATTAAAAATAATTTTTAATAAATATAAATAATAATTATATTTAATAAAATATTTTTTAAAATTTAAAATATAATATTAAATACAAATATAAAAATAAATTTAAATATTTATTAATATATGAGATTATAATATAATTTTTAGTTTAGATAAATAAGTAAATTTTAAAATGTTATTCTTCAAATATTTTTAAAAGTATCTCAAATTTTTAAAATTTATAAATACAATCATCTATTTAATATACCAAATATAAAAGAGGTATTTGTACTTTTAAAAAAGAGTACAAATATTTTTTCAAAATATTTTACTAAATCAAACCTAATTTTATACAACCATGACTAAAAATTAGCTGCTAACACTACAAAAAATATTTCGAGTACCGTCAAATTTAACGTCTCGAGTTACAGTCGAGTTTATCGACAGATTTATGAAAAATTTTGTTATAAAATTCGTTACATCAATTAATTACCGACAGATTAACTTTTTCGACGATAAATACGTGAGTAATACTTGGCAGAAAATGGGAGGGAATAGGCACGAACTTTAATGTCGAATTTATCGTCGATAAAATCTAACAGTAAGCTATTTTAACTAAATGTTGCGTTTCGGAGACACGTAATGAGTGAAATCTGACGGTAATTAATCAAACTTAAAATTAAGGGCGCGAACGCTCTCCCCCTTCATTTCAAAAAGACTCTCTCTCTAAATCCCTCTTCTCCGTTTCTATCTCTACCCGTTCTCACCGCCGCTCCAACCCCGATCTCTCACCACCACTTCTCCCTCTCACAGAAACCAGCCATTTTTCCGTCGTCATCCAACATCGCTACCACTGCATCTCCCTCCGTCGCCGTCAGGTTCCATGTATCTTCCTTTTATATAAATTATAATTTAAAATTTATTTACATGTTATATATTAATGGTTTAATTACTCTGTTGGTCCCTATAGTTTCGCGAAATTTTCAATTAAGTCCCTATACTTTTTTTCCTTTTAATTGGATCCCTGCACTAATTTTTTTTTCAATTAGGTCCCTAACGTGACCAAACAGTTAGATTTAATGGAATATTCCGTTCCTAAATTAAAGATTCTCTAACTTTTTCTTAAATCTCTAATTCTCTTTCACACTTATTTTCTGAAAGACCAAAATAATCCTCCCACACTTAGAAAAAAAAAACTAGCTAGCCCTCAGTTGCTCTGTGGAGATCGCATTCACTATCATCTCCTACGTCGGTCCATCGTCTTCATCCATCTGTGGCATCGTCTGCAGCGGATGCTTGGTGGTCGGCCGTCCGTCGCCTCCTTCTCTCTACGTTGGTTTGTTCTGCGTTATTCTGTTCTGAGATCTTCTGCGCTATTTTTCCATCTAAGTCATCACCGTCCCTCCCGGTGCTTTGCCTCGCCTGACGTCGTTGCGCCGTACCGCACTGCACCGAGCCTCGCCGTGCCTGACCTCCGGTCTGGCCTCTTGTCCCCGCGCCGCGCCTCTCCTCGATCTCCCTGTATTCGATCTGTCACAAAACAGGTAACATATAGCATTTAATTTTTTTTCCAACTTTTAAAACTTGATGTAACATGTTCATGCTAATTTTAATTTTCAAAAAATATGGCATTGGTTGAGTACCTAATTTTTGAATTGATTTCTGAATTATTTTGATATAGTAATTTAGGATTTACAATATGAATATTTATATACAAAAATTTTGTTAATTGGTGAATTGACATATAAATTAATTTTTTGATGATGATGAATTTTGTTTATTGTTGATTGTTGATTGTTGTTGTTGGGATGATGCTGCTTTATTAAGACTTTGTTTCTCTTTTTTTTTTTAATGTAGTGATGGGAGATTCGGATTTTATTATCATGGTGGCAAGTTTAAGGTATTTTTACTGAATTTGGGTTTTGTTGGTGATGCAACAACAAGTGATGATTGAATTTTGTTTTAGTTTTTCAACTGTTGGATCAGAGGAGATGAAGGGACCAGGTGGCATGTGGGAAGGAAACAGTCAGATGGCTTTTATTTGTTTGAATTGCAAAGATCGGAAACATGTGGGTTTCTGTCAGCGTTGGATAATAATTCTTCTTAATAATGTCTTCCTCCCACTATACTAAGAATGGGAGAAATTTTATGCTTAAAACAACTAGTAGTCAAACGGCATCCTCTCTCGATTCTAATGCTTCAGGTACAATGTTGAGAAATCTTGATTGTTAAATACCTCTAATTTTGCTTATGCTTATTTTTGGTTGTCGCTTGTATATAATTTGACTTTATTTGATTAGGTAACCAGCATCTTGAATGACAAGGAGAATCAATTGATCTAGTTGTGAAGCTTAGTTTGCTAAAATTAGTTTTAATTGTACTAAAAAATTTTGATTATGAGTTTTGATTATGTATTTTATCTGTAATTAATTGATTATGTTAGAAATAAGGAAAGAGGTGAGATTGGAGATAAGGTGTTTGATTAAATGCCTTTGAAAGAGTTGAATTAATTATGAGTTCTGATTATGTATTTTATCTATAATTAATTGATTATGAGTTTGATTGATCATTGTCATAGAGGCATACAGGACTCTCAGAGATCGTGGTTCCTATCCTGCTACTCAGGTCGTGAGAGATTTCTAAGGCAAATTTGCATTTATTCTGTTTGACAGTGGTTCTAAAATCGCGTTTATTGCTGCAGTGAGTAATCCTTGGTCTATTTATTTTGCTCTCATATTTATTTGCCAGTAATTGGCTTCTATATGACTATACCCTGGGGTACAATGCATTTTCCTGCTCTTTCTCAGGATGCTGATGGGTGTGTTCCCTTCTTTTGGAGAGCTGATGCTGATGAAAATCTTGTTCTTGCAGATGAGAAAGAGGTTGTAACTAAGAGCTGTGGGACATCTTCTGCACCATTTTCTAAAGGTAATATTAAAATGATTTTATGTGAAAAATTGGTGACTATTTTATGCCTGCTGTGCTGAGTATTTTCTGTGAGAATTCACGTTTTAAAGATATGCTCGCGAAAAGTGAATTAAGGGGAAGAAGAGAAATTATTTATCCTCCTAGTGGTTCCTTTTAAGCATCTTAACTGAATGATAAAAGAACCTATTAGCTTTTAAAGTTTTCATAACATTGAAATTATATACTTCTTATTTTATTTAGCATTTAGAAGGATGTTTAGGAATTCTAGAATGCTATATCAATATCCTTTCTCGGGAAAGAAAGAAATTAAGAGTTGGTAACCCAAGAATGGAAAATGTAGGTACATAGATATTTTCTTTTTCCTCACCTACCTTTGTTTTTTATGGTTTACTTTGCAATATCTGTCCCATTTCAAGATCCTCTTATTATTCCAAATTATACATCATGCGGCAAAAAATAACTTGTATTGCTGCTTGTTTAGGATTCTTCTTTACAACATCTGGAGGTTTGAGCAATTTTGAGCATCCACTTAATGAGCTGAAGTCTATCCCAAGAATTGACAGTTCTGGTCAGATGTGTGGTGCAACTTTCAAAGTGGATGAGGCTAAGAAGGAATCAACTGGCAAATCAAGGGTTGGGAGTGCTGCTAACTGGTCGAATAATATCTAAATATGAATTCTGTTTAAACTAAGGCTCTTATTATATGCTAGACTCGGTTGAATTTTCATGTTCTAGTACTAAAAAATATGTTGATGTCAGAGCTAGATCATATAATTGTCAAGCCTATACCATACTTGGCTAGAGATGGTTTTGGAGTTGCATTCTCTTTCTTTTATATTGAGCCAAATGTAATATTACATTATCATAATGAATAATTGAAGGATGGAACTGAATTATATATATTTATTATTATTTTTTTTATTTTATTTTATCCATTCTTTTTTCTATGTTCTTAAGATAAGGTATTTTAAAAATTAAAAAAAAAAGATATTTTTGATACAATTTATATATAAATAAGCAAAAGAATGATAGTGACAAAATAAAATAAAATATTAGAATATCTTTCATGTTGTAGAATTATTGAAAAAGGATTATAGAAATATCTTTTATTGAATATTTATAGTTTTACCGAATTTTCAATTAGGTCCTTATATTTTTTTTCTTTTTAATTTGGTCCCTAAGAGTATACAAGTAATTTCACAATTTACTAATATTTTTTTAACGTTTAACGTTAAGAGGGACTAAATTGAAAAAAAAAATAATGTATAGGGACCCAATTAAAAGGAAAAAAAAAGTATAAGGACCTAATTGAAAATTTCGCAAAACTATAGGGACCAACAGATTAATTAAACCTATATTAATTTAGGAATTTAGGAGATGATTATTATATGCTAATTTAAGGTTTAGGGTTAACTTAGTGTAGGATTTGCGCTTTGGTTATCATATGGTAATTTAGGTTTTATTCGTATTTGTTATTAGTTATTATAAAATAGGATTTGTATTGATTACGTTAGATTTGTGTTGATTATTTTGGTTATTAAATTGGTTTGATGATGAAAAAATTAAAAAAAATTATATGGTTTAGTGTTTGTTTATTTTACAAAGTTAGATTGCTTTGAATATTTATTAAATGTACTGTGTATTTGAGTTGAATAGTAAAAATGATTGAAGTCTCTTGGTGGGTAGATTAGAATTTCAACCTTTGTATGTTGGTTTGGATGGATATTTTGTTTGGATGAAACACTTGAGGGGTGGAAAAATTCGAATTTTAGGGGAGATTCTGTCAAAATTTTTATAAGATTTTGAGTGAAATTGAATTAAAATTATGTTTTCGAAAGTTTTAGAATTATATTTAGAGTTGATAGATATTTGTATTTTGGGTTATTTGTTATAATTATTTGTTATTCATACATTTTCTCATATTTGTTATTTCTTGAATTTCTTCTTATATTATTATTTATTGGTGTTTGTTACATTACTAATATGTTTACTGTGTTGATTGTATTCATATGTTTAGAGTTGGTGAATTTAATTGTGTTTTGATTAGTGTTAGTAATATATTCGCTGTGCAGACATGATGATAGGTAGCAGAGGTAGGTCGAGTGGGTCACATTGTCGTGGTAGAGGGTGGAGATATCGAGAGATTCTTACATGCGATGCCGTCAGCTCCAACCTGACGGAAAAACTAGAGTAGTTCGATCGGTTGCGATAGCAGAGGAGTATAGCCAGCAGATGCGCGCTGGAGGCAACGACGTTGTTGGTTCCAGTGGAGACATTGCTGGTGAGGCACCGACGGGCAGCATCTCCTCCGCCACTGCAGCAGGAGGACCACAACGCCGACGCCGACGAAGATTACTGGAATCCGTAGAATTTAGGGTTGTACGCATTTTTGTTTGTCTATTTCATTGTATTCTACATTTGTGACATTTTATTTCATTCAAACCATTTATTTTTTTATAAAATAATTTCTTGACTTCTAGCGACGTTAAATTTAGCGTTTATAAAATTAGGGTTTATAAAATTAACATTTACTCTATATGTGGCTTAACTGTGCCAAAAAAAATTAGGATTTATAAAATTAACATTACCATAGAATTTATTACATATTACTAAAATATAGCTATACTCTATATTATATATTACTAATTAATTTGATAACTAAAATATGTCACATGACACTCTCTTATTAAAATTGAGAGGAAATATTTTCCTCCAAAATTAATAAATTTTCTTTCTACATTCTCTTATCTACTTCTCTATCTTTTTCTATTTCTCTCTATCATTTTCACGCTATATATAATTTATAATTTATATTTTATATTAGTAATTTGACAAATTAAAATATATCACCAGATATTATTTTATTACAATTAAACCAAAATTTTTTCTTTTAAAATTAACAAACTCCTTCTCTCATTCTTCTTCTTTATTTTTTTCTCTTTTTTCTCTCCTTCTTTATTTTTCTCTACTTTTCTATTCTACAAAAAATAAAATTAACAAAATAATATAATTCAAACAAAAATTATTATTATTATTATTATTATTATTATTATTATTATTATTATTATTATTATTATATGTATATTTTTTTATTTCATTTTAAATTTTCATTGCTTATCTTTTTTAATATATATTTTCACTTCTCTTTCTTCAAATATTTATTACATATAATTTTGAGAAAATACTAATGTGATTAAAAGTTAGAACCAAGGTTCAATTGTGAAAAATTTTTTGAGTTAATGTTATAATCATCAATATAATTTTTTTAAGCTAATATCTAATTATATTTTTGTATACATAAAGAGAATAAATATTATTTTTAATAATAAGCATAAAAATTGATTATTTTTATTTGTGCAAAAGAGTAACACCTAATCAAATGTAAAAGTATACACAATAAATTTATTCAAATTTTAGATAACAAATATTAATACTAATTATTAGTATAAAATTAAACTCTTTCACATGAAAATAATAACTAAAAATATTATTATTTAATTTTTTTTATCTAGGGAGACTATGGTTTTTTAGTCAACGGAGACTTTTGTCCCCTACGATCTTTTTGTAAAAATAGTTTGATTATATAAATCTTTTATGTTATAATCTATAATGTCAAAACAAAACCAATGTAATTTTAAAATATTTATATTCTCGTAATATTATTACGGGTAAAAATACTAGTTTATTCTATATGTGGCTAAACTGTGCCAAAAAAATTTAGGATTTATAAAATTAACATTATTGTGGGATTTACCGTGGGATAAATCCGACGGTAACATGGCACCTAAACACGTGAAACAGCGCCAAAGTTACCCTTGAATTTATCCGACGGTAACCATCAATACAATCTCGCTAAATTCATTGAAAAGACCGATGAAAAATTTATCGATAATTAACGTCGGACAATATAAATCTGATAGTAAATAATTTCCGGCGATGTTTATAATGCCAACTCAAGGACAACGGTAAATTCGACCATATTCTATTTAGTAGCGGATTTATTTTATAGATTTGATGATAAATCCAACGATGCTCAACATTTTTTTTGTAGTGTAAATTACTAATCACATAAAATATATATTAAAATATAAAATATAAAATAAATTAAATAATATATTTATACACAAATATATAATAATTAATTTGTAAGTGATTTTTTATGTGAAAATAATATTTTAAAATTTTATATTATCAAATCTATAAACTACAAAATCAATATGAAAAATGTGATGCTTAATTTTAAACTCAAATTTTAATTTCAAAAATCGTCAAAAAAAGCCTATTTAATTTGTATTGGTATTTTTTATTTTTATTTTTAATATTTATATTTTTAAGTTTTGTGAAAACTAATAGAAAGATATATTTTTTTAAATATTGTTTTAAATTGTAAAAGTAGAAAGTAAAAAACCTATTAAAAATAAAAGTAAAATAAAAAAACTTGAAAAAAGAGACTAATTTTCTTTTATATAAAAAAATTATTAATATTTTATTGAAAATAAAATTATTTAATAAAATTACAGGTAGATAAACACGTGTTATAACTTGTAAAATATATGTTGAATACGTATCAACATTTTGATAATACGTAAAATATATGTTAAACACATACCGTTATCTTAACAATATACAAGATATATATTATACACGTATCAACATCATAACGACACAAAATACATACACATCCACAATCTTATAATATACATTTTAAATATTAATATTCAAACAAAATATCATATTTATCTTCATATTGTAAATAATTTATAGAAGAAAGAAGACTTCTTCGTTTTGATTCCCAGGCCCCAGCCCTACCCTCAATGATGTCATTTTCCTTTTATAATCTATAATTTATAACACGTCAACAAGCTACTTTCAGGCTCTACCTTCCACGTAAAGTTCAGTTCTTTATCCAATTTTAACTCACCTCAACATATACCGAAAATCTATATTTTTCTTAAATTTATTGAAAATTAAGACAAAGTTTAAGGAATTAATAATTTTATTAAAATTTGACAGTATTTAATTAATAAAAAAATAATTTTATATTATTAGATAAAATTTTATATTATTAATAAATATTAATAATAATTAATTAATAATTATAAATCACAAAATTTATTATCTAAATTTTTTAAAAATTAATATATTTACTATTTAGCCAAGTATCCGTATAAATATTAATTAATTCAAAAGAATATATATCCTGAGTCCTGTGTGCTGCCCTTTCCGAGAATAACCAGACAGCAAAGGTTTGTCTTTCTCTCTCATTTCTAACTTCGTTTTGTTTTATGATGATGATCCTCATGCTGATGCCCCCTCTTTTTCTTTTTTTCTTTTTTTTTTTATGATTTTTCCTTTTTTCATTATTTGTTTGTGATGCTTATATGTGTGTGGGGTGTGTGTGAAACATCATCTCACTATTGCATGCTCTGAAGTTTGATTGGTTGGGTTTCTATTTTCTTTTGCTTTTCCCAACGAGTGATCACTTCTTAACTAAACTATGTGGTTTATACCATAATTTTCTTGGATGGAGATAGCTTGATCATGCTTTTCTTGTGTTCAACACACTCTTTGTTCTGTATATATATATATATATATATATATATATATATATATATATATATATATATATATATATATATATATATATATATTGTTCTGGTGTTTTAGATGACACTTGTTAATTTATTGTTTAAATTAATTTATTTGCAAATTTCAGAGACATACTTATCAAGTTCTTGTTCAATTGACATTAAATAGATAACACAAGTTAGTTCATTGTTAAATGAATTCAATTCAGTTTGTAAAATTCAGAAACCAAAATTTAGCAGCTACATTCTTCTTTGTATAAGTTCTTGTTTCAATTATTAGTCTATTAACATTTCAAATGGGCCATGTTTCTTGCTATGTTTGGATTTTTCATTTGCTAACTTTATGTACAGCAATCCTAAAATTTTAATAATCCAAAAAATATTCCGTATTTTGGGGGTCTTTTTAATCCACTTCAAATTCATGTCTTTTGGCAATTCAGGGCTAGTTCTATTAAGCAGTTGAGGCAACACTTTGAAGATGGCTGTTACCAAGGTCTTTGTTGTGTAAGCATATCTTCAACTGGTTCAATCCAAGCATTCACCAAAACAAGATGATGACATTGCAGATTTGAATGTTTTGGTTTTTTTTCCCCTTTCTTCTTTTTTTTTATAACTCTCAAGTATCAGATCACATCAATTTTTACAGGTATTACTCCATGTATGGACATGTAGATACTATGGCCAGAGAAGTTCTCAAAGGTGCCGCGGCAGTTGAAGGTGTTGAGGCAACACTATGGCGGGTGATTAATTTTTCTCAATACATTTGTTGTATGATAATAGCATAAAGTGATGTCATTTAATCCGTGTATAACAAGTAATTAGATCCCTTTGTTATGATCCTTTTGAGTTTGCTAAAATCAGGTACCCGAGACTCTCTCCGATCGAATATTGGAAAAGCTGAAGGCCCCTCCTAGGCCGGATGATGTAACGGACATCAAACCGGAACAACTTCTGGAAGCTGATGGTTTTATATTTGGTTTTCCTTCTCGATTCGGCATGATGCCAAGCCAACTGAAGGCATTTTTTGATGCCACTAGTGAGCTATGGGCCTCCCAAGCACTTGCTGGCAAGCCTGCTGGAATCTTTTGGAGTACTGGCTTTCACGGCGGAGGCCAGGAACTTTCAGCGTAAGTAAAATGAACTCTAAATGCTTCCTACTGTTGTTATCATTTCAATTTAGAACATAACAAACTTGTTCATTTGTTCTATCAGAATTGTTTTGATCAAACAGATAATTCTCATAATGTTGCTTGTCATGCCTCTTAACAATTGTATCTTCACTTTTCCAATGTGACCAAGACTATGAACTATATTCGTTAGTGACTAGTGATTCTTATGCTATGAAATTATGAATTTATTGAATTTAGTTTTCAATTTTCCTCTAAATCTTTAATTGCAGATTGACAGCAATAACTCAATTAGCTCATCATGGCATGCTTTTTGTGCCCCTTGGATACACATTTGGAAGTGGCATGTTTGAGATGGATGAGGTGAAAGGAGGCTCAGCATATGGTGCTGGAACCTTCGCCGGAGATGGAACTCGGCAACCTACCGAGCTAGAACTACAGCAGGCCTTTTACCAGGGTAAATATATGGCTGAAATTGCAAAAAAGCTAAAAATCTAACCTTCTGCTAACAAATTTATTCAAGAATGTCCTGTAGAGCATGTTGACAAACCATTAGACACACACGTTTGTGTCAAACCTTGCAAGACATATTAGCAACGTGTATATATATATATATGTTCTCAATTTCAAAATTGTAGTTTGTACTTCAGTTGGTGAAACATGAGTTAGACGAAGTTCTATGTTCAGATATGAAGAAACAAGTTCATTAAAACAACTTGTTCATGTTCATTTTTAATACACCAATAGCAACAATTTCAATGAAGAACTTATTGTTTACTTGTTTTACATTGATTCAGAGGAAAGAACAACTCCAAGAAATACGACCCCAAAAAAAGTAGTTATCAATTGTTACCCACCATATGACCAATAAGTTCTCTAACAGCATTGAAAGGTGATCCACCATTAATAACAGTTTTCCTAGCTATCTCTTTCATCTCTTGCACCTTCTTGTGCACAATATTATTATCTCTATCCATCAATTGTTTCGACCCTTTCTCTATCTCATTCGCCTTTACAATAAGACCTTTGAACTGATTTGGCTTGTTTGGGATGGACCAAAGCTTCCTTTGCTCCCAAAACAGAGAAAAACAACAGAAGTAGCTTCTTGGTCATCAAGAAATCTCAGTAGTTTCTCATGCTGTAATTGGTCTAGATTTGGCTGATGGTGACCTTTGAGCTCAATCAAAGGGCCAACAGAATAGATTGGAGGAACTCCTGTTTTGCCGTCGGATAGGCGATAATGCATCAAAAGCATACCTCTCCAACTCCTAGAAGGTATTAACAATTATTCCTTTGGTGTTTGTAAACCTCTGAGCAAGCCTGTAATAAGCCAATTATCCGCCATCTCTATCCAATGCAGGATTAGGTAGAACCTTTGAAGCGACTAGATTGGAGATACCCTGAACAAAGAAATCAGGATCAGAATCCGTGAACACATCATCGGTTCCACGGTTCTTGAGAGAAAGCATAAAAAAATAACATTTTATATATATATATATATATATATATATATATATATATATATATATATATATATATGTTTAAAAGAAAGAGCTCAATAGAGTAAGTGGAGTATAAGAAGAAAACAAACAAAACAAACTAAAATAGTTAAAGCAAAGAAACCAACGCTAAGAACACTCATAAATATCCTCCTGTCATCTTCGCCATTGCCATCAACGACCAAAGGGATCTGCTCCTAGCCACTCATTATAGTTCATAAAGGACTGATGGATAATCATGTCAATCCCTTTTTTTTATTCTGAAAAATCCTTCTATTTATTTCTAGCCGAATGTTCTAAATAATCGCATAGAAACATACCATCCACCTCTTGCATTCCACCTTACTAGTTGGTAGCTCAGTCCAACTTTGAAAATGTTCCTTTAGCGTTTTCGGACACGACCATAGACTTCCAACAAATGACAACCATGCACACTAAACCTGCTAAGAAAAATCACAACCAAGAAACAAGCGGTGACTATATTCAACACCTTTGTTGCATAACATACATACATCTTCCTGGTTTACCACCCCAAATCGACTCAGTCTCTCCTTCGTATTGACTCTTCCAGTAGTCAACACAAACCAAGAAAATAATTCTACTTTTGGTGGAACTAGACCTTTCCAAACTATCCTAGTAAAACTGTAGCTTGCTATATCCTCCGGAATCATTTCTGCCTGCATCACCTACACAAAGGAGTTAGTAGAAAATACACCTTGTTTATCAATCATCCACACAACTCTATCCTCTCTATCATAAGCAAGTTTGAACAGTCTTAAAGTTTCATGCAACTGGTTCACTAAATCCAACTCCCATTGAAAAAGTTCTCGCCTCCATTGGAAGTTCCATCTCCACTCTAACCCGTCCCAAAACGCACAAACCCCATTAATGGATCATTTTTGGTTTGAAATTGAGAAAAGCCTTAGAAATTGATCTTTCAGGGAGCCGCCACGCATCCATACATTCTTCTAGAACTGAGTCCCTCTCCCATCACCAATCTCCATAGATAACCCATTAATCATCTTTTGTCTTATTTGTTGATCCTTGAACTGTATATGGCAAATATCCTTCCCCCCCTGGCGGATAGGTAACACCTGGGATGACAGCATCACATTTGGGTTCAGGTAAAGAGCAAACCACCTTCTTCTATAAGGGACAATCCTCATTCGAGAAACGCCACCACCACTTAAATAGAAGGGCTGTGTTGCGCACCATGGCATCCCCAACGTCCAACCCACCAAACATTTTGGGAGCCTGCACCACCTCCCACCTAATCATTGCCATACCATTCCTACCATCATCCTTACTCCATAGAAATCTTTTCTATAAGAAAATCAGTTTCTCTACAACAGCCTTTGGCATTTTATATAAGCTCAAATAATAGACAGGGAGACTGTTCAGAGTAGATTTAATGAGCACTAACTTACCGGCTTTATTAAGTACCTTGGTTTTTCATATGCTTAGCTTCTCTTCCACTTTTTCTATGATGGGCTTCGAAGTCTTCACTAATCTCGATTTTGCTTCTAACTGGGATCTCTAAGTATTTCACTCGAAGAGAAGCTACCTTGCAACCCAATGCCCTACACATATGTTGTACCCACTAATCATCACAGTTAATTGGGATAAAGCTTGATTTATCAAAATTAACAGTCAGCTCCGATATTAGCTCAAAACAACGAAGGATTCTCTTGTAGTTCTTAATGGTCTCTTCCTCTAGGGGACAGAACAGAATAGTATCATCCGCAAACTGAAGATGCGACAACTCAATATGATCTCTATCCACCAGTAATGGTGATATGCGCCCGTTTCTTACCGCCTCCCTAAACATTCTATGTAGAACATCAATGATAAGTACAAATAGAAATGGAGACAACGGGTCACCCTGTCGCAGACCACTTTCCATCTTAAACATCTTAGATGGCGAGTTGTTTATCAGCACTGACATAGAAAACGTAGTTATGCACTCCATAACCCAATTCCTTCATTTTCACCGAAACCCCATCTTTTGCAACACAAGGTCTACAAATCTCCACTTGACTCTATCATATGTTTTTTGAAAGTCTAGCTTTATTATCACCACTTCCTTCTTTCTCAATTTAATCCATTGAACTATTTTGCATGCAATAAGAGCCACGTCATGAATCTTCCGCCCTTTGACAAAAGCACTTTGTATTTCATCTACTAGCCGTGGCATTATTGCTCGCATTCTCCTAACCAGTATTTTTGAATGACTTTATACACACAACCTACCATGCTGATCGGCCTAAGGTCTTTGATTTTCTTTGCACCAGTAAACTTAGGGGCCAGTGCCACCCAAGTGAGATTCGCATCTGTCGGTAATTTGGAAGTCAGGAAAAAATCCAATACCGCTGTCGTAAATTTAGAGCCAATTTTAGCCGAACACCTCTTTATGAAATTCATGTTGTACCCATCACTTCCTGGAGTTTTGGATGATTTATAATCCCACACTGCTTCTCTAACCTTCTCAAGAGTTGGTTGTACCTCCAAAGCTAAAGCATCCTCTTCACCAATCATTTCTACCAATTCGTCCCTGAACCCCACCAATGGAGACTCCTCCTGATGATACAAATTCTTATAAAACCTTCATGACCTTTAAAGCATCCTCGCATTCTTCCTAGAGAAACTGTCAAGACCTTTAATTTATCTGTGAAATGTGCCTCATCAAGTCCTCTCTATTCTTCCTTGACCATCCTCAGGAAACCTTCATGAGTAAACCACAAGTCAATATTTTGGAACGGTCTCGACCTATCTCTTAGTCTCTTAACTTCCACTATAATAGGACAGTGATCAGACAAACCCCTTGGACCACCTCGTAACCAAGTTTTTAAAAACGTCTCCAGCCATTCCAAGCTAATGAGAACCATATCGATACGGCTATAGGATCAACCTTTGAACCATGTAAACTTGCAGTCAGTAATCGGCAAGTCCACCACACCCATGTCATGTATCCAATTCTTGAAGTCTTCGGCTGACAGGGATAAACTATCAGTGCCTCGTCTTTCCTCCACCTATACATTCTCATTAAAGTCTCCCATAAAACAACAGGGAACCTGGCATAATCCAGTTATGTAGCTCAACTCCTCCCACACAAGAAATTTTTCATCTCTAACATGTGCACCATAAACCAAGATAAACGCACAATTAAAATTATTTTTCAACAACTCTCCTTTAACACACAACCATCTCTCCCTTTTATAACTATTTCTTATTTTAAAAAAATCATCATCCCATATTAACAACAACCCACCAGATGCACCATCAGACTCAACATAGTCCCACCCCGTGCAACTAATTCCCCAAATTTTTGGTATATCAAATTTAGTCATTATCTGTCTTTTAGTCTCCACCAAACTTAACATGTTTAATCTATATTTCCTCTTCAGGTCTTTTACCATCCTCATATTTTCATCACTCTTCAACCCCCTAATATTCCATGAAGTAATAAGCATTTCAAAAAATTATTGCACACCTTTTTATGAGTTTTGGGACTGCTCCGTCTTGCTTTTGCCTTCTGTTTTGCCAGCCTTCTTTTCTGAGCAGCTTCTTCATTTTGTTGTTGAAGAATAGCCATTATGTCATCTTCTTCATTGTATAGCACTGCTCCTGACTCCCTTGCTAATTTCCAGGTTCTTTTGTTTTCTACAAGCTACTCCTCCAATGTTAAAACCTTATTATCACTAGCTTCACCAACATTGGCATGTGCTGCGTCCTGCAGGTTGTCCTCATCATCATCGTATCCATCTTCGTCATTAATTACCGACAAATTTTTGTCAACAAATGCTTCCATTCCCAGCCTTGCAATACTAAATCCTTCCTTCTGTCCGCCATTGTGTGCAGAGTCATCAACGTCAGCATGTCCCTTTTTTGAACTGTCGTCCACGCTCAACATCCCTTGTAGCAAATCATCCCCTCCATCATGCTTGAATAATCTGCATCCCCCCACCTCCTCCGCATGTGTCCATGCTCGAGCCTCCTTATGCCCTCGCATCATGTGCCAATACCGGCGCATCACAATAGACGTGTGGTTCGTCTTCCAAGTGGCACCCATGCACAGTCAGAGTAGCCGCACCACCCTAGTCAAGTCGCCCTCCTCCTTACCAGTTCGCTCCTTCACCATTTGCCCGACCATTAACCACCAAGCTTTGTTCTGGCCAATGCACAGCCTCTGTACCAGTCGCCGTCACAATTTTTTCACCAGGGAGATGTCGTGCTTCTCCAGCCCTTGAAGCCGCACCCCTAACGCGTGCAAATCCCTAGGCGAAGAGGCTTCCGTCGCTGGTGAGGCGCTACCCCGCAGGATCAACATTCCCTGACCCGCTTGCTTTCGGACTGGCCCAATGTAGACCCGACCCCTCCGCATTATAACTAGCCCCTGATGAACTTTCGCTGCTCCAAACTGATGAGCTGCTTTGGAGCTTAGGCCATCCAGGCCCATTACGTTATAACAGTTTCTCATTCCATTGGAGGGCCCTTATTAGGTTCAAGCCCATTAACCCTTATTGCTCCCATGTGTAGCCCATTAGATTTAAAACCATAGTCCCATGGAATAGTCAACTCAGAATCCACTTTATTACTCACCTCATATCCTATAAAATTAGCCATGCCTTCAATACCACCATTATTAGATTGATAAGTTACCAGTTTCAATTGATTGTGACTTAAATTTTCATAACTCCACTTGTTCAAAATTGTTTCTGAAATTACCAATCTATCATCATCTTCAATCTCCTCCCCCCACACCTCGATAACCACTTTCGCTGCCTGATCTGCATTGCCCGTCAAATTTGTCGGCCTTAGCGATGTTATAATAGCATCATCACATTCCTTTGTAGGTATGTTCCTTGAGTGGTCACTGCTTCCCTTGTCAGCTTCCATCATTTCCACCTTACCATTCTCTCCATATGTTTCGCGTCCCACCTCTTTTACCAAAACGTCAAAGCCGCTGATGCCTATTGTGATATGGACACATTCATTGATCACATCCATCACATAGGTATCAATTTGTACACAGTCGACACTAAAAAAGATGCACGATTTTGTCGCGTTATCACACCCAACCACCTCACCCTATTGGCTTTCTAATCATCTGAAAGTATCCATAGACCATGCATGTAATGGGACCCCAAAGCATTCTAGCCACACCTTTCAAGTTTCACTTCTCTCTGACTAGTCCCACCTCCATACACTATGGAACAACTGTAGTAGGCTATTCATTTTGAATGTGTAAGCCTCTTCTGCATTCAAGAGGCTGTCAAAGGTCAACAGAACTTTATATGCACCCATTTCGCGCACCTGGATAACTTGAGGAAAATTCTTCACAACCGATACCTTCAGTGATCTGAAGTCAATAGCCTTCGTCGTTCCCCCAACTAGACTTTTCTACAACCAGTCTAAGTTTTCTTTCACCACCGCCACTTCCACCTTCTTCGTCCACCCATTCCCATGCGGATCTTAACTTTTTTTTCTCATTTGTTAAATCTTTGTTGGAGGTAGCTGTGATTTTCTGAGTCTCTTTTCTTTCTTTTGGCGTTTGACGAACCATAGTATTTCGAGTTTCATCTCGTGGATGAATTCTGTTCATATCTTTCAGCTCGATCATTCTCCTATATTTAGCTTTCCCCACAAACATAACATTGCCTCTCATTCTCGTACAATTTATCTTCGCAATAGCCTTCAAGGCCCCTCCTTTCGTAGTGTAACGTATAAATACAAAAATGTATATACAACTATTCTTTTGTTTTTTCGATAAGTATATATCATTTATGCGTCCAGTTCAACTAAACAACTGAAACAATTCTCTCTTCGATATGTCTTTCTTGGAGATTGTCCACAAAAATTGAGAAGGACTCGTTCTGCAAACGTCGATACTCTTCTCGATTCTAAACTCCAAAATCCTTAACCTGACCTATCGTTCTACCTTTCCTTATGTCTTTCACCCACTTTCTCTTTTTCCCTCTCTCTCTCATCTCTTTCTCAACCAAACACGTTATATATTTTATAAATTTATTTTTAATAAAGTACAAATATTTCTCTATGTTGTGCAAAAAAAGTTGAAACACATAATTTGAGTTGGAAAGAATTTTTTAAAGGTGAAGTCTAGGGTGTAGAAGGAAAATATTTTCTATACATGTATGTTGTTGCTGTCACCTTAAGATTTTGACAAATGTCTAAATAAAAGTTGGTTGAAGACAAATATTGCAGAAGCAGCTGACATAAAGAACATTTTCTCTGCTACTGGCACGTGATCACCTATGCTAAATTATGTTAATTAGTTTAGTTTAGCGTGAGTAATTAATTTAGAAGATATTGGGCTAGGAGTGTTTGGGCTTTTTAATTGTCAGTGTGATTGTTTTTTGCCATAGTGGGATTTGGTTTTCTGTTGTCTGAACTTGTTTGTTGGCTTGGATCCTAACCCAAAAAAAAAATAAAACACGGTAACATTGGTTAAAAAAAATAACAGCTTGACATTACGGGATAAGGAAATGTTATGTGGGTTTGGTTTAGGATTTTGTTGCAGGTTTTGAATGTTGGTGCAAGTGGTTTCACCATCCGCCCAGATCGGAGTGAAATTGGGGGATTTCGGCGTTGTCATTGCAGAGGGTTGGGAGAGGGAGACCGGTTTTTTCAGCTGTTGTCCATCTCGTATGCGGCGAAGGAATGGAGGTATGTGTTTCTTGTGAACTCTATTTATTCTTTGTGTGCATTGATTTCCATTATGTATCGGTGGAAGAAGAAATATTTTGAAGTTATAAAATTTTGAAAAAGTTAAAAGGTTTAACTTAAAGGATGCATACTATTAATTTGGGTTGTGTCTTTGTTTTTTAATTTATTTTGAAAACGACGAAAGAGAGGGTTTGTCATTCCCCTCTTTCTCTAGTGTTAAAGCATGTGTTATTTGTGGGTGTATATTGCAAAATTTATTTTATTTATACATTCCAAAATAATGGGTTGCCATGTCTGAAGATTTACACATAATAACATTATATATTTGAATGTATCTACATATTATTTAGTTGTGTCATATATTTAAATAATTAAAGCACTTATGTTTCTAACCTGGACATAACGATTAGACTTTGGAAGGTTAATTGATTTTTTATTTGGAATGTGTAAAGTATGAATGATTAGATTAAATATTCATTAGGAAACTCCTTTATTGTTAATGTATGTGAGGTTTGTATGTGTATCTTGCATAATTGGTTGTGTCATAATATATATAATATTTAAATAATTAAACTATTTATATTTTTAATCTAGACAAAATAATTAGACTATCAAAACATGATTTCTTTTTTATCTGGAGCTTTTAAAATATGAATGATTAAATTAAAATGATGTGTGGTTGAAGGGGTTGGATAATGTTCTGTTGAGTAATGGGTGGTTTGCTAATAAATGTTGTGGCATGGTTAGTTGAATTTTTCTATTTGTGAAGTAGCATGTTTGTGTGGTTTCCACTTAAGAATAATTTTAGCATGAGTGTATAGCAGATTCCCAAGACTTTGCAATTGGTTTTTATGTTCTTGCAATTGATTTTAATCAGATGGAATTCACAAAAGGAAATAAGGGTTGCGACACGATGGAAGGAAGCCAAAGGGATGAGGGGTGTAGGCCTGATGAGGAATTGGATAATGCATGCGGCGGTGACAACATGAATGGAGTATCGGATGAGTATCCATCCGATTATGCTGATGTATTCGGGTTGTCAGAACATGATATAATGAGAAAGGTCTTTCGAAGTGAGGAAAGAGCATATAATTTTTACAGTAAATTTGGCAGATGTCATGGATTCGGCGTGCGCAAGGGTGATTATGGAAAGGATGAAGAAGGAAATTTGATAAGGAGAAGGTTTTTTTGTAATAGGGCCGGACTGAGAGATGAGAAACACTTGAACAGGTTGGATAGAAAAAGGGGACACCGTCCTGAAACAAGGACTAATTGCTTGGCGAAGCTGTCGATTTATCTGGATAGGGAAAACTCAACATGGAAGGTTCGCAAAGTAATCTTGGATCACAATCATGAACTGACACCTCGAGGGATGGTGCACATGATTCCAAAATTCCGTCGTATATCGGATGCTGCAAAGGCAAACATAGATGGCATGCGTGGGTATGGTGTTTCAACATCAAAGATTTTGGGTTACATGGCTGGGGTTGCCGGAGGGTACTCTTTGTTGGGCTTTACAAAAAAGGATGCATACAACTACATTGATCACATGAGGCGGGCCAAGGTCGTTAATGGTGACTCGAATGCCGCTATTGTATATCTAGAGGGAAAGGCAGCGGCGGATCCAATGTCAATGGCTAGGTATAATGTTACAAATGATGGAATGTTGGCGAACATGTTCTGGGCTGATGGACCTTGCAGAGTAGACTATCAGTATTTTGGGGATGTGGTCGCCTTTGACTCAACATACAAGAAGAATAAGTACCAGCGCCCGTTAGTGATATTCTCTGGGTCAAACAATCATAAGCAAACCACGATATTTGGATTTGGATTGGTGCTAGACGAAACAATAGAAAGTTATACGTGGATGTTGGAGAATTTGTTGGAGGTGATGTGTAATAAGCAGCCTTCTGTTGTTGTAACTGATGGCGATGATGCGATGATTGCGGCAGTCAAAAAAGTGTTTCCAGAAGCTACTCATCGGTTGTGTGCATGGCACTTACAGAAGAATGTAACCTTGAATGGAGGCGAGCAGATGTTTCGTGAGATATTCTGTAAATGGCTTTATACTGACATGGAGGTAGATGACTTCGAGCTTGAATGGGAAGAAGCTTCTGAGGAATTTGGTCTACACGAAAAATGTTGGGCAAACCAAATGTACGAGAAAAGGCACATGTGGTGTAATGCGTACCTTCGTGGCAAGTTTTGTGCTGGATATCGCACAACATCTAGGTGTGAGGGAATAAATTCTCACATAAAGGGATTTTTGAACTCAAGACATAGTATTTTGGAATTGGTGCAAAATTTGGAGTTAGTAGTCCGAGAATACCGCAACAACGAGCTGGTTGCGCAATTCAATTCAATATATAGCACCCCTGTTCTAACAACGTGCCTGGATCCTATTGAGAGGTGCGCTGCAGATGTTTACACGAGAGCTATTTTTATACTAGTTAAGAAAGAGATTGACGGTGTTGGAGCGGTTAATTTTGTGAGTAAAAGGAGGGTCTCCACAACAATTGTATACACAATGGAAGAGTATGGTCATCCCACTACAATAAATATGGGCTTTAGCAACGCTAAATTTTGCAACGCCTTAAAACCGTTCTCTTAGATAGTTTTAGACAACGGTTTTTTATAGTGTTACTGTTGAATTCAATTTTTCATTATTTTATAGCAACAAACTAAAACCGTTCTCTTTGACTATTTTAAAGAACGGTTTTATAACCGTTACCATGATTTGGTTTTAAGCAACAGTTTTTTATTATTGTTTAAATAATTGTACAAAAGAAACGCATAAAAACCGTTGCCAAAATGCTACACTTTAAAACCGTTCTATTAAATGGTCTTAGACAACGGTTTTTACAGTGTTGCTGTTGAAGTTCAATTTTTCATTACATTATAGCAACAAAATAAAACGTTCTCTTTGACTATTTTAAAGAACGGTTTTTTAACTATTACAATAATTTTTTATCAAACAATAATTTTCTAATATTATTTAAATAATTATACAAATTTAAATAATTTTTTCTATAAATATTAAATTTGTAGAACACTCAAAATTATTATTATAAATATATTACAAATATTATTTATAAAAGAAATAAATTTAAAATAATTTATAACAATTATATATTTTTTGTTTCATTCCCGCTCTAAAATTTAAGATAATATTTTTTTAACACTTCAAAAAAATTTCAACAACCTCTCTTCAAAACAAAACATAGAGACTTGTCAATTTTTCCTCTCTCTACTAGTCCTAGTGCTCCATAGCCCACACCACTCATCATTAGAGCCATCATCGAACAATGCTAAACTTGTAACAACCCAAGTTTTTGAAAAATTAAATAATAATTTATTTATGATTTATTATATTTGTTGATAATTTTATTTTAAAAAAATTATTTCACTAAAATTATTTAAATAAAATTTTATGATACTTTAAATTTAAAAATAATTAAAAATTATATATAATTTTTATAATAGTTGGAGTTTAAATTAATTAGAATTTTTATATAATTTTTATTATAATTAAATTTTTGTATAATTAAAATTATAATTTCGATAATTAAAAAATATATAGAATTGTATAATTTAATGTAAGTAACTTCTATTATGAATAATTTATGATTTAATTTGAGTTTTTTATTTTTAAAAAATAATCTATTAAGAATGATTAAATTGATTTTATAAATATTTTGAGTTTAAATTAATTAATATTCTTGTATATTTTATTGTAATTGGTTATTTATATAATTTGAAATTAAAATTTTGGTGATAAAAAAATAAAGAGTTAAATAATTTATTTAAAATAATTAATATTTCGAGTTTAAACTGTATTTTATAAAGTATAATTAATCTGTTTATTTCATAATTTAAATTAAAAATAATTATTTAAACTCAACGATATATTAATAAATAACATTTTTAAATAATTTTAATAAAATACATTTAATTTCTAAAATTATTATTTTATCCTTTAATTTTATAAAAAAAATTATTTTATTCTTATACCCTTACAAAACCTTAATTTTTAAATCAGAAACCTAACCCAACTCCAATTACACTCACGCGAATATAGAGAGGGGAAATAAAAGAAAGGGAAAGAGGGAAGTGGGGGCTCGGGGAAGAAGGAGAGGGAAGAAAGAAGGGACGACACCGCCTAGGATCGCCACCATCGCTGTCGCCGGGGGAGAGGGGAAGAGCTGCGTCCGGGACAGGGAGAACCAGAGGGACCGTCGCTGCCATCATCGTGCGTCGCCATTGAGCACACGGACGAAAGGGAGACGCGAGCAGTGAGCGAGAGGAAGCTTCGTCCTCGTCGCCGTTCCGTCGCCACCGTTGAAGCCAGCCTCGTCGTCATCGCCGAAAGTGCGCTGTCGATTAGGGAAGGACGAAGAGGAATGCGAACGACTAGAGAAAGGGGAAGAAGAAGAACGCATGGTGGTGGGTGTTTTCCTTGACGTCACCGTCGCAGTTGTTGAAGCTCACCGTCGCCGCCGTGAGAGACGCTCCTTGCTGGCGCTGCTACTAGGGGTTTGGAGAGAATGGCCCTGTTCTTCCTCTGCCTCTGGGTTCTGCAAGTTGCTAGAGTCCTCTGCCGCTGGGAACCAACACTGGAGCTGCCCTAAGGTAAACTAACCCCTTCAGTAATTTTAGTTTGGTAAACAAATTTCCAAATGAACTACCAATCATTGCTTTTGCTGTTTAATATTTGAATCTGGTCTAAAGCAAAGGTTGTTACGTTATGCAGCTAGTGCTTTGCTCTTTACTGAAAAGGGTGTTGATCCATTCCTTGTTTCATGGAATCGGTAAGCACTGAAAAAATTTGTTTACTTAGGAATGCCCTGTTTGTTTGTATGGTCTTCAATTCTGAATGTAAATTTGCAACATGCATACTTTGGTTTTGGGACATCTGTAAAACAACTCAGTAAATTTGTTAAGATTCTATAGAGTTCCTTTAAAAGAAAAGCTTGCAGTTTGAGGGACTATAGCTAACTCTTGCAAACCATGAAAGAGAAGGGGACTCAACAGACAAAGGAAGGAGACCAAAAACTTGCTGATGGTGGAACCATACTTATTGTGTTCATTAGACTGTGAACTAAAAGCTAATAGCATAGAACTCGTACAAATAATATCATTTTGGATGTGTTTTAAGCTAATCATGTTTACCTTTATTTATTTGAATCTAGTTTTACTAATGCAAGTAAAATTATTGGATAGATGCATAACAAACAATAATGAGTTCTATCTAGAAAAATAGAATTAAAGAAGAAAAAAAAGTATGAAATTGATATATAAGATTTTTTTTAGAGGACTGAATCAGGAATATATCTTGACATTTTTGGATATTTATAGCATAATTCTTCCACAGGGACCCTGGGATTGGAAAGATTTCATTATGTAAAGCATTAGCTCAGAAATTATCGATTCGATTTAATTCAAGGTGCACTAACAACACAGTTAAAATTTTAATACAACATCTTCCAATGAGACAAGTAAATAAATTAACAAAAACTCACCAGTTTATTTTGTACTCAGATTCCCACAGTGCCAGCTTATTGAAGTGAATGCACATTCTTTATTGAGTAAATAGTTTTCTGAAAATGGTAAGCTGGTATGCATGTACAATAGTTATTAGAAGTACCAATGCTTGAATTTCCAATTTGTTATCACTTCAGAGGTTATTAATAGATGAACTGTTATTATGTTGTATTGTTGCACTGAATGCACAATTGTGTTTCCTTGTTGTTTAGGTTGCAAAACTTTTCCAAAAGATTCAAGAAATGGTAAAGAAGAAAGCAATCTAGTATTTGTTTTGATTGGTGAGGCAGAACAAAATTTAACTTAATGCTATATGCTTGTCATGTGTCCGCGTTGGGTTAAGTGTGTGGTCATGCAGATGAAGTCGAAAGCCTTGCTGCGGCCAGAAAAGCTGCTATATCCGGTTCAGATCCTTCAGATTCTATTCGGGTATACCAATCTCTCTGGTCCTTCCTGCAGGAAAATACCCATTTTCTTCCCCACTATTCCTTTTTTTCTTTCTATGTTTTTTTGAATAGTGTGTGAGAATGTTAAATATCATTTAAAAAAATGCAACCGAGAGATGTTGGATTTTCTTGGGTATTTGCGTAGTGTGTTAGTAATCCTTAAATATGAATATTTCAGGTTGTAAATGCATTACTAACTCAGATTGACAAGTTAAAATCATCTCCAAATGTGATAATCCTAACCACATCCAACATAACTACTACTATTGGTAAGCCTAAATCAAACTTCCATTCCTTCAATTATTAGCATTAGGCTTAACATTATATTTAATTTGCTAATTTTTTTGTTTACAGGAAAATCATTATGAAGGAGAGAAAGAACTTAATCACACAAATTGTGAAGATCAAATACTAGAGAGTAAAAATCACCAATTTGTGAAGATGATGAAGAATCTATTTGCTATTGTAATATATCAATCTCTTTTCTTTATGATTAGATATGGTTATGACTTAGACTCTTATTATGTGATTTTAAAGTATCTTAGTTTATTTGACTTCTAAAATGATAAAATCTCTTTTATAGGTTACAAATATGTATGAATGTTATAGAATACTTTAAAAATCAAATTTGATGGTAAATATTCAATTAGTTTTCTTTAGTAATTTGATTCAAATAATTAAGGTTATTTATCGACACTAAATTAAAAAAATAGTTGGAATATTAATTTTAATGCAACATGAGAAAATTATTGTAAATAAAAAATATATAACTATAAAAAATCGTTGTCAAAAGTCACAAAAGGAATGGTTTAAAACCGTTGCCAAAAAATAACACCAATGGTAACGCTTTAAAACCGTTGCCAAAAAAGACACCAACGGTAACGTTTTAAAACCGTTGGCTTTGTAAATAATAAAACTACAACAGTTTAAAACTGTTGCCTATTCAGTTATGGTTTTAAACCGTTGGATCATGAAAGAGAACGGTTTAAAACCGTTCCTTATCGAGTAATGGTTCGAAACCGTTGTTTAAAATTTTCTTTCAAAACCGTTGTCTATACTAGTAATTTTGGCAACGGTTTTTTTATTACTGTTGCCTTAGGTAAAAAACCGTTGCCTTTGAGCATTGGCAACGGCCGCATATACCACAGGTAAAAAACCGTTGCCAAAGCGTTGCCTAAAGTTTTGGGAACGGTTTTTCAATCTACGGCAACAGTTTTTTACCATTGCGAAAACCCTTATTTGTTGTAGTGTCCCGGCCACAACATTGTTACCTTATTTGATAGGACCATGACCAGAATGGAATGTCGGTGCCGATTCTGGGAGAAGGAGGGCTTTCCATGCAGGCACATGTTCTTTGTCATGAAGCACGAGCATTTAAAGGATATTCCAAATCGTTTAATTCTGAAGCGGTGGAGGAGGGACGCCAAGGCAATTGAAGAGTATGGCGATAAGTCCGACAACATGTTGAGCGAGAGAAGTTTTCTATTGCGGCATGGGGCACTCCATGCGGCATCACAGTGGATGTTATACCTTGGTTCAAAGAATCGAACTGTATTTAAGACTGCAATGGAGGGAATTCGCAGAATTTGTACTGACATCCATGCAATTCTTGGTCAACCGAATGAGGGAAGAAAAGCAAATGCGAACGAGGACATTCGGGATCCTGTTGTTGTTAGAACTAAAGGTGCTCCACGGTCCAAAGGCAAAAAGGGAAAGAAGAGGAGATGTACGTTCTGCAAAAGGACTGGCCACACAAAGCGGACATGTGTTGATAGGGTACGAAACCGATCCAAATGGGGTTTGCAAGAGGATGAAGAATCTGTCGAAATACCAGGGGCCAATGAGGTTCGTGCTTTATTAAGTACAATCTGGTTTTTTTTTTTTTTTTGCAGAATTTCATGTAATTTTAGAAAAAATGCAGGTTTGAATATATTTTTCAATATGGAATTTCAATATTGCATCTTGGCCCTTCGTTTTCTTAATTCCTTGTTGCAGCATAATTTTTTAATTAGGCCTTCTAGTGACATAATTGAATGTTTGGATGAAACATGTCTCACAGTTTCTGTATGGGGTTGTGGGGAATGTGGACATAATTTGATATAAAATCTGGCATGTATTTTTTTTCTATATAATCCCATGAATGCTAATTTAAAATTGTAGGTTTAGGGTATATTTATTAATATGGAATCTCAATAGTGCACCCTTAGCATTTCATTTGATTGATTTCTTGTTAAAGGAACCTTCGAGCGACCTGATTTAATGTATGGATGAAACATATATCATACTTTTTGTATGGGATTGTGGGGAATGTCTCCCTCAACTACTTATGCTGGGAGAATTAGCATTACTTTTGCCTGCTAAGTGAATGAAATTATGAGATAATGTTTTGGGGTGTGAAGTTGTTTTATAGCCAGCATATCTGAATTAACCGTGGTGAATGATCATTTGGGTTGACGTTGCAGAACTTTATAGGGCTACATGAAACAAGTCTGCCTCCGAGGTCAGAATCGGTGTATTCACGAGATGGAAAAAATGTTTTGGCAGAATTAAAATCCGTGGGAACTCAGGAGAGGATCGTCGGAACTGCACAAAGTGAGATTCTAGCATCTGTTGCAGATGCAGGCAGTTGCGACTATCACCAACAGGTACTCCCCTCGATTGCATATAATATTTATCAATTAGATTGGACGTGTTCCATTTATTCATCGGTTGAAGGGATTCGCAGGTACTAGATCTCCTGAAATCGCTGAATGCAACAATAGGCTCAGATGGCATTGAGAAGTCCCAGTGATGCTTCAGTTAGTGATTTTGTTTGTTTTTCTCAGGAGTCGGTGGGTGTTTAAAAGACTCTTTTCAGCTTTCTGTGCAACAATGTTGTTTAGGTGCAGCGCAGTTGAATATGCTAAGTACATGAGTTTTATTATTTGGCTTTTTTTGTAATTACGTTAGACTTTCAATGGCAAAACTTTGCTTACTGAAAGCAGAGATCATTATAGCCTTTACTTTAATTCACCAGCCGATAGATATTGGTTTTTTATTTTTTTTCCCCAAGGGTCAAGTTATGATCTAATGCTATTTTTAATAACAAAGACAAAAACCCACATCCACCGACTGATTATGAAGGTCTTTTAGTTATGTTAACACCTAAAAGTGAGAACTACTAATGTAATTAAATAACCTTTATTAATACAATTTAGTCTTTACAGTACTGGATTAAGTTCTCTGAATTACAATATAATCCAATAATTTCAATTAATCAGTGGAAAATTTTTTTTGCCTTTTCATGCTAATGACTACTGCAAATAATTCTAAATCTCTAAATGTGCATTGCAAGAATCTTTTTCCTTTTAAAATTAAGATTCATAGTAACTAATGAATCAAATAATGTTACTTATTCCAATAAAGGTATGCTAGTAATATTAAAACTGTTATACACATTATATTTTGGGTTCTGTCAACAACATGATAAAAACGATTTTTTAATTTTGGACATGTTATATGTGAAGTTTGAATATCTAAAAATTAAAAATCTAATGCTACTTTCAAATAACATAATCACTTCGTTGAAGTTACTTAATCCGCAGGACGTTGTGAAATCTTAACAATTTGAAACAGCAAAGTTACAAGGTTAAACATTGTTGTTCCGTGCCAAAAATAGCCAGTAATTAAATACCCAAAAGAATCTCATACCCATACGCCCATGATCAGGAGAAGCGCACAAATTCCCAAAAGATACACAGCAGAATCCATGATCTTGTGCTGATCAAGACGGATTCCAATAGTAATATATACTAACACAAAGTGTAGCAATTTCTAGTATGATTATATACCCCTAATCTAACCAAAATGCATCATGTGACTTGTCCCAAAAAGAAGTACTCCTACGTAAGCATCATTCGGCATGGAACATGACCGTGCAATCCCTACACATTAGATGGTGATGCTTTGGCTGCTGCTGGTGGCCAGTGAAACAACTTCGGCGACAGATTCCTTCGCCGACTTCGTTCTCGTGGTGCTGGATTTTTGATCATGCTTGTCCCAATAATCAATAGCAAGTTTCACCACTTCGTCCCTCTTTTTGTTGGCTTTTGAGAAGAAAATGTCTAGTGCTAGACTCATTCGGGTAAGGTCAGTGACACCCTAAATTAGTGAGCAAACCATTGGTGACCATATCAAACAACAAAGTATGAAAATTGACTATCAAAGGTGTCATAGTTGCTATTTTCTCCCATGAATGTGTAGTGCTCACCTGAATATCATACGTGCTCCACAGATGGGAAAGTTGCATCCATTGGGCTACAAAGACTCCGCAATCTTTTCTGCATTTTGGTTAAAAGAAGACCCAAAGTAATTTAAAATACAAATTAGTTTGTGTCCATGAAGTATTCTTCGAAGTTGATGAAAATAAATTATGTTTCAAATAGAACTTACGAGTTGTCCTTTTGTTGTGTGACGAGAGGTTCTCTCAGATTGAACCGCGACACCAGCGGTGGGATACTTGCTTGGTTTTCATAAAACCTCTTGTCCGTCAGCATTGTCTCCAAGAAGAAAGCCTGCATCCACTTCCCAATGTGAGAATACATGACATTGGACGTCACGCCAAGAATAGAATAGTCCATAAGGGATAAAAATTTTGCACCGTACAACGTATGTCATCATCTGAACTCTGTGCGCCCGATCATCTGGGTCCTTCGCAGAGTCCAGGTAGATAAGGTCTCCCGAGTCGAGGTCAACGATCATGAGAAACCAATGCCTATCCTTATTGAGGGGGATGTAAATCTACATGGTAGGAGGAACATTGTAGACCCTTTGTTAGTGAATAATACATATACAAGGGTACAGAACAATATGGAGTTCTCAGTTCGACTAGCCTTTTTTATTTTGTCAGCTTTCTTAATCATGTAACGAGTTCGTATGAACTCTAGTGTGTCCTTGCAGTATGTTGTTGGGTTAAGGGCCAGTTGCTGAAGCAATAATTAGACCAAAATGTTATACACCTGATACGATTAACTCCATAAAGAAAGTAATTGCAGTGCATGGAAAATGTTTGTCAGGAATAGCATGCCTTACCGCAAATGTTGTGGGTAGCCACCATGCTAACTCATCACCGCGCTCCACAGTCAGCATTCTCACCAGTAGGTTAAGGATCTACGATTAAAGGGGATGAAAGGGTAAGCCCTAGTTTGAAGATAACAAAATACAAGGAAAATAATGAAAAAGAGAGGACAATGGAAATGCGAATCAAAGGAACTGACGTCGTCCACTAACTCGTGTTGTGGTCTAAGAGTCCAAAGGGCACATCGATCTCCTTGGCAATGCTCCTCTGGGAACAAAATCTCTCTTTGGCGAGGACACGGCGCAGCAAACGTTACACACACCAAAAAAAGGAACATATTAATTCAAATTTGCACAGAAGTTGCGCAATTAGAAGATATAACAAAGCATGTAGTTTCTGCAAGTGCATGTCTAAAAAGGTAAGAAAGATAATACGAAACAACACAATGCCAACATCATGCACAAGCAAGACATAAAACCCTCGGCCCGAGATAATGTTTTGTGGAGGCCCAAGATATTAATTTAAAAAAAAATCAGTAGGCAATGTAAACAGTACCGTTAAACCTTGTTTATTTTTAAGTCTTGGACATGTACGTTGTCACACCTGAAAGAACTCCATAATGGATCATGTAGACCCATGAAGAAAAAAAAACTTCCAAACCATAAAGCTCCCAAAAGGCCTAAATAATTTCGAGCCAAGACAACAAGCCCAAAAGATGGCAATTTTATTGAACAACAAGGACATATGCAGCTCGTAAGAGAAATGATAATTCCATTTGCGGTTCCATGGAACTCACCTCTGATCCAAGTCAACAGCAAATATATATGCAGCAACCGCCATTTCGGTAGCCCCAAATCGATTCCCTTGTGGTGGCCGAAACACGACTTGGAAGAACTGTTGCAGTAAAATAAAATAGTTACACAATAACCACATAACCCACTACGAGGATGTGACAACATGCATGTTAACATACTTTACAGGAAGTGTTAATACCTCAGGTAGCTCCCCAGAATCCATATACTTCCAATGAGCAAGTCTAGTTGAGAACGGGGATCCATCCTCAGCAGCACCAGGGCCTTCAACAAAGGGCTTATGCGACCCCTCACCTGAATCATAATCTAACTTCCTCTGTCGTGAAGTAGGTAAAGCAAAATGACATGCATAGATGTTAGGAAGCCTATCGTCACCAGCATTATACATAGAAAAAAAATTGGAGAAACACTACTAAAACCATCAAAGGAGGTTCACCTTCAAAGGTTGTTCCAGCCTAGAACTCCTTCTTCTACCAGCATTTTTATGCCACTGGTCTTGCCTTTTCTAACCTTGTCAACATGCAATAATGCATGGACGTTCCAGTTAGCCTTAGTGGAGGAGCCCTGCTTTTTCTGCTGTTTCTTTCCAAAATGGTGCACCTGTGGATCCAATGTCTTCGCCTCATCATGGAATGACCGAGTTTTCTTCCTCTCAGCATGGGAGGCGCACAACATCTCTAATATTGTTGTATGGCCACCAACAATGGCCATCAGTTTGTTGATTTGTTGTGCTTGGGACTCCAGAATGGACCTGCTCACGTTGGCGTTCTCCACAACCGACTCATCCACCGATGGGAGCTTCCCATTTCCTCCTTGATCACCTTCTTTGTTTGGATCCATGTTTACCAACCTTTAGGCGATGGGTACTGGCACCAAAGAAAACTACAAGTGAAGGATTGTGGATCAAACACTTGGATATAAAATACCCCCACAAAAATCAAAAGACATCGAAACATGTTTATGTATTGGGTGGGCCCACATGCATTCAGCAAAAGGAATGGGAAGGCAGAAGGAAATACCAACCCACATCATAAAGTGACCTCTTATGCTAGTGAGTCGTAAATACAAATTTTATGTTTTGCTATATTCCACAAATCTTACCGGGGAAGCCATCCCTGATGTGAAGAAGCTTCAGAGGCGCGCTTCGATATCTGCACCAATGAAAGGACAGCAACATTGCAGACTTGACCCTACAAAAATGCAGCGCCGATTAGGTAGCCGTTGAAAAAGACCAACAATTTCTATCACAAGTACTACATTTATCATAAGTTAATGCCCAAAATTAATTATTAAACTGTACATGAATAAAAATTGATTCGGAACATAAACGTTACTAAAATAAAATCTGTTAGAAAGACACTGTATCCTCCATCATTTAAATATTAAAGGTGGTCAATGCCTACCTAAAAAAGATACACCATTTTAGATTACTCAATGCATATTAGTGATAATCATTCATCCACCTCATCACATAAATCAATGACAAAATCGTTCATCCACTTCATCACATAAATCGTTCAATTTTTTAAACCCTTATATTAATAAGCCATTTAAATTTAATCTTGTACATGATGCGTATTCTAAAAAAGACTCAAATATAAGTACACTATGGTTATGGGACTACATCATTCACATAAGACACACCAGATTGTAATTTAAATCGAAAACTTCGTTAAAGGCAATGACAAATATAACTACATGCTTTATGAACTATAATCCATACTGGGCATATAAACTGAGATTTCTTTCCAGTGAGTTCTTCTAACTTGTGACTGCCGTAAACTACAAACACCATCCTACATCCCACACACAAAACAAAACACAAAATTCATATACAACGAAGCACCGATACACCACATACCTTCCTAAGCAAACCACGCATTAATCACCTTCACCCTTAATCACCCAACATTTCCTCAATCATTTTGACCTGGTGCCTCAGTTCAGCGTTCTCCTCCTCAAGCATCCGAATTCGCTCAAACATCGACTGTGGCATCTCATCCTTCATCTGGTGTTGCATACGACCGAGGACTCGATAATTATAGTCACAAATGCTCTTTCCACTAGCATCGACCAATTTCTCCAGCATGGCGAAAGAAACTTCTTGCGTAGCCACCTTTTCCTCTTCAGACTCTGGGCCATATGCCACAAGTTGTAATCCTCTTGCATTGCTTGGAAGGAAAACAATGAATCGAAACATCACACACCCTCTGACGACTTGCTGTCTTGAGGCACGAAGATTGGAGCTCCAATTGCAAGAGTCGAACAAGCTCGCATGAGCATTAGTTCAAAGTCCTCCACATACAAAAATCCAGGATCTTGGGTCTCGGAGACCACTTCTCCGCCTACGAAGAAAAAGTTCCACTTGAAATTGTACAACGGCCAAGAAAAACATTATAACTGTTATGTAAAGAAGAAAAAAACTACCTGACGATGCGGATGTGCCATGACTACCACCACCAACGAAAACACTGCTAGGAGAATGGCTCAAGTATTGCACTTTTTGAGAAGAAGGGCTTGCATATACAGAAGCCAGAGGTAGATGTTGGGAACACCCACCACCTCCAAACGCGTTCCCTCCACCTCCATAGAAGCAACCTCCGCGGCGCATATATTCTTCAGCCTCTGCACGAACATGAAACCCCTTGTATTCGTTCTTTTTAAACCCGTTTACTTGTGCGCTGCATTCCTCCCATGGCAGGTAAATTCCTGGAATTCGTCCCTTTTTGACGGCATAAAACCTATACCTTCCATTCTCCATGGAAGTCACTGCAAGTTCCAGAACGGCAACGAAGACTCTTCGAAAATCCAACCAACATGAGAAGCACTCTCCCACTTAGTGAATCTCAATCGATGTGGGTTATTTTATATTTAAAAAATCAAAACCCCACTAAAGACCTATGAGTCTATGACACACATGGACTGATGACTATCCTATTTTTTTATTTTCTATAATACAACTTTATTATTTTCGGATAATACAACTTCATGTAACTATATACATACGATTATACTTTTTACGATACGCTTTTATATATATAAGCCTAATTAAGATCGTATTATATTCCATTTTTTATACAAATAAAAATTTAGATTGTGCATGCATCTCAACATACATATTAATAGGAACTTTTAATTTAAATTTATTAAATATTATGTTAACTAAAATCTGTAATATGTTTGAGATTTACGCTTTTAAATTAGCAATTTAAATATTTTTTTAATTACAAAGTTAAAATTTATATATATATATATATATATATATATATGTGTGTGTGTGTGTTTTGGCAAAATAATATTCTTCGGTTGTTGAATTCATTTTTATTTTTTTGCTTTTATCTAATTTTATTTAAATACTTTAATATTCCAAAATTATAAAATTATAAAACTGTAAATTTCAAATCTAGGTTATCATTATTTAAATTAACGATTTCATTTGATCTTATTTTTAACTTATCTATATATATAGACAGCGACATATACATACATAAAAAATATACGTATATGAATAAAATATCTATATGTATATCTTAACAACACGTATATAATTTTTTCAACAAATTATGAACTTGAATATAATCGTAGATTAATAAAATAAATAATCCAGATATATATATATAACTTTTAAATATAATGAAATTTTGAATATTCATACTTGTTGATCAATCGGTCAATTTTAACGCTGCAGCATGCTTACTGTAAACTCAAAAAAAAATATCTGCCATCAAATCATGTCATACCTACTCTTTGTGACCCTTGTGAACTAAACTCTACTGTCCCACCCACATCAACCCTATAATATACATCTGGCATTTTCACAGTAACAATCTCACCCAACCAACATGTGAATCATAAGATTTTCTATTTAAATAAATTAAATAAATCTTTAATTTATTGAAATAAATATTTTTTAAAATTATTACAAAAATAATTTATTTAATCAGAGTAAATGAGATATATATCTTTTTTCAAATTTCATAAACCTTATATTTTTTATCAAATTTTATAAACATTATTTATAGTGTAAATAAAATACATACAAATTTGGTGTAAACGAGATGTGTATTTATAAATATAAAAATATAAGTTGTAAAAATAATAAAAAATATTAATAATTTAAATTAAACAAAACTCTTAAAAGTAGAATATTTCCTATAATAAAAAAGAAGTGCAGTTTTAAATAATAGAGAAGCTAGACAATTTTAAAATAGCACATTATTTAAAAATTAGGACGCCACGTGTCACTTAACATGTAAAAAGGTTATTCATAATCAAAATAGTCCCTGAAAGTTCAGACGTAACTCATTTTCATCCTTAAAATTTTAAAAATGAGCCAAATTAGTCCTTATATGATTTTTTTATGTTGTCTTCATAATATTAAATCGAAAATTTTTTTGTTAGTACTAATTTGAATATTATTTTTAGACCTTAATAAACAATTTTTTACATAAAATAATAAAAATAATTAAATTATTATACAGTTATTTCACATATATTTTAAAATTTTACCTTTTCGAATTGTAAATTTTTTATAATAATTTTTTTATTTAAACGAATTTATCAAATTATTGTTAATTATATACTCAAAATTTAATTTTTTAAATCTCACTAACTAATATAGTAGTTATCTTAAAATTTAAATCTTTTAATTTGTTGAAAGATCTTTTTAAAAATTAAAATATTTAAATTAAAAAAAAACTACTATATTATTTAGTCAAATTTAAAAATTAAATTTTTGAATATATAATCAACAATAGTTTCATAAATTCATTTAAATAAAAAAATTCCACTATAAAAAAATTACAATTTAAATACATAAAATTTTAAAATATAAATGACAAAATAACTTTATAATAATTTAATTCTTTTAATTATTTTATATAAAGAGAATTTTGTTTATTAAGGTCTAAAAATAATATTCAAATTAGTACTATGAAAAAATATTTTAAATTTAATATTATGAAAAAATTTAAAAATATATATAACGACTAATTTGACTAATTTTTTAAATTTTAAGGATGAAAAGACATACGTCTGAACTTTTAGGGACTATCTTGATTATGAATAACTTTTTTACATGTCAAGCGGGGGCGGCGTGGATGTTCCCTTCCGCCTTCCCCCTCTCCCCTAGAAACAACACTCCCCGCCATCCAATGAGCGACTTTCCCCGAATCCCATCCCCAACCCTGCTTTCCTTTTTTTTTTCCTTTTTTTAATTTTATATTCTTTTAGTTAGGAGTAATTTGGTAATAAAGATAAAAAATTTCGTAAAAATGACGATTTTAAAACTAAGTTAAACCTTCCAGATCATTTTGTAACAAAAAAAAGTCGACAACGAAATACATTTTCGACTTTTACGTTAAGAACCAAAATTGTATTTAACCCTTTATAATAATAATTATATATATTTTTTATTTTAATCTTCTAAAAAATTTATATATTTTTATTAATTATTCTATAGAGTACACAGAGACATACACTAGTATATTACAATAACAGAGATGCATATTTAAACATTATATGTATTATATAAATTATTAAAATAACTCTTTTTCTCTTTATCTCTTTACTTTACTCTGATTACTCTGTTCTCTGTGTTTCTCTACTCTGCTCTGAAACAGTTTAACTTTTCATATTATACCTAACACTAGTCGCAACTCAAGTACTAACTAAGTTGCCCTAGTTCGTTCACTAGTCTCTGTCTGTTTTTCTGTTATTAAAACCTTACAGACTTTTCTTTAATTTTATCTTTTCTTCAACTTTTTATCTTTCTTTTATCTTTGCCTCACTAATATGTTCTTACCACTCCCTAAGTGTTTTATGAAAGTAATTATGAGATTCTGCACTTAAAGTTGTCTTTCTAAAGCTTTTACAGAAAACTGCCTTTTTCGCATTATTTTATTATTATTATTAAAATATTATTTTTAATTAAATATTATTATGTAATATTTTATTATTATTATTTTATTATTAAATTTTCGAAAATTACCTTGCCTTTACCTTTTAACCTTTAAAATTAACTTTTACCCCCGTAACTTTTAATATTTCTACTTTAACCATCCTAACTTTCAAAAATTACCAAATAACCCCCCAAACACCAAATTAATTACTTCCTTGCCCTTTTATGAATCAAAAGGTGTTCTTCATTGTTCTTCACCACACTCAAAGTGTTCTTCGTGTTCTTCGTAAATTCTTCAAATTCTTTCTCTGTTTTTACCCGTTTTTCAGTCTTTTCAGCAAACGATTTTTACCATAATTCATAACAAATTAGCAGCCACTAAAACCCCATCTTTTCTACATGATTTTAACACAAATTGAACCCCATCTTCAAATTTGTAGGGTGAGTTGTGATTGGTTGGCTTGGAGGTGGGTTAAAATAATATTAAAATATCTCAGGTGTATAACAACTAAAACTAAGTGTATCGGAACACTTGTAAAAATATCTCTAAAAATTATTTTCTGAGCTACTAGCATAAATGACACTAGTAACATATTTAATATGATAATAGAACATGTATAATGAGGCCTTAGCATTGCTAAAGTCATCAGAGAGTGCTGGTGCTAAGCTGCACCAGTAAACCGTAAATCCGGTTAAACCGATTTTCTGTTTTTAACAAAAATAGACCAGGTAACCTTATAATATCATTCAAGCATTTTATAATACTAATATAATGATAATATTATACTATTATCTCTCTCCTCTCATGAATCGAGTCCGGTTCATCAAACAGAGACTATTTACGAAAGTCAAAATCAAAACTACCAACCGATACGGTTCAAAAACTAGGTTCTTCGCGATCGAGCTTGCCTCAGAGGAGGTTCTAGCTTAAGGATGACATAATGATAATGAGGATTGAGATGCTTGATGATATAACAGAGGTGTTCCCTTTACTGATCTTCCGGAGAAATTCGTACCTTCAGAAAAGATCTCGCATACTCGAAAATCAGGGTTGTTACACTGAATTAATGACTGTGCTGTTTGATTGTGTGGTTGGTTTCTGATTGAGATTTGCTTATGAGAAAGAAAAGACTTTGAATTTCTGAAAATGTTAAATACTGCCTCTTTGAAAAGGTTTTAAACGATTAGCTATTGGATTTTAGAAGTGTTTTTAAGACAATGATAATCACAGAATCTGAAAACAGTTTTCTTATTGAATATCTTCTTATGACAACTTTGAAACTTCGTGGTGAGACCGTGTGGTTAGGTTCTCACCCCCCTACAGCTTTACCTTTTCAAGAACCGGATGAAGAAGCGTTAAGAAGAGTTATACTGCGTTTGGTTGATATGTTGTTGTATTAATTAGATTATTTTATTCCCTCGTCTTTGTTATTACAAATTTGTAAGAGGGATAGGAATTGTATGTTTTATATGTATATTATATTATGAGTTATTATGTAAGGAGTCTTGTATATGAATCTATGCCTGTTTGTATTTTTATTAAGATATAGTGTTTATTTCCGGTTTTCAAGGAAATCAGTGATACAGTGTCGAGTCACAGGCTCCTATTTTAGTATTTAGTATGTAAAGTAGTCGTAATACTCCTTGCTATCAGAGTAGCGCAGCTGGAAGCGTGACTTCTAATAGTGAGGGTGTTACATACGTTATATATAAAATACAACAAAAAATAATTAAATAAGAATATTAATACTTTATTTTCGGATAAGTTACTTAATTGAATTGTTTGGAATCTAAAATTATCAGAATATAAGTTTTTAACATTGTAGACGTATTTTTAATATTTACATATCTATAGAAATTATTAGACGGTGTAGTGGTTTCAAATTTAAAGTGTAGCAATCGATGTGAGATTGAATGCTAACTAGAAATTGCTAGAGGATGTAGTATTTTTTAAAGAACATGAATTATAAAAAAAACTGCGAGAAGTTATCACTATTATGCAATTACATATAAATTGTTATAGGATGTATCGGTTTACTTTCCAACTTGAAACCACTACATCCTATAGCGACTTCTATAGATATGTAAATGTTGCAAATTCGTCTGCAGTATTACAAAATTTTTATTTTAGTAATTTTCAATTTCAACCAATTTAATTAAGTAACTTGCCCTTTAACTTATCATAAGAATAAATTTATTACTACTATTTTTTTATTTAAATAATACATACTTTAAGTTACATATAATATAAATGAAAGTATTAACGTGATTTTATTTCTAAATTCAAAACCCTAAATAATAAAAAGAGGCACCAAATTTACTATTGTACTATAAACCCTAAATAATAAGAAGAGGCACCAAATTCACTATTGTACTATAAACCCTAACTCTTGACATCAAAGCACAATTTTCAGTGCTACACTCAACCTCTTAAACCCTTAAACCCTAAAATCTTATCACTCGACACTACACACTGAAGTCTAAATCTATAAACTTTAAACCGTAAATCTCAAACCCTAAATCTTAAACCGTCATTACTCAACCCCAAACACTAAATCCTAAACTATCAACTCTAAACATTAACGTATAAACCCAATAGCACATGCCTATTAATGTTAAATCTTACGTCCAAAATTTTAAAACCACGCCATTTACCTTTTAACACTAACTACTAAAACCAAAACCCTAAATCCTTCACCCTAAATCCTAGACCTTTATTCCTAGACTTATACTCTAAATCTTAATCTATAACCCTTAACATTACTATAACCTAAATGTTAAATGAATTACTCTTCATCATCAACCTCTAATTAAACTTCCAAAACTCAAGCCTAAAATTTAAACACTAAATCATACGCCATAAATAATAAAATATACAGCATAAAGATTAACTGTTAAATCTTAAACTATAAATAATAAATTTTTAACTCTAAATACTCGATTCATATCATATCCTATTATATACCGTTAATTTTATTTTATTGTCAAATAACTCTAAATTATATACTTTAACCCCTAAATATTAAAATTCAACCACTTAGACCATGCACTCTAAATCATAACATGTATATCCTAACCCTATAAACTGTATAAATCCTCAATTCTATACTCTAAATTCTACATTAAACTATAATTCATAAACCTTATATATTTGACTAATAATAAAAGTAATAGTTGTGGACAATTTACCATAGTTATTATTATTTTTGTTATATTATTCTGGTATTATTATTAACTTCTAACATTATTATGAATTTACTATGTCTATCAATATTATTTTTATTCCTTTTAAAAAGTATCGTTAACTTTTTAATTTTATTAATATTTATTGTTATAAAAATAAACAACCATATAGCGTGAATTAATTATTATACCAATTACTGTTATTATTATTATACATTAACACCATATACTAAGAACTACTCATAAATTATCGTCAAATATGTTTTTTTATTTTTTTTTTTTGGTTTTAACTTTTCTTTTTTATGTCACTTTTTTTTGTATTCTTTTTTGGACTAAAGTCAAGATCCATTACCTATATGTCTCATAATCCAAAAAAAAAAATTAATACCCAATCAATAATATTTATAAACAAAGCCTCATTCTTGTAAAAAAAAATACTAAATGCTCAAATAAACTTAACTGGCCCAATCCATAATTTACAAAATTCTATGAAAAACAAAAACAATCATTTTTAACCAAGGCCCATTCTCATGTCACATTAGTACTAATCAAATCTAATTCAATCAACTTTACAAATTAAGCTGAGCACATGCATAAGGAAACAATATACTGTAGCTTACTGAAATAGTTCAGAAATTGTCTTTGAAATTTTCTCACTCTAGACACTTGTCATTAATATACTTGGACAACACATTAATATATGTGTAGAAAATTTTTTTTGTCTACACCATAGAATTCACCTTTTTTAAAATGATCTCAACATTCAAAATTAAAAAAATTTAACAATCGAAGTCAGAAATAACTCAGCAATTGAAATAAAAAAAAGTTCATCAGTCAAAGTTAAAGATAATGTGCATGTAAATTAGGCCATGGTTAGAGAAAACAAGAATGATTAATTTTAGTGGTCAAGATAAAGTATGTTTGGTATCCAAATCTACTTAAAGTTTAAATTACTAAAAAACTTAAGTGTATTTGAGATTCAAAATTATTTAAAGTCTAAGGCTTAAAGTTTAAATTTCCTTAAAATTCAAGATTATGCCAAATAACTTAGATTTTCTTTTATAAACAAAATTATTTTCAATAAGTTATAAAAAACTTTCGATGATTCACATACTTACACACCCTCAAAATTTCAGTTATTAATGCACAAAAATATGAATCATAAGTCTATATAAATATTGAGAGATTTTATTATTTTTCTTTCAATCATTTCAAGCCTATTTAATTTTATTATTAAGATGAATTAGAAAAGGGAAAGTATGAGGAGTCAATGAGATATTTATACAATGTGTACAATGGAGGTTTATAGAGTATTAGAGATATAATTATTAGTGTTACATTTTCCCATCAGCTGAAGCTTTTGGGATGAGTGGTATCATGACATGGTATTAAAGCGCTAGATTCGAAAGGTCAAGAGTTCGATCCTTGGTGAACCCAAAAATTAAACTAATTTTTCGAGAAGATGTTTATTATCCTTTGTACTCGGATGGTTATTCTAAATAGTATAGGGGATGTTCATTTCATAACTCAATAGCCATTGTACACATTGTACAAATAGTCCATTGTCTCCCTAGCGGGATCCGAAACACAGGCGATTGTAAGGTAAGAAGGGGAATCGAGCAAAACATAAAATAATAAATGTTAATTCTATAGTGTTTATGTGTTGATATCTAATTTTTTATTAATTTATCTTTTATAGTAAATTTTAAATTTTTAAAATTATTTATATATATACTTTTTAAATTAAATATTAAATTTTTAATTTATTTTGATAATTTAAACATCATATTTTAAGTACCATAACAATCATCAAAAACAAATATACAAGAGTAAGTAGTAATGATTAATTCTCTTTGAAAAATATCAAAAGTTTTTCTATTTTTAAATTATAAAAAATTATAATATTACTATTTATTAAAATTTTTAAAATTAATTTATAAATTTTAAAAAAATTATTACAATATAAATTTTTATATTTTAAATTTTTTTAAAAAATTAATTAAATTATTTATCCAAATTAAATTTTAATTATGTGAACATGGCTACCAGCTTGATGACCTTTTGTCCATAAATGAATGATATGGAGTGAATACATTAGATTAGGTCACTTCTTCAAGTTGAGGGAAAAACTCAAAATCACAAAAAATAAAAAATAAAATAATATTTATATTTTTTCTATTTTCTTACATTTTTAATATTATAAAAGATGATATTTTTATTTTTTTATTTTTATATAAAAATATATAAAAAAGTATACAAAAAATTATATATAATATTAGTATTAAAAAACTTTTTGAAACTTATTGGGTATCGGATTCGATGGTCCAAAACGTTTGGACCATTAAATGGTCCCATAATAAAACATGATTTTAAAATTTTTTTAACAACTGCTACATAGTCCTTTAACTAATTTTAATTACAAATTAACCCCGTATATTTTATTTAATTATAAAAACTATTTTTTATTTTATAAATTATTATTTTATTAATCATCTATTATGTTTATTAACAATCAAAAACAAAAACAATAACGAATTATATCTTCCATTGATTGTAATAAAGCTTTTCGCCATTCCAATAGATTAAAAGTTTATATTTGATCCGTGACGCTCGTCCCGGGTTGCGAAATCGTGTTTCCTTGAAAACCAATCGATTGAATTATAACTCAATCGATTGGATTACAGTGTATTACAAAACAATCAATTGAAAATTGCAAGGCAGCATGGTTTTCGCATAAATCAATCGATTGGTGATATGACCCAATCGATTGAAGGATGAATAAAAAGTGGATTTTTGTAATTCAATCGATTGTTTATACTTTCCAATCGATTGAATGCTTGAAAACAACCTGAGGTCTCACAATTCAATCGATTGTTTTTGTTACTCAATCGATTGAATTCACCAAAACAATATGGATTGACCAAATTCAATCGATTGGTTGTGTACGTGAATTCCAATTCAATCGATTGAATTGTGTACTACGCCGTTTTAAACTCTGTTTTAAACTTTCTTATCGTTAAAAAAATAATTATCTTATTATTCATCTATCTTATCTTTAAAATTCTATCTTCAATTTATAAGGTTTTATTTTAATTTAGATACTCTAATCTTATCTTTTCCTTAATATTAACATTATAAATTGATGAATAATCTATCACCAATTATTCAATTCCACCATTGGAATGGTGTATCAATCTCTTTGATTATAAAAAATTTCATTGATTTATGCAAAAACCATGCTGCCTTGCAATTTTCAATCGATTGTTTTGTGATACACTGTAATCCAATCGATTGAGTTATAATTCAATCGATTGTTTTGATAATCTAATCGATTGGTTTTCAAGGAAACACGATTTCGCAGCTCGGACGAACGTCACGATCAAATATAAACTTTTAATCCATTGAAATGGCCAAAATCTTTATTACGATCAATGGAAGATATAATTCGTTATTGTTTTTGTTTTTGATTATTAATAAACATAATAGATGATTGATAAAATAATAATTTACAAAATAAAAAATAATTTTTATAATTAAATAAAATATATGGGGTTAATTTATAATTAAAATTAGTTAAAGAATTATGTAGCAATTGTTAAAAAAAACTTTAAAAATATATTTTATTATGAGACCATTTAATGGTCCAAATGTTCTGGGACCATCGAATTCTCCAACTTACTGTATTTTCTTTCTTTCAGATGCACTCATTTAAAAGAAAAAAATTAGTAATATTTAAAACTCATGGTAAAGAACAACAAATTTTGTAAATAGACAAAGACTATGTTATAACGAAGAAGAAAAATAATAAGAAAATGAAGATTCGTTTTTATAGATAATTAGAGATATTTTTTGATCGATGAATATCTCATTTATTTATATTATTTATTAAAATAAATTATACACACAACACCATTGATTTTTTTAAATAAATAACAAATGTTTTATTTATCAAAATATATATTTGTAGTATTTTTACGAAAATTCATTATATGTCTTATCTCATTTATGGTATAAATGTAATAAGAATACACATATCTCGTTTACACTATAAACGAGATAAAGCATAAAACGATGTGGTCGTATCACGTGTTTATACACGTGTTATGTAATATCTTAGAGTACTTTTATAGAATTAATATACAATATATATTAGGTAGATGAATGAATTGATACCAAGTGTTAACTGATATGGTATGATTTTAGATATTAGTAAAAATAATTTGTTGAGTAAATATTAATTTAATTTAATTTTTATTTAAATTAAGTTGTTAACTAGATGTTTATTAATTTTGTTATTAATAAATATATTTATTTAAATTGGTTTATTAACTCGTTGTTCATTAATTTAGTTATTAATTATTTAATACAATGTTTTTATTTAAATTAATTTATTAACTAGATATTTATTAATTTAGTTACTAATTATTTAAGTAAATATTTTTATTTAAATTAGTTTATTAAGTAAAATGTTTTTAGTTTTATGTTAAATTAATTTACTTATAAGTTATATAAATTAATTTGTTATGTAAATGTTTATTGGAAGTTTTTTTTTTGTTAACTTTGATAGCTTTATAGATTTCTTATTAAGGTTTTTATTTTTTATCAGAGGCCTAACCTGCTTCTCCTTAGGCGAGTGAGTCACACACCCTTACCACTAGATGCCATTATTCTCTACTTGATGGAGGTTGAATTCGGCGACATAGTGCTACTCAGGAACTTCGTGTTTGACAACTCTCTAATTATGGAATTCGTTGAGCGCTGGCATCCTAAGACCCACACTTTTCACCTGCCATGGGGTAAGTGCACCATCACTCTGTAGGACGTTGCGTACCACCTCGGGCTACGCGCGCACAGAGGGCTAGTGGGTAGGTGCTTCCGTGATTTCTACACATGGTACGGGACCAAGACTTGGGAGTTGGTGAAGCGGCTACTTGGAGCGCTTCGACGTGGAGTCTAAGGAGGAGGCTGAGTATCACCAACAGGAGGAGCACAGTGATATGCCATTAGACCAGGATGACTCACCGCCTCCACCACCACCACCACTCTCCTCCACCTCCACCACCACTACTATCGAGGTCACATTCACAAGAAGGTCGGGACGATTGGGATACTGCCCTGCCTAGATGGCATGACCTCAGGGCATCTAACAGTCATCACGAGGCATCGATGGTCGAGGAGATCCAGTTTGAGGATATATTCCAGATTCATACCACCGACCAGCATATGATGCAACGCATTGCGGAGCAATTCCGTACAGGCAAGGAGCAGAGCATAGGCATATACATCAGCATTCGTCTGCTCCAATGTCTACCTCAGTGTGGGTACTATACATTTCACCAGGGTCTGACTCTTCATACGGCACACATCTTTGACCCGGCGCTCAATATGCGATATTGCCATCGGTGGACTATGGTCTCTTGATGACGGCATCCTAGCTGATGCCGACACCACCATGCTGTCCACCTGGTCAGCCTCAGTATCAGCCCCATCCGTATGCCTATGTGCCTTACTTGAATAGTTACGTTGTCCCTCAACATCCACTGCCATCATAGCCACCACCTCCGTTACACGATCCCTCTCGTCACCCATAGCCTCCTTCAGACCCACGTCCTAGCAGACCTCACCGACAGGCACATCTTCCATCATGTGGCACCGGACATCGCCTGCATTACCTGGGTGATCAGCACCGATGATGTTGCTATTAGTGTTGTATTTTATTATTTCATATGTTATTAGTGTTGTATTTTAGAACGCTATTTAAGTTTGTATGCATCGTTGATGTAACTTGTGCTATCTCTGGTATTTAGTTGTGACACACTATTTATGTTTTATGTATGGATGTTTTATGTAAATGTGTTATTGTATTGAATTTTAAATTTTAGAAAATTCTTGTACAATATAAACGACGTAAACAAATAAAATAGTATTCACGTACAAAATAATCAAACTAAACACACATCACATAACATTCAAGTACAAAATAGGCTAAGTAAAAATAGAGCAAAGTGAACAATCAAAGAAACTACACAAACAACAACCGCAAATAACGACAAACAAAGTGGCGACACTAAGCTAAACCTCATTTGTAGGTTGGTTTGGACAGCCTCTCCGGATATGCCCGGTTTGTCTCCATAGATCACACCTCTTCTCTTGGTGCTCACCTCATCTATCTCTTACGAAATCTGGTGAAAATAGATTTTCCAGTAGACTTCCTGTGCATGGCTGGATTAGAACGCAGTCATGTCCCATACCACTCTGGCAAAAGTTTTTCTCTTGGTATAAGTGAAAACTCTGCTTCATACACCTTGAACATAGTCTCCTACCTGTACACCGGATGCACGTAAAGACCCCATTCAACACTTGCGGCGGCACAGGCGGCAAGTTCATGACGACATGGGAAATGGAGTGACGGGAAAAGGCCACAGTCACACGTGCCCGCCATCAACCGAGCACGGAATGAACTTTGCGACCAACCCTCAAAAGGCTTTAACTCATCAACCACAAACACTGAAGCCCGTCTGTCGCAGTGAGTAATACGTATCTTCGAGATTCTCTCTTTGTTCTTCTCAATAGCAGCTATTAGCCATTGGGATTGCACATGGTACTTTAATCGATCCGACTCCACAACTCGGTACTCAGTACTTCTGCGAATACTATAATTCTTCACACCCTACATTACTACATATCTGTTTTTGAATCTGTAGCTAACCCGAAACTCTACACCATTGTCTAAGTTGTAATCATCTTCATCAGTGTTGGAAAATGGAATTTTCTCGTGCATCGCATCTAGATCCAATGTATGATAATGACTGGATACAACTGATAAGGCTAAAATTGGGTGAGGGGCAAGTAGAAGATACTGAATTGATGCCTCAACCGACGTTTCTAGTACAAACTCCTCCTCCTCATCATCTTCAGAAGAACCACTATCGTTGCTATCCACAACATACTCCTTGTCGGAGTCATCACCATCAACGTCCATATCTTTCATTGGACTAGCAACTTGTTGTGGTGGTGGTACAAGAGGTGGGTCATCCTATACAAATTTTGAGTGGCCAGATCCACCGCCACCAACATCACTTACCTCCGCAGAAAACTCCATCACTTGTTCTGCTATGGTTCTCCCATGGATATCAAACATGAAGCACACATGCTTGTCGCCATTGAGTCAAAATAGACGAAATCGAAAAAACTCAATTTTTCATCGGTGCTAGCAACCTATACCCCACCCTTCTGATCTCTTTTCTCCCGCTACCACAAACACTACTCAATATTAGACTCTTCAGCTCATACAAAAAAATTTACTCGCTGGGTGCATAACAGAATGAGATTCTCACACTCAAATATCACCGCCAGTATCACTGTTTCTCATATGGCAATTAGGATACACACTTACAATCATATATCCACTACTACTAGACATTTTGGCTTATTTTTCGGAAGAAAAATAGAAGAGAAGAAGTAAAATATTTGTGGAGAATACAAAAGGTTGCGCATCCTTTTATACCTGTTGAACAATTTGTTGGAACGTATCTCGTTTACACTATAAACGTCATAGATCTTCACGTATTTCGTTTGCAGTGCAAATATAATAAAAATACACGTATCTCGTTTACACGGTAAACGAAATATACACATCTCCCATTTTGTGCCTTATCTCGTTTATGATATAAATGAAATACGTGTATTCTTAATTTTGTAAACGAGATAAGAAATATGATAAATTCGTAAAAATACTACAAATTATATATTTTAATAAATAAAATATTTTTTATTTATTAAAAAAAATTCCGACACTACTCTTCCTTCTTTTTCACACAAGGTGAGTTCTGTGGTGTTTTATTATAGTGCTTAAATTGCATAACTTACCTTTTAAAATAAAAAATAAATTATTTAAAATAAAAAATAAATCATATAAAATTTATTAAATATTATTTATTTATCCTTTTTAGTAATTTAGATACAATGTATTGGCATTATAGTATTCATCCTCACACAAACGGGAGTGGATTTTTTTCGGTGGAAAAAAAATTAGATAGTATCCAGTGAAAGATCTCACCTTTCATTGCACTCTCTCATTTATTTCTGATTCCATTTATAGAATTAAAGATGGAAGATTACACTTTATTCTCTCCGATAACAAAAAAAAAAAAAAAAAAAAGACACAAACACTTGTTTTGTAGATCATAGAGAATTATCCAATAGAATCCCTCGCCTTCGCCTTCCCCTTCCCCTTCCCCTTCCCCTCTTATCTTTAAGAAAGAATTGGTTAAAAAAAAAAACAGAAGAAAAAGAAAAGAAAGAAATGGCAGAGGACATCAAGATGAAGAAGAGGAAGATGGCACATCTTATGTTCATTCCTGTTCCTGGTGCTGGCCACTTACCTTCTATCCTCGAATTCGCCAACCTCCTTGTCAACCGTTTCAACAACATGTCCATAACCGTTTTCACTAGTAAATTCCCATTTTCTCCCTCGCCACCTTCACTCACCTCTTCGCACCCTCAAATCCAACTCATTCCTCTCCCTGAAACTCCAGAACCTCCATCATCACAGCAACTCCTACTGAAGGCGCGTGAACTCTACGTCGTGACCTTCATCGACTCCCTCATACCCCACGTCAAGTCAGCAATCCAAACCATTCTCTCTTCATATTCTTCCAACTCTGATGAATCAAAGCCACTCTTTACTTTGGTTCTTGATTTCTTCTGTGTTTCAATGGTTGATGTGGGAATTGAACTTGGCATACCTTC